>NC_083791.1:2097045-2510485 GCF_015708825.2 Lethenteron reissneri
CTTGAAGCACCATAAACACATTAAGTGTTTCTAACATTTTGACACACAGGAAGCAGTGACAGATCCAGAGGTGGGGAGCCTACGAGTTTGAGACCCCAAAAATGTATTTTATTGTTAGATACTAGAGAAAATAGATGCAATGCTTTTTAATATCAATTCAAGGCCCTATTTTTAAAAAAAATCGGGACCCCCTCTCTGGGGAAGTTGCTAGGTTCACCTCTGCACGTAACTTGGTAATTTGTTCGACCGATAAGACGTGGATTAATTATCGCCATCCACAGCCGGTTGTCAATCACTTACTAATGGGCAAGTTGTCTCCCAATAATTATTTAGTACCTCAATGTGGTTGAAATAAAGATTGCACGGGATTACGCCACCTTATGAAAGGCTGTAATTGTAAGCGAATGGCTTCTGTTGTGAATGGAAAACATTACAAGTGGCCATCACGAATATTGAAGCTACCGTCTTCAAACGTGTACCCCTAATGCACATGGACTGCATCTGTCACATGCCGCGCATGTGTGGACCCAGCGATTTCTTGTTTACTTGTTTGGGACAGTTGGTACTTTTTGAAGCCCAGGGCACGCGAGGCGCAAAGACAGTAATCAATACTGTGCTCGACATGTGTCTGGTTAAAGGGGCCGGAGTAGTCGATAGAGAGCTCGCCTAGACTTGTCACGCGATGCTGAAGACACATTCCTGCACCCTTGACATGGAGGGTGCGTTCCACGCGGTCTGGCCACGGCTTGGCTCTACTTCACGAGAGGGGTCTCGCAGAAGCTTCGCAGGCCTTCTTCAGGAACATCGTGTATGTTGGACTTCTTTCACACCGTACATAGCAAAACTGTGACAATCGGAGGTGTGGGGGAAGGACAAACAAACGAAACACAAAAAGCAGTTCTAAATAAATTAGTTTTCAATCGAGATGATTTAAAAGTGCATTGCTCCAGTGGCTTCCTAATATCAGGAAGAAAGAGCATGCCAGACGGCCGCAGAAGCGCATCTAAATGTGCGCGACGCGGTGACCGTCTTCGTTCGATGGTTAGCCAAAAGCCGCTGCTGAGGATGAAAGGAGTTTGCGTGATGGGTCATGCTCCTTGATACATGGGTTGATCGAAAAGTATATGACTTGACATGCCCTATTCAGCCAAGTGTCCTCGATTTAAAAAAATAAATCCTTTTTCATAGCAATACACCAGACTTTTATATGTATAGTCCTCTCAAATGATCTTTACCTGTGTGTTCACTGAAAAAAATATATATCTGAAAAAAACGAATAATTCTGGATAAGAATTTGAGATAATCTAGAGAAATCTTGCTCAAGTGAGAAAACCCGTGCGTAAGTGATCTGGCTCCCAGTGTCTTCAGTATGTTTCCAGTTACAAAATCACTCGTGAGGAAATGCTTTTTTTGTAACGTCGAAGTGGCGTGTTCACCAAATTAGTGGTTTGAGTAACAAGACAAAGGTTTCTTCTGGGTTGGGGTTAAAGCCTCAAAATGATGACCCAAATGAATTTCACGTCAAGGGGACCGTGTATTAAAATAGCATTTCTTGTTATTTTTTGCTACCGGGCATTTTCCAGGTCACCTTTCATGCCACTGACACGTTTGAGCATGAACCAGAAGTTGGGCGTGAGCTTATCTAAAAAAAACATGAACGGCATCGTTTGAGGCACACAACATCAACGCCTGGAAGTGGGGGCACAACAACACGGGGCTTTCTCTCGCTCCGATGCCATGAGTATCTCGAAACGTCTGGTGCCGCCTTTCAAGTTTTCAAGTTCTAGTGAATTAGTTTAATCAGGAGGTGAGAACTCAAGAGACCCAGGCCGGATCTCATTTGCATGGGTGACCCCTGGGGTCATTGACATTAGGCCAGTCATGTGACCTCCAACACCTGCTGCATCCACTCACCCTGCGGGGGTTTCCTCAGTGTTGTTAATAAAGCACAAACACGGGCAAGTGCCAGGATATATCAGTTGAATAGTCTCACCCTCAAAATTGTACATCGCATAGCCTCTACTGCTGCAGTAAGCACTGATATGCATTCATGAGTAAACACGCGTAAGCACAATACATACTGTCGTTGCCACTTCGGCCATCATTAGCAAGCTCTTGAGTAAGCTCTGGTATTGTCACTATAATATGCATTATAGGAAGAGCTGTAGTCAGCATAGTAAGTATTAAGACGCACTGTGTAAGAATACACATTAATACTGATTGTTATATTAGGTTAATTAGTATTAGAAGGCACTGCGGTACAAATAATAATAATTTGTGCAGCATAAAAGTATTCAAAATACATCTCTCTGAAGCATACACATTAACAAGTACACCATAGAGCAAGCACTTGCAGTTGGCTAGGTGACTCAGAGGTCACAGCGCCATTGGGGTCCTGAGTTCAATTTCAGGCAGCTGTCTAATTAAACCAGTTCCTGAAGTGTAGTGAGTGTATAGTCTCAGCCTGGTCACTAATGACTGCATGCGAGAAATGTCAGATTAGATCCTGGGATTGCACTTTATTTGACCACATTCGACCTTTGAGAATTAATGTGAATAGATATTCTGGGTTGACTGTTATGCGACAAAGATCTGATTGTAGTACGCAAGAAATAGTGCAACGCCCTACGGCATAAAGTATAAAAAAGAGAACTTGGACAAACATGCTGGCCATCCTCTGACACAGAGGACATGCCACACTGTGTTATTTCCAAAAGGGATGTTGAACAAACATCTCAATGCAGGGCTCTGATGACAAGTCTTGAAACTCAGTGATGCTATTTTGGAACGGTTGATATTATCGCAGTAGTCTCTCAATTATATCTGGGAGGATTTGGGGCGGGGGGAGGGATGCCCCAGGAAAAATATATACATACGCGTAAATTATGGTAAAAAAGACATTGTTAATGGTACCAATGTAGATATTGAATTGCGTTGTCTGCTTTTATTGCTTTGTACATAATCGGTATACTCTCGGACATGTTTGTGGCCACCTGGGCACTCAGTCACTGACCCACAGTGAGTGAGGACCAGCCAATAATTAAACCCGTACACCGTTAATCTATAATCAAAATATATATGCCGAATTACAATCGAGAATGAATTTGATTGTCTACTTGTTAAATGCATTCGCTCTCGAACATTTGTTTAAAAAATGCTTGCATGGTAAAAGATGCTGAGAGTGGGTTTGAATGTAGCTCTGAAAGTTAAACCTTTGCATGTGCATATTTGTCTGGGATACAAATAATATATGCAATAAAACATCGTCATAAATCGGTTCATAAACTTACTGCAAGCTATTTTATTGGCCTACTGAAGTTACATACCAAACAGGGAATAAGCTGCAGTTTTATTATCGCGAATGCCACTATCTCTAGCATGATGGGCTGTGTGCTGCAGTAACTTCACACGGAGGTTTTCACAGCCAGGATCATGATTCATATTTAGGCCTCATAATGATCTGGATAATTATTTTGTCATGTAAACCTCCACCACCCAGTAGAGGAATTCTCACTTCCAGGTTTAATGATCTGAGTATTAATGTGTATTCTTGATTAATAACTACATGTGGTTGTGGGTACTGTCCTTCAGCTTTCTGTTTAGTTGAAACAATAAATGGCACGTTCTGTTTAGTTGCAACAGTAAATGGCACGCTAAACGCTTGATCACGTGACAATATAATTTGTTTGGCTCTGCCAGGTCGTGGAAGGCTACACGACAAAGGGTTGGCGACATGTTTACTTGGCCTAACCCAGCTTGGTGACCATTGACAATCACATGGGCTGGTAACCGGCCTTGACATTTAAAATGTAGCTGAGTTCACTGTCATTCATAAAGTCAAGTGGAACATATTAAGAGTACCATCTTTTTCAAAGAAGACGTGTGTGACAAAATGTAAATAAGCAGGTGAGATCTCTAACTACAGGACCCTTTCACCAGTATCAAGATATTGAATGATAAAAAAGAGGCTTTACCATTACTGCCGTAAATACAGGCGTTAAGATGTTCAGACACCAATTTACCAGGCATCATGTCTGAGTAACGACACATTTTTGTAAAAGATGCATACACATTTTTTGACAATGCGGGCCTTCAAACTGATTCGCCTTTGCCAGAGACAGCCTCTTTTATGGCATTGTCTCACCAGTGCTAGACCAACGGCCGCAAGAAGGTAAGCAGTACAAGGACAATACAATGACCAAGGAATTAATATCTCAAGTTGAGTAGTTATAGCTACGAGGCCATTTTGCCAGTTTCAAGGTATTGAATGATATAACAGACTCTAGCCTAACATTTGTATTTTTAATATACTGTGGTAAAGTGTCGGTGTGCCCTCCAGCATCATTTGATTTTGCAAAGCAAACCATTAACTTGTTTTTATTTAAATAAGCCTCATTAGCAAACCTTCACGATGCCATGAACGTGGTTCATCTGGATTGTCAATCCCCAGATGGTTTGCTATGCTCAGGTCTCAGAACACCTGAACAAAAACTGTATTTGCAGCAGGACTCATGCTTCTTTTAAGTTGCATATGTTCTATTCTGTTTGGTTATTTGGCATATGGAAAGTATTTATAGGCCTTGCTGGTTGTCACAATAACCGTATGGGGTGCCTCGGTGGTGAGATGTTATCTCTCTCGCCTGGTATGCAGGAGGTCGCGGGTTCGATCCCATCTGTGACTCACGTTGTATGTTTGGAGTTTGCATGTTTTCTCTCTCCCTGTGGTCACGTGGATTTATCTTTAGGTCTTCTGGTTTTTTTCCCTCCACATTTTGAATCGACATGCGTTTAAAGTTTTTGCTTGCTATACATTTCCACATGACAAGCCACTTCCTTGAGCTTTCATTTGTGGCCAGGTCGCGTCTTTAGCTCAGCGGGCTCTTACCTGGTGAAATAAAATAGTAATCATTTATATTTTACTAATTTTCTTTGAATCATTAATTGTACGTGTAATGGTTTCCATGCCTCTTTTCATACCTACTCAGTGGTTCTCAACTGCTTTGGTTTGGCAGGCCCCCCCCAATCAAGTCTATGCCCCCCCCCCACCCTACCCCCAAAACATGACTGTGGTTACTATGACCACAACTCACAGAGAGGTCACATGTT
The DNA here is from genome assembly GCF_015708825.2 of Lethenteron reissneri. Taxonomy (NCBI): domain Eukaryota; kingdom Metazoa; phylum Chordata; class Hyperoartia; order Petromyzontiformes; family Petromyzontidae; genus Lethenteron; species Lethenteron reissneri. Next base: position 2,102,152 of record NC_083791.1, read on the forward strand.
CACACCTCTAGTCAACACAGTGTTATTAAGCCATTCGTTTCCTGCTGTGCATTAGTGTTTCTTCGCTGCAATGTGGAAACAGTATCTATGTCACATGCATCTCGGTATCCTTGCCTCTTCCATGCCACCCGCAGCCTGCATCCCCTGCGGTTCTCAAAGCAGATTGAGAACCACAAGCCTCGAGTTTACAATTCCAATCTTGATTTGAAGCTTTCGTGACTGCAGGAATCCCTACTGTTTGGTTCTTTCGGTAAAGTCACGTAGGTAGAAAAAATAATAGATAACGACGTTTCGATCGCCACCACAAGAAATCGTCCTCACTGTGTGTAAACTTTTTTCTGGAGTCCATTGTACCAATCCTATTGGAGACTAGCTGTCACCAGCGTTATGTTAATTTTCAACCAATGTCTCAGGGCTATGAGTAGAGATGAGCAACTCCCCCATATACAATATTGCTGGACCCCGTTGTGAATATGGAGTCGTTTTGCCAATAACCAGCAGAAATTCGTTAACAAGCCGGATTTACAATGAGACCCAGAAGATCAAAATGGTCCAGATGTTACCTTGCTTAAACATTCTGCTGGATAATATTGGTTTCTTAAGCCACTGTGCCATTGAACTAAAACACAATTTAATTTACATGTGGGGACACGGAATATAGTTCTGCTCTTACCTCCCCAATGCTCGTTTGACCACAAAGACACTCTCTCTTCTGACTTGACTTCATCTTTAGTTTCATGCAGGGTTGCGTTTGATTCAAATGCATTTAGGCAGTACTACTCCTGCAGCAAATGCAGATCATTTTTTATCCAGATGCTCCGAGAACTTTGTGCATCTATTAAATCATGCACGATTCACATGTGCTGCTGCCAGTACTGCTTACGCGAAGTGAGCGGCTCTGCGCATTTGTTTTGCCATTTAAAATTACACTACAGATGAAATAATGACAGACGTTTCCTTAAATACTCCCCACCGCCTCCGCCCACCCAGCAAGATAAATTAGTTCACTAGAGTTCGTCGATCGGCAGGTCGAGTGTGGTGGGATAAAGTACGGGTACTCTAATCGCATTCGTGATGTCTCACCATCGTGGAAGAGTAGGCCACATTACAATCTGGTGGCTCGCTCAAGCTTCCACTAGAGAGTCTCTTCCTCCAGCAGTGGCATGAGCAAGCTTTGTGATGGCTGCACATTTACCTTTTACACTGAATAAATGAATAAATATCAGCAAGTGGGCTCAGCAATGACCTATTGGGCACGGTGTCAAGGTTCAATCCCCGAGAGACGCTCAGTAATTTCTCTGGAGAGTTACCAAAGTGGCGCATCTTCTGTGAAGTGTATTTTTAAAGTCCCTCTGAAGGCATCATTTACTTGAGTGCTATTGTCTTCAACAACATCCCAAATAAATGGCTTCCCAGGGCTTCTTATAAAAATATCAAATTAAAGTATATCAGATGTGGCACGTGTAAATCAATCACCCATTACGCACAGAGTTGTCATTATCTTGAGTAGTTATAATCCAGTGATGAAGATTTCACATTCCAATCATAGGAGCTGGTCTTTATCTGAAACGGCTGACTTACCACCCAGCTGATGCTCATGTTACACCCTCCAGAAGGATGATGCTGATACTGGGCTCTTGTCAACCTTGCACGGAATTTGAACTCATGCCATTACAACACGGGGGCCTCCTGCTCTGAACATTTAAAGCTATCGTAGCCCATGGCGAATGACCTTCAAAAGAACACGCGAGGTTGTTGCAGTCCTTTGCCGGACTCACTTGCACCATGTACAGCGAGTGCACAGTGTGGCCCAGGGATTAAGCAGGACACGACGCAGGGCAGGGTGAGCGCCGACACTTCCGTTGCAAGTGTCCCTCAACAGAAACTGGAGGTGTGCCGCCTTGTACCTCGCTCGTTAAACCCTCGAAGGGTTCTTCTTAATGTGTATTAAATGAGCGTTTTTGTACAAAGTAGACGGCGCACGACCAATACCAATTGGTATATGGCTTGGGGGAAGAAAAGAAAACCCATGAGTCATTCCTTGGTCCATGTTTGATGGATTTTTCATTCCTATTCCTAACTTTTAATTATTTTTCAAATAGGCCGAGTTTACAGAAATCCATAACGGTTATTGCTTGTTAATTAAATTAGAGGATTCAGCATGTCTCTGTGATCAAATGAGCAATTGGGCAGTGCTTCTTTTACATTTGAGGTTATGGCCCAGTGGTGAAAAATTCCACCTTCATATTCTCACGACAAGTTTATGCCGCGTAATAATCGCTGTTTATTCCCACAAACTGGTCGTCATTGACCCAATGGGATGACGTGCTGAGTTTCAATCACCAGTATCTATAAGATTGTGGCTTTTTGTTTGAGAGTTGAATACTCTGCCACAGTGCCACCAGTGAGAGTTTACTCGAATGGATTATATACACAAGTGTATTACTGCCAACACATGTACTACTTATTGACAGAACAGGACAATAAATGTTATATGTATGTATGTTGAACTTCTTTCGCACCATACGTAGCCAACCGTGATAATCGGAGGTGCAGGCGAAAGACAACAAACTAAACACGCAAAGCAGTTCAAAATAAATTAGTTATCTTACTGCTATGTGATATACTGCTGCTATACGACTGCTATGTGCTATATGACTGCTATCTGCTATACTACTGCAATACAATAACGGGGCATTTTGTCTTCAAAGAAGATATGCTTAATATTTGGTTTTCTTATGGAGAGACGAGCTGATACCATCGGACTGTAGAATTTCCAGCGATGCATCAAGGCACTAAAAGTGCTTCCATGCTTCACACCTTGCCACGTTAATCTGAACAAACACTTTCACTCTTTGACTATTCTCTGTGTTACACACACACATGCAGTACGTATACCTTTTCTAAATGAACGGGTGGAAAGTTGCACGATTACATCAGATGAGTGACAGTTGCACGGATCCACATGAGGCCACAAACACACACAAAATATCACGAAACTCAGGCAGTTGGGAAGCAGAGGCCTCCTTAATTTCGTTGCTGGATGTCCCGCTCAGCGAGAGAGAGCGACGCGATGTTGAAGGCGTTGGCCCGCCGGTGTAATTTCCCGAGCTTTGGACATTTGGGGCAAGCAGACTGCGGCGATTTGAGGCGATTTGAGGCTATTTGAGCAACAGAGGCGCGCGGCTGACAAGGGGAGCGGCTCCCGGGGAAAGCCAAGCTGTCATGTCCACGCCCCGCAGTCATTCCCGTCCGCCGAGCCCACAGCAGCCACGAGCCGTGATGGAGCGTAAAATACCAGCTGAGCCCAGAAGGCACTCCACTGCGAGCACGAGCGAATGTGTCTGAGAGTGCGTGCGCGTGTGTGGGGAGCAGTGGCTACGAACCCGGACCACCTGAGTTCGGTTCCCGCTCGCGGCCAACATCAGTGACTATTATCTTAACTGGTCATGGGCCTCCCCTAGGTCGTCTCAGCCTCAAATGAGTACCTGGTGTGGTGTGTAAATATGACCACTGGGGAAACAAAGGCGGTCGGGGGTGGTGCTGGCCAACCCACCCGCTTGTGTGCCGTTCCGGCCTTCATAGGTGTTCGTCAACAGCACTTGCCCCAATAGTCTGTTAAGGCTACACGGGGAAGCTTTTGTCTTTTTGTATGACAGAGGTGGGCATATGGCCATGTGTACGCTGAGAATCGAGAGCCTCTCTCTATCTCTCACTCCCATTTATTCCGTGGAGGCGTTATATTTTATTTATTTTGTGTCTGGCTGCGTGGTATTGTGGTTAGTGGGCTTCACTTACATCTGGGATTGTGTTGCATTTGAATAACCCCCCTCCCCCTCGATGGCCGAATAGGTCAGGCAATTCCACATTTGAGGATGTCAACAACAGTTGGTGCTACGGAGAGCGTGGACCCCTTCTATGGGAATGTGGAATTTGCATCACCAGCTCAGATTAGCCAATGGTGTGTTAACTCTGCCACATTTATTGTCTGAGAGAGGGAGGCTCCTTGATATGCCTAACCCAATGTGAATGTATATACAATCTCTCTAACTGTAGCACCAATATCACAGTACTTTTATTATCAGTATATAAAATACCTGAAGATTATGGTTTCAATCAGGCTAAGGGAAAAGGGAGAGAATACTGGCGCAGTGGTTTATCGCACTTGACCCGAGTTTGATTCCCCATCACGGCTAACATTACTGGCAAGTGATTTCTTAATCAGATCTGCGACCCGCCATTCACAAACATGCACTGACCAGTACGGTGAAGTATGGTCTAACAGCCCCTTTGCCCAACATCATGTGGTCCGATTTTTTTATCCTGCATTGGATTGGCAAGGGGCTGGTTTTTTTTTTTCATTATTGCATGTAATCAGCTCGGGTTTTTCTGTATACCACTACTAATGACATCCATTAAATTATATTCGAATGAATAACAAACACAATTCACTGCAGGTCAAAAGTAATTAACGATTGACATTTTTTAAACTAGCATTGTTCAATAAAAAAATAATACGTAATAATATTTTTTTGACACAATATTTTTTTACAAAAAAATGTCTCCATCTCACTTGGTTATAGGACGGCCAAAATCGAATGCGGGTTTTAATAGGTGGCAACTGTGCACGTGGATGGGAGTCAAATGAAAGAAAGGGAGAGAATGAGAGTAGTTCCCTGACGATGAACGCTCGAGTCGACTGCACACCCCCCTCCCCTCCGGCTCTGTTGTGTCCCGTCAATAGGCCCGGCGCATTGACGCTCCAATAACCTGAGCACATTACATTTGTGAATTAATGTCGCAGCAGTCCTAATGCATTCACGAACGCTGAGCCGCGTTCGCCATTGCCGCATTAGATTCCCTCAGGGCAGGCGAAGAAATGTCGGCTGCTTTTAACCCATCGCGCGCCGCGCCGTGCTCCGTGTGGCTTACGCGGTGTGGGTAATGGAACCGGGCCCCCCCCCCTGGTCAGCCATAGGGAAAGAGATGTATGCCCTGGTGAAGATTTTGCTGCAGAGCCCCCCAAGGATATTCTCAGCGTTTATCCTGATCCTGCTTGGAGAGGCACAGCTGGCAACAAGGCAATCTGCCAATGCTCGTCCTCCCAGCTTCAGACTCTCCAGAATTTCCGCCACCCCCTCCGCTGTGGGAATCTGCACTGGAAGAATATCTCCTCCCTCCCCACTGAAGCAATTGCAATTGGTCATGGCTGTCTTATTGTTTTGCCTGTCGACTCCTTCTTGAATGTGTATATGGAAGTAATATTGTAAAAACCCCTCTGTCCGGGGTTGTCCTGTCAGAGTGAGCTTGACTACTAGCACTCAAAAAAGTAACAAGTGGCCATTCATCCTGCCGAGATGTTACGATACAGGTACAGCACCCTTTTGTTTAAAGTCAACAGCGGTTGTTCGATGGGAAAATCAATGGCTCCAGCACACGAATGAAGAGTCTATACATTGTTCTCCAACGCTGTCAGAAAATTGTGGGAAAAAAGTAAACTTACGAAGAATAAGAAGAAGTATCCAACAGTACACGTGCGGCCCATTTGTCTTTCCACTGCTGCATGCTGGCCACCCCATTGCCATGCAGGTCATGCGGAATGTTCGACCGTACTTCACTATGCTGATGGACCCATGACTGGTTCGGATATCACTCGCCACCATATGTAGCCAACCGTGCTAATCAGTGATGCGGGGGAAGGACAATAAAAATAAACATAAAAAGCAAAAATGATTATTTCTAAGAACGTTATAATGGCTGATGATGATGACTGAACAGTAACTGTTTTATCAACTCATTTAAGAATTGAACTCGCAGCCTACCGATTGTGATTTGAATGCTCTGACCGCAGCACTCCCGGGATGGTTTGTGGCTTGTAAAAAAATTGGCCAGGTCATGGCCGTTTCGAACCGGCTGTTTTGAGAACAGCCCCTATGCACCACGTGCTGAGTATGGGGGGGCACATCCATTTAAATATCAAAGCATTGTTGTCACCCTCCACACACAGTTTCAGACTCGCAAAGCTATTGCATAGTGCATGCAGATGGGAAATGCTTTGAAGACAATGATAGTGATTCGGAGCTATGCAATTCAATAGCTGATATGGCCATTTTATTAAGTCTCAAAGCAGTGGTGTGGACGATCACTTTTTTATTTAATGCATCTATTCATATATACACAATAGGAGATGCAAAACATGCTTCATATCCAACTGGGATAGAAAACCTGAAATATAGTGGCACCTGGCCTGTATCAATTCTGTGCGTGCTTTCTTTGTTTGAGCTGAATCAACAAAAAGGTATCCCATGTTCTGAAAAATAATGCACTCAAAGAGTGAAATGTAAATTGAAGAAGTTGTAGAAATTCCACATTTATATGGCAGGGACTGTTTCATCTATCATCAATAGCATCATCATGTTTTATTGTATTTGCAGTGCATCAATTATAAAGCACCGAACCATCGAATCATCCATGAACTTATCTACAAATCTAAAGAATAGGTGAAAACAAGCAAACAATGATTAAGATCTCCTTCCCATATTTGTGCCTCCACACACTAAAGAATAATAATTAACGTCGCACGGCCCTCTGGGAGCAACATGCCATCATCAGTATTGATTCAGCAAAAGCAACTCTGGACCGGTTACAACGTTCACTACCTCATCGGCAGACTGAGGGGTACATTAGATGAACGCTGCTGAACTGCCCAACGCCCATAGGAAATGGCCCTGTTTGTAAGGGGCAAGTCGTAATAAACAGGGGCGGTATACAACTCAAAAGAGCTCAAAGTTAGGAGGGTAGAGATTTTTTTTAAAGTAGCAGATCGATATTTAAACTTGCTTTTGTGTGATCAGCATGCATTTGTAGCTGATCCTTACGAATGTTATTGTCAGTAGGCTTTCGCGACCAATATTATCCATTTACGCCATCTAACCCAAACAAAAAAAACCTCTTGTGAATGTTATTGTATTGTCCAAAATCAATACTCCTGTCCCCTGCCGTAGGAATGTAGAACTTGCTTAATTTTCTCCACAAATCTGAACCATCTTACGCTCAATTGAACAGATATATATTTACTTCGAAATTGCTAAAGGGTACATTTAGGTAATTGTTTGCAGGAATCACTGGGTGAAGGCGATAGGAATGAAACCGTTGGCTCATTTGCCAAAATGCCGCACACCTCAATAATCAAAGCATCCATCAGAGCTGGACACGTTTCATGTCTCTTGGCAAGCATTGTCTTCCCACTGAGAATAAGCGATTAATATATTCCCAAGATGAGCAATAAGCACCATCTCTCGGACCAGCAGTAAGTCCAGAGGTGGGACAAAGTCATTGTTATGCAAGTCCAAGTCGAGTCTGAAGTCATCAAATTCATGACTCGAGTCTGACTCGAGTCCAAGTCACATGACTCGAGTCCACACCTCAGAGGTGGGACAAAGTCATTGTTATGCAAGTCCAAGTCGAGTCTGAAGTCACCAAATTCATGACTCGAGTCTGACTCGAGTCCAAGTCACATGACTCGAGTCCACACCTCTGGCAGTAACACCAGACTAAGCCACCTAAAATATCAGCGCCAAATCTCACCACTTAGAATTACTCTCGCTCGTGAGTCATCGGCAAGACCTGCTCTTGCACTCACACCCACAGACACATGACAAAAGAGACCCGCTTGTTAAGACCTCATAAGATTAAGGGGTAAGTCCTGTTCGTGAGCACCTATTAAGGCTGTCCTTTTAACTAAACAGAGTGCTTTTACTATTGTTTTACCAACACGATGCACAGCCTCCTTTGTCTCTGAAATGTTAATCTTCTTCTCTGCACCAGTGGCATTTATGGATGAGTCGGCTGAGGAGAGGGGTATCATTTTCTATTCAGATAACACATGCTACGATGTTATTCACTGACTGGGGATCACGGTGGTGAGATGTTAACTGCCTCGCCTGGTATTAAGGAGGTCGTGGGTTGGATCCTGACCCTGACGCTGCATATATTTTGAGTTTTCATGTGCTGCCCGTGGTCGCATGGATTTTTCTCTGGGTCCTCCGGGTTTTCCCTCCACATGTAGAATCGTGCGTTGAGAGTTTTTGGCTGCTATACATTTCCACATGATATGACACTTCGTTGCGCTATCATTTGTGGCCAGGTCGCTTCTAGTAAAGAACTATACAGCTCAGTGGGCCTTACCTGGTGAAATAAAAATAGGTTAGTTAAAAATAGACTTGGAGGGGGAATAGAACTCGGATCACTAAACATTGCACTACTACACCGTGTACAGCAAAATGTCTGCAGTTGCACACAGGCCAGTCGTTTCTTGAGCCCTTAATTGCTTTCAAATTACTATGCATAATGCTCCACAATTACTAGTGTCTGGAAATCCCAACTTTAGTGACTATGAATGAAAAATAAATCAAGCAGACATTCTACTGCTTCATTGGCTCGTACATTATACCTGTGGTCCGTGCACAACTGCAGTCGAGGATTGCACGTTAACCCATTCGTGAATATCAGTTTAATGAGCGGTGGGGTAGCAATCATCTCCATGACTGACCCTGAGCCAGTGATGGATATTACACATTCCTATGGCAGCTAACATTATCTTCATAGGACAACCGCTGCTGACCTCATAAAAAAGTAGTTCTTGTTTGATTGGCCCTGGTGGAATAATAGGCTCAAGCAACCACGTTTAGGATTTGCACTTGCAACCCTATAATTGTGTTTCCTTTGCTGTGATAGTGACTCTGATACCCATCTGGTTATTAAAAAAAAGGCCCTGAGTTTTCTTCGTATCTAACTTCTCACTATATATGTGTGTGTGTGTATGTATATATGCAATACGTGCCTTTGAATATTGACATAATATATGAGCTGGTCATGAAATCTAATAAATTAGCTTTAGCTACCTGATATTGGGCTGTAGCTAAGTAAATGAGAAACAAAAGACTTAAGCAGAATTTACATCTTAAAATATCTGTCCCTCTCACGAAATAAATTGAAGTATGTTCACATCTTGTCAACCACATGGCCTTTTGGAAGTGCATTATTTCAATACAAGCAAGCTCTGCACCAGTTTCGACACAAGGTGTGTCATCAGCAGTCAGGCTTTTGTTGAACTTATGCCGGTGAACTGCCGGATGTCAGAGGCAAGAACCCTCTCCTTTAGATATTGGTCTGTGTTCGGCACACAATTAAATCATGCATGAGACAAAATAATGTTGTTTTTTGCTGTAAAATAAATGATAGCAGTGTCTTAAAAATATGAAGTCTATACCTCTTGCTTCTCTGTTGTGATAAAACAAATATTTATCTAATTGACAACATACCACAAGTTGATTCCCCAACTTAATTTTTCTTACAGACATTGTCATAAAGTTTCCTTGTCCAGATTTGGTGGCTCATGAGGCTAATGTCTGAGTCTGAGCACTGATCTAACACCTCTCAGATATTGGGCATGAGTCCTGGTTCATCAGCCTGTGAGTTAATTATAATGTCTCGAGGAGCAATTAGACGGTCTCAGAAAGCCCACCAGTGCCCTTAAAATAATCCAGGGGTAAAGGAGCAGCCATGCTAAAACGTAATGCAAGTCACTGCTGGAATGAGGGTCTCCGACCGCTCACTAACACGATGTGATTCACGTCTCTTGGGAAACAAGGCTAAGCCCACATCTAACGAGTGAGTCCATGCTATAGCTGAGGGCCTGTGAATTCAGGTGAAATGGTTATTTAAAACAAAAACCGCCAAAGGTGAGAGCACATGTTGAACGCCTTACATGGTATTAATTTCCACACAACCCTCGGCTCAATTGTGACAAATGAGTGTGAATCCTGTGACCTCAGACCCTCGATTTGTGCCATTTGAGATCATCTTCAGGATACTGTCAGTTGCCGAGAGTAAAAGTTACTGCTAAAATACCCTGCAATTTGTGCTCTAAAGACACCTTAACTCCGTAGGAGTGCAATATTTTTACGTTGCTATATATTAGTAACAATTTGAATCCTAATTTGGGGGGGGGGGGTGGCGCTAGAATGGAAATGAGCGCTGCCAAAGTGCTAGTTCGAGTAAAGGAAATGTTTAGACATTTTTTTTTCCAACGCTATTGTGAATGTTACGCCTGTGTTATGGCTACACTCGTGGGACACTGATGCAAAATATGGCTTTTGCAAGTGTAATTTCAAAGTCAGCTAATTTTGGTCAGAAGAGATTTTTAATTACATGACTTTCCTTTTCAACCAAGTTACAATTGCAATTCTTGGCTGGGTGGTGGTATGGTTAGAGCACTTGCCTCTCACTTTTGCAAGTTTGCCAGTTCGGTTCTGGTGAGGATCGACTTGGCTGATAAAAAATCCCCTGACATGGGAATGTGGAATTTTCACCACTGGTTCTTGGCCACCGATGGTTACGAGCACCTCTTTGTACTCAATTAAGCAAGAGAGACACTGATATTTTCACTTGGCGTATTAAAAGCGCAGCTGCACATTAGCGTACGTGCACGTTTTTTTTTCCTTTCATACAAATTATGTTGTTGATGTTTTTCCAATATTGCAGATGTTGTGACGTGAGGGCTGCCTGGTGCTTCTACTTACATTGATGACACTAACACCCCCACATACAGTATGTTAACCCAATCAGCTGCACACGTCCTCAAAGCCTCACTCCAGATCCTCTTGGATGTGTGTAGGGGGGGGGGGGCAGCAGAGCTGGGGGGGGGGGTGTCACCGTAACAACGATGCACAATGAAGGGGAGAGTGAACTTGGTGGGCCAAAGGGAGATTTGTTGGTGAAGGGCCCAGCCCAGCAATCCCTCGTGCCAGCACACATTTATTAACAGCTGCTCACTGGCTCCATGCAGCTGTAAGTCTCCGGTACTTAATATCTGGTTAATTGTGCAGAGTTCATCAGCTGAGCACCCTTTTAGCCACCACTTTGGAGATGTGGGCCCCATCTGTCTCCCTCGGTAGGTTGGCAACAGTGGCCAACTTGATTCACTTATGTGACTCATGCCACAGCCTTTAAAATGTCTTAAGACCTTTAAAAAAATCCTTGCCACGTTACTTGACAGTGTTATGACTCATGTCATATACCCTATGCAAGCTGTCACAATGGACAATCACGAGACGCACACATGGTCACTAGTTTATTGACATTGACAAAATCTGGATGCTATCACTGCATTGTATCCATGCTTTTCAACGTCGTAATCTTGATTTAATTGCCACGTGGTGGTCAGTCTGCTGTACTTATAAATTGATTTATAGTAATTGGTGCATGCAGTTTTTTCTTCTTCTTGGAGGTAAATCTTAATGCCACTGCAGATAGGAGTGAAAAGGCTGACAAGTGCTGTGAGAGATGCGATAATGGCAACATGTCTCATTGTTAATGATTGCAAGTCGATATTGTTCACAAATGCTTATTGTTTTACGTGAAATCTCAATATTGATAACGAGCAAGTAGAATATTGACATAAAGTCAGATTGTGGGAGACTGCGTGGGTTGACTCGGGAGGTCAGCTGCTGGCTCTGCAATCGTGCTGATGGTGGCATCAGTGGCATCGGTCGTCAGAATGTCTTGACCTTGAAAATATTGAACCTTTAAACAAATATTGAGCCAATTAAAACAGGCAACCTGGATGTGTGTTGTTTCTTTGTTGTGAAGTGATTAACACACAGCACTACGAGCATAGCAACTCAAATGAAAAATAAGAATAGGTTTTACCCTTTCTGGCATTAAACAGATTGTATTAAGATGTTCAAACACCAAATAGAAACCTTTTGCAAGGTAACAAGTCTGCATTAACCACACACGCTACTTGTGGTGAACATGAAAACAAAACATGCTCTGATAATATATGCATTCTTTGAAACTGATTGGCCTACACCAGGGACAGCCTTCTTCATGGCCTAGTGTCAGACCAGCGAACGCCAAATGGCGAACACACTTGATGCCTTGCAAAAGGTCTATACTTGATGTTTGAACATCTTAACGCCCATTTTATTGCCAAAAAGGTTAAAACCTATTATTATTTTTCAAACTTTGATACTGCCCAAAAAGGTCCCATGATATAGCAACTCACATTCTAGTCTCAGCCATGATTTACATCAGTGGTTTCATATTTAAACTCACCCTAGGCCTTCACTAGGTTGTATGTATGTGTGTATGTTCAATCTCTTTCGCACCGTATGTAGCCAGCCGTGCTAATCGGAGGTGCGGGGTGAAGGACAACAAACTAAACACACAAAGCAGATAACTGATATGCAAGGGTGACTCGGCTTCAAATAATTGCCTGGGGTGTCGTGTGAACATCAGTTCGGGAATACAACGGCTGAGCGGCGTAGTGCTGACAAAACGTCTCCTTCCTGTGTGACGCCAGCCTTATCAGGTGCTCACTAACAGCGCTTGCCCCAATAATCTGTTAAGGGCAATACTGTACGGTGGTCTTTGTGATGCACCCGTGCCCATGCCCTTGTGTGCCTTGTTAGCCTAAATATGTGCTGAACACCAGTACTTTCTCCTTCCGGTCTAAATGGCTAAACACGACGAGGACCTTTGTATTTGGGCCTAGATGGCAGGAGTGGTGGTTGTCCTTTGTTGCCCCTCTGTAATTTATTTAACTTAATTTAACTTGTCAGAGCTAGGTCAAGGTCATCCTCGTAATTGAGCTGCTTAGCTCAATGGACCTTTCCAGCTGATATAAAGTCTCGAGTTTAATGAGTTTTTCGCAATCCTTTATCACATCGAATTTCAGACTTGGTCTCTAAACCAAGTGTAATGTGGTGTTTATTCACGCGGACAACTTCGTCTTTTCTCCTGTACCACTTTATTCACAGCATCCCACACGGATGCTCCTCTTGTTCAACACCACGCACTCTTGCTGCGAACTCTTCCTCTGCTAGCCTGCTACTTCGAGCTTACTCTCTCTCACTCCGCTAGCCTGTTACTCCCCGCTCTCCTAGCCTGTCACGGACTCTCTCTCTCTGTATACTCTGCTAGCTACTCACTCCGCTAGCCTATCACACTCAGACGAAATAATTCCGCTAGCCTCTCCACTGCTAGCCTGCCTACACCCGCAACTCCAACCTCGCCCGTTGCCCCAGCGGGGGTTCAGCCAACACCGCTGGTGAGGACGAGGTGTGGAGGGCGAGGTCCCGGACTTCTCTTGAATCACTTCACTGCTTCATCTCCAACCAACTCAACCCCACTGCCTCACACGTTCCCCTTATATCCCTCTCCTAATTAAGTGCCCTCAGATGGCCCTCATCAAGCCGGCGTCCTTCCCGCCGTCCCTTGCACGTGTTCTCCCCCTTATCGACTCTATCTCTCGCCTCCGTGGCACCTACCTCGCGTTTGCATTTGCAGCCAGCCAATCACTGCCTCTTTCCCTAATTGCTGGCGTCTCCTCTCTGTCTGCTGTGACCCAGGACACCTGCCTGCACCTGCTCGTCCTGATCTGACCTCACTGTTTACAAACCCTGCGCGCGCCACGCCTCTACACAAGTATGAATGTTGCTCCCCTCACTTCTGTGTACCACGTAGGAGGCTTTCACGACCAATATTATTCATAAGAGGGTTTTGTTTTGTTTAGATTGCGTAAATATAAATGTGTCGTTAAACCCGCCACCACCCGATACAGCCAATTAGTAAGGTTTGTCACGTTAACAAAACGTGCCAATTCGTGAATAGAGCAGCACACCGGTGTGTTGGGTACTCTTTTTGCGTGTTAACTTTTTGGGAGGAAAATAAACCTCAACTCGTCTATGGCCAAATGAGCATGAGATTATTGCGTTGCTCATCTCTATCTGGTAGCCCTAAACTCCTGCTTCAAATTCCATATTCCCTGGCAGGGGATAGTCCCTTCAAAGAGCGATCACTTTTTACTTCCCACATGGCAGTATTTCTTTTATAGACATCGAAGGAACAATGGGTTTAGTCAACCCCTGATGAGATTTGAACTCATAGCCTTCTGATCATAAGTCAGACACGCTCAAAGAAACCATCTGGCCAAATATATAAAGACAATTATAATGAGTCTATAGGGTAGTGGCATATCAATGAACACATTGCAATTCATTGCCAGCCACACAGTTTTGTTGCTGGCCACACACAACGTGCTTGAACTTTGCTGTGCATTGACACCAGCAGTGAGTTAACATCACCACTGGAGACACAAAGATGGCTGAGTACATTTCTGACCACAATGCCCTTTCTATATGTATGCCAGGCTGAGCTCAAGGTGCTACCTTTGCATTTAAATCGTATCTCAGTCTTATATTGCACAGTGTGCGGTGAATAATTGGGCAAAAACATGCACAGGAACGTATAAATAACCACATATAAACAGGTAACAAATAAGTGAACAGAAGCGTACATTTTTCACTTGAGTGACAGCCACAAATTTGCTTGTGGTGTAGTTATTAAATATCGTTTGAGGGCATAATTTTCAGAGCACACAAGCGTGTGATCATTTCCTCCTGCCCGAGCCGAAATCATTACTGAGATTTTTGCGTGCAATGAGCTTTCCAAATCCAATGAAGGTACTGCTTTTTAGCTGGGCATCAATAGGTAATATTCAAGCGCTTATTAATCGAATTAAATAACGGCGTCTTTGTGGATCAGATTGAATTTCTTCCCAACGTGCTGGCAGATGGTTACAGTTAACCTCATAATGTCCGATGGTGTTGCATTCATCCGGAGATTTGGTTCCGATCACTTCACGTGTTTGTGTTGCTCTGCGTGCAAGTAATAAACATGACACTCAAATTTGACACAGCATTTACAATTATTTTTCTGGCCGAGTGGAACGATGGTAGATTATTCGTCTCACAATCACAATGTCATGAGTTCAAATCCTGATCAGGAGTCAGCTATTCTCATGATGTCTCGGAGTTTGATCCAAAAAGAAATGAGTACTGTATTATGTGAAGGTAACAGTGGTTGTCCTACGGAGAGAGTAACCCCGTATAAACGTGCAAGTTCCACAACCGGCTCATGGTCATCAACAGACAACGACTGCCTGATGCACACGTGAGCACTGAGACACGTTTGCAATTCTATTTAAATAAATATATGTTATGTTTAACCGATAAGAAATCCCATCAACGAGGAAAATGTTCACAGGCTGATGTTAGACACCGAGTGGCCTTTCTTGAGTTGCAAGGTCTTGAAATGCAGCTACGTTTAGATGCTAATTTTATTGTTTTTTTATAATTCCGTGCAGCCTAAACCTTTGTTATAAATACACATCTTAGATTCATGTCTGTCAGCTCAACAAGGATAACAATGCCCCATTTTCCATCTTTGTCGCAGCTTCACGTGTATTGGGTGTTGGCACACTGGACTTGCAATCCATATGTCCTCCGGTTCGATCTCTCAGCCAGTAGTTGAAACAGTGAGCAAGTTTCTTAAATTCCCCCCCCCCTCCCCGCAACTTGTGTCCACCCAACAATATAGATGGGCACGCCACAGTTAGCCAATGGGCAGGTTAAAGAGCACATGTATCTGTGGTTACACATACAGCATTGCGATCATGAGCATGCAAGGAATCCAGGCTCAAGCAATTTGAAACCTGGAGCCGGGTGCACTACTTGGATAAAAAAGAGGCCACATTTTCAGTTGTTTATACAGCCCTCCTAATATGAAAACTGTCACTTTTACGAATGTAGACACGGATGTGGTTTGCCACCAAGCACCACTGAGATCCCAGATTTGGGGCCCGAGGCAAGCGGGTGAAAAATTGATATTACCCCCTCGCTCTCAAATTGTTCCCCTTTGCAGGAAATATGATGGTCTCGGCTGTAGCGCCTGTGTTTGACAAATAAATAAATAACGTGACTGCAAATTTCACCATGTTACTAATGCACTGCATTATGTGAAAACTCCCACTTTAACATCGACGCATTCTCTCTGTGATGGATTCTCTCCATTGTCAGTCATGCTATCATGTGGTTTTTCTTTTGATTCTTTTTGGTAACGTAATCAAGAGGGACATTATGCCACCTCCATAAAAGGCCATCTCACCTCACCATCACTTGTGTTATGGGCCAGATCCTAGTTGCATAGTCAACACTCCTCGTTAAGGCCTCCATTCCTGAAAGGCTGCCCTCATCTGGCTCGATGTCTGGCTTGGTCACCAGCCTCTGGATGCCACTCGCCATGCCTGTATCGGGAACCTGCCCTCCTGCACCCTGTGCATGTAACCCATACAATCACAACGACATTTTCCTGACGTCAACAATGTATATTCTTAGGTTTTTTCGGTAAAGTCACGTAGGTAAAAACATTAAAAATTTAAATAAAATAAAAAATCACGACGTTTCGGAGGCAACACAAGCTTCCGTCTTCAGGTGGTACCGTCACAGCCACGACAGCTGTATCAAGTAAATGAGAGATTGCAGGAGCTACCACTCTGTTTATATAATGGTTGGAGAAGGTGGTGGGGCAAGGGCCGCATACTTATTATTAATATGGTAAGGTGAGGCTTGAGACTAAGAATAGACTGCATAACAAAGGCTGAGCCTTTGTTATGGAGAGGTGCGGTTTGTGACTCAACCTGTGACAGGGAGTTCACCACTAAACATGGTAAAACAGTAATGGTTGTCTGTCAAATAAGATTGGCAAATAAGTGTAGTTAAATCTTTTTTGCATGGTTAATCACATCTTTCCAATGATTACTCAGTTTGTAACCGTCATCACGGTTGAAATTATGTCTGTGTTTGTATATTTGTATGGCTTCGTGTACAAACCTTTGATGGTAGCCAGGAGGTTTGCAGAGAACCTTGGTCTCGGAAAATACAATTCCATGAGAGCCCACCGAGTTGTAGCAATGATCGGCAATGGCCGAAGAATCAGTTCTGCCGTGTTTCAAATCTGACTTGTGCTCGCAGACACGATCAGAAACGATCAGAAACATACAAACACAGACATAATTTCAACCATGATGACGGTTACAAACTGAGTAATCATTGGAAAGATGTGATTAACCATGCAAAAAAGATTTAACTACACTTATTTGCCAATCTTATTTGACAGACAACCATTACTGTTTTACCATGTTTAGTGGTGGTCTCCCTGTCACAGGTTGAGTCACAAACCGCACCTCTCCATAACAAAGGCTCAGCCTTTGTTATGGAGAGGTGCGGTTTGTGACTTAGCCTTTGTTTGTGGCTCAGCCTTTGTTATGCAGTCTATTCTTAGTCTCAAGCCTCACCTTACCATATTAATAATAAGTATGCGGCCCTTGCCCCATCACCTTCTCCAACCATTATATAAACGGAGTGGTAGCTCCTGCAATCTCTCATTTACTTGATACAGCTGTCGTGGCTGTGACGGTACCACCTGAAGACGGAAGCTTGTGTTGCCTCCGAAACGTCGTGATTTTTTATTTTATTTAACTTTTTAATGTTTTTATCTACGTGACTTTACCGAAAAAACCTAAGAATATGAATCATTGCAGTCACGAAAGCTTCAAATCTAGAAGTCTACAATGTATGTTGATACTTATTTCACATCGTACGTAGCCAACCATGCTCATCGGAGGTGCTGCGTTCCTGCCACCTTTTAGTCCGAAACTTTGAAGTTGCTTTCCAAAATAAGTTATTTCTTCACATACTCGGAGGGTATGCGCTTACTTTCTGATGGCTCTGAAAGAAGCAGCCCTCTGATCAATCCATAATCCGACGCTATTTTAGTCTCAACCACCCTTCTGTATGGTCAAGTGTCTGAGATTGTGTGTGTGTATACATCACTGCTAATGCACTACCTTCACTTTACATCAACTATCTTGCCTTGTTGATACGTACACAGGTTGTTTCCCAGATTGTCTGGCACAATGTTGAAGCATCGTTAATTCCCAGAGTGAATGTCAGACGTGGTGCAGTAACTCTTGAGTGACTTAACCAAACCGAATCCCTTCACTTTTTGTTTTGAATGTCAGCACAGCATTGTCACTGTAGGTGGCATTTTTGTAAGTCACCTTTAATTGTTGTAGTTTTGTATACACAATGGCAAGGAACACACTCCCGAAACCCCCTACCTGAAGACCATGGCACAGATCTCTGTATGCCTTGGCAGCGACGGAGGACCTTAGCTACAAGCTGAAGGGAAAATTTCCTTGAGAACCCCCGAATACCAGGCAATACCAGAACGATAAGAGGAAAGATAATGAGGGGTGAGTGGGGGCTGGAGTGGAGGACCATGCCATAGACACCACATTACTACTATCACATTCTCAGTCACTGTTGTTCCCATGAAGGAAAAATGCAGAACCAATTAGCGCGGTTGGCTGCGTACGGTGCGAATGAAGTTCAACATCCGTGTTATTTATATTTAGTATTAGTTTTTATTTGGTTATGGCACCCCCCCCCCACCCCGTTACCCCCCTCCTCATTCTCCCCCTCCCTAACCTAATCTCCCTCTTCCGATCTTTGACCCTATTACTGCAGGGAAGAGAACCCGGTGAACTTCAACCGGCCCCCCATTAGGGAAGGGGAATCGCCCAGAGGGTGCTGCTTCCATCGATCCACGTGTTTCCCCTACGCTGCTGTGCCGAATTTGTTTGCTCTCTGTTGTGTCTGTGTTGCGGTTTGAATAATTGTTTTAGTCTAGATTTGAAGTTTTCGTGACTGCAAGGATTCAGACTCTTCGGTTATTTCGGTAAAGTCACGTAGGAAAATAATAAGAATAATAATAAAATAAAATTATAATAAATGAAAATAACTTTGATACAGTAAATTTGGCTGTGACGGTCCCACCTGAAGACAGATACTTGTGTTGCCTCCGAAACGTCGTAATTTAATTTAGTTATTTTCATTTATGATTATTATTTTATTTTTTTACCTACGTTACTTTACCGAAAAAACCTAAGAGTATGAATTGTTTTATTCTTCTTTTGTATCGTTTACGAATCTTGAAACTTGTCGGGCAGCCCCACGACACAGCCCGAGTGAATATGAACAACATTAATGTTTAATTTTAAACCATGCATGCCAATATATGCGTTCAGGCGTATAGGCCTTACGACTAGTGTGTGTGTGGGGGTGTAGTTTTGAAGATTGTGAACATTAGCATTGACTCGTTTAGAGCTGTTAGAGATGTTCAACTGATTGTGAATGTTGATCCAGTCTATTTTGCATTTGAACACTGGGATATCTTGCACTGTGTCTGAACTTGGCTTGAGCGACCACTCGCACAAGATAAAGGCGTAGGCCTGCAATTGCTTAGTAATGCAACTGCTGATATTTTAGCCTACTCTTCCTCACTGGACAGAAGTTGTCAGTACTCGCACTTTACCACACCATGCACAACTTGTTGGTATATGGTGGTGCGTACCAATTGTGTGTTCACCACTCAAGACGAGTCAGCCTTAAATAAGAACGTCGTGCTGGGTGTGAGACTCAGCACTGGGGAGAGAGAGAGACAAAGTGGGCAGGTGTGGTGCTGGCCACACACCTCCCTGTCATACTCCACGCTTGTCCTTTCTGGGTGCTCGTGAACAGCATTTGCCCAAACAGTTTATGAAGGTAATTGGAGGAGCTTCCATGGTGTGTGTATGTGCAGGGGCGGTTTCTTCATTAGGGCGATTGGGTGACGCACCACCAATGTCATTCAACCACAGAGTCACGCTAGCCGTCACTGTCAGCCTCTGGATATAGTCCAATCAGCGTCATGTCACGTTCTGTGGAGTACCGCCTCTTTTTGGGCGATTTCACTCCGGCTGAGAATCGCCCCGAGTGGCCCCATAGACTTACATTGAAAGATGTTTTTTTTCGAACGGGGGCGCTGCAATGCATTCTCTATGGCTTCCGGGAGGGCAAGCCCTAACGTGCTTACGTCACCATACGTGCTAACGTCATCATACGTAAGCACGTTTCATCCAACAATATAGTTTATCGCTACCTAGTGGAATCTTTAATAAAATAAACTTGAGTGGTTTGTTTTAATAGTGAGTATATAAACAAACAAGATGTATTGTAAGAGTCACTTTATTTTTCATTAATATTAAAGAAGTGAAGTTGCCTTTACATGCTTAAGCTGTTAATTTATCCATTGCATGGGTGGACCTTATCCTTATCAATCATCCAGACATTTGCCCCCCCTGAGAGATTTTGCAGGAGCCGCCACTGTGTATGTGTACATGTGTAGTGAGTTCAACTGAGTCGCAAACGTTGTCTTAGGGAGCAACGCATTGTATTAAACTATTTGCACAACATACTCGAGGCTATTAACACAACACACACTCGGGTGGTGACTGCCCAACTAACCACGCTACGGGGAAACTAGACACGGTTCCACTATCCTGGTCCGGACCACAAGCTGGGTCCCGGACCGCGTGGCTGGAGGCTTCTTCAAGCTAGACGTGGATCTCCTGCCTCTCCAATAGTAAGAACCCCGAGCCCCTCACAGGGCCCCCCTTATATCGGGCCGGGCTGGGGCTGGCTCCGCCTCTCGCCCCGCCCATCTTCTCGATCTCTCTCGCCCTTGCCCGAAGGCTCTCGAGAGTTCTTCCCGGACCACGTGACCACCCATAGGCCCCCTCCACCGGTGGCCCCCCTCCAGTATCATCCGGCCACATGTCCCCAGGTCAGCCAGAGTATCATGCCCCCAACGTAACCCTAGCTGGCTGATACTTTCTCGCTCTCTCAACGGGAGCCCACACCGCACGCTGTGCCTGGTGCCACCGCGCTGAACCAGCGTTCACCCAAGCCCCCACTAGGGCTGGTACTTCACTCCGTGTCCAGGGTGTACACACAACAGTCGACATCCCGCCGTGGCCTCGCAGGCCCGGCACCACACAGTGACATTCCCAGTCACTACTCATGTATGCATGAACGGGAGCGGTAGTCTCGTGGTTAGCACGCCGCCCTACGAACCTTGCGACCCGAGTTCGA
Source organism: Lethenteron reissneri (assembly GCF_015708825.2). Taxonomy (NCBI): domain Eukaryota; kingdom Metazoa; phylum Chordata; class Hyperoartia; order Petromyzontiformes; family Petromyzontidae; genus Lethenteron; species Lethenteron reissneri. The sequence continues at coordinate 2,123,031 of NC_083791.1, forward strand.
TTCCCGCCCAGGACCAGTTCAGACGATTCTCTAAACTGGTCCGGGGCATCCGCTAGGTCGACTCAGCCTCAAATGATTACCTGGTGCGGTGTGTAAACATCACCACTTTCCCCAACAGTCTGTTAAGGCTATTGGGGGGATCTTTGTCTTTTTGCATGAACCCATGCACGCACGCGCTTACAAATGACATTTGAATCCAACTCATGCCTATATACTCTGTGCCCCAAGCTAAACCTTTATGGTGGTGAACTAATGAAAACTGCTAACTTTTGCAGTTTAGGACATTCTGAACCTTTGTATTGACTCAATGTTGCAGACTTGCAACTGATTGCCAATTTTATTACAGTGGGCAGTGCCTTAGGCTACTGTGGTAAATGATAGGCTCATTTTAGCTTCAATTCTACTCAAACTTTAAATATCAGTGCCGAGCCAACGCGATGGGTTGGCTGCTTTCCAGCTTGAGGCAATTACAATTTGATCGTTGGTACATTGCGTTAAATAATTTTATAAGCGATCTGCTTAGTTAAGTCACTTGTCGACACACGTTGCCATAAAATCATTTGCTGTAAATTTAGTAAACGAACGAGATTTACTAAATGCACTTCTGCATAAAGCTGTTAACTTATGAAAAGTGCTGGATTGATGCGCGTTGGCGATGGCAATTGAAGGAACAGTAAATTCGCTCTAATGGTTTAAAAGCCTCAGAAGACTGATCATATGCAGGCTGACGTCGTAAGTTACCCTGATATCAGTCCAGGTGTCAACCCTAAAGTGCTGGTGGAAATGCCACTTTCCCCATGGTGGATCCGATATCTCCATAAGATGACCGCTCATTACTTGCACAACATGGTACTAATTTTATTGACCACCCTGGCTATGCATGTGTAGGTATTCTTCTCCATGTAAATAAGTTGGTGCTTATTAATTGTTTTCCATTACGAATTAAATTTTACTCGAGGGCTTCCTACCTGAATGGAAATAGCTCTGGGCCGACACACCTCAAATTTCCCTCCCTTTTCATGCACATTTTTAAATAAAAATGAATAGAATTTTATGCCATAAATCACGTATTGTTATATGCAGTTACCTCCCATTTGCACCGTGATTCAAGGTGTGTCACGAGCTGGAATCTCCCCTTCGTATGTAATTGTAAACGGTCCCACATGGTGACGCCGCAGAAATATGGCAGTCATATTATAGGGGAAATAGACTGTGTGGTCTCAACGGGCCCTCGCATGCTTCTGAAATAAAGGTCTCCCATTCCTCCTATTTCTGGGGTCCCTGAATTTAACCTCTCTTATGCAACGCTGCGCATACCCGACGAATCTTTAAACTCAAAAAAGTGGTTCCCCGTGTAGCAATCGTCCGATACAGGTCTACATTGCATCCGTCAGAGCTGACCTTCGTTTGTTTTGCGTAGGCCTTGTTGGCCAGGCTGAGACCACCAATGCCCTCCACTTGAGGCACGTGGTTGAATAAACGGGTGGCTCCCAGATTTGAACCCAAGATATCGGTGCCCTGACATTACATCAGTCCCCCGAGCCAAGCCCCCTGTCACCTCCTGAACTTTTCACTCGTGCCCTTAATAAGGCACCCTTCACCTGCAGAGAGGCATGCACCCTTCCAGAACGAGCAGAGTCAACGTTGACGGATCGCAGAGGAGATCACATTGTGTTTGTGTGGGCAGCCAGCTGATGACATTACAGCGAGGTGGATTTCTGTCAAATCTATACTTGAACCCGGGGTCCCGAATAAACGGAAGTCAAAATCGCAATTAATGTATTTATTTTGGCAACTCCGTCCCACCGGGCACATAAACGCCGCGACCCACCTGGCGCGAATCATTCTGTTGTCGTGTCGTCCAAGCGCAGTGAGGTCGAATGCGCAGAAAAAAACTAAACTGTGAAACTTTGATTAGCGCATCGTGTAGAGCTCGTCGAGAGGAATAGATTGCCGTATCGTTCTCCTTCAACAGACATAAAATGACGTCGCAACGCAGTTTATGCGAGAGCTTATGGGACCCCGGGTTCCCACCATAAGGTTTACTTGATGGTTCATGTTTCATCTCCTCATATGTGTGGGTTTTTTCTGAGTGCCCCAATTTCATCTTGTGTAAAAGCACTCTTTTAAAATGTGTGTATGCATTGTCCATATGTGTTGTGTGTGAATATTTTATGCGTCTTATGTATGGGACAAATATTTCAGGGCCCTTAAAAAAATATGAATATTAAAACTCGGTAAGAATTTCAATGCAGTTTAACAAGTAGGCTTTTGCGACCAATATCCATAATAGAGGTTTTTGGGTTAAATCGCATACATATGAATGTGTCGTTAAACCCGCCACCACCGACACAGCCAATTAGTAAGTTTTGTCACATAAACAAAACATGCCAATTCGTGGTGGAGAGTAAACCCACAACATTTACAATTCGAGTACGGCGTTTTGCCACGAATCACAACCAGCATCATCAGGTTATCGCCAGAAATGTGGAGAAATTTTACTAATTGGTAGCTTTAGCGACACATTTATATTTACATGATCTAATCCAAAAACCTCTTATGGATTCAATACAAATGAAATGGCACAAAGACAATATTAAAATATGCGTGTTCCAACAACAGGATTAGTTTTCATTTCATTGTTTACCTGATACTGGAATTTCATTAGCCAATAAGCCGATGGACTCATATTTTATTTACATGTGGAGATTATGTTCCACAACAACACACAATGTGTTTGTGTACAATATTGCATTCTCCATTGAACATGGCCCCATCATTTAGATTGAGGGCCCAGCAGCACTTGCTTAGTGAGCCTAACTTAGTTGATGAGACCTCGAAGGTCGAAACCAGTCCAGAGTTTCCTTGCTTAACAAATGCTGTTGGGTAATATTTGTCGAGAAGACAATAGGCTGATGGGGTAAAAAAAAAGACCGTTTTATATGAGGAGACACAGAATGGAGTTCTGATTATATTTGCATTCACTTATAGTGTGTTATTTCTGAATGAGCTGAGACCATTTACTGCTGTAAAACCATCTCAGCGCAAGATGACATTCTCAATGAACCCTTATCGGGATAGCTTGCTACAGACGTGCCCTGTGTTCTTGGGGTGGTGTAGGTCACCTGACTTTGCCTGCGCTAATATCTGGGGTCGTTGTCAAAAGAGTGTCATTTAATATTCATGCATAGGTGCATTTATTTTAGCACCACATGAATGTTAAGTGATTCTTTAGGATAAAAATAGTTGCACATGCAGACATGTTATATTTTACTTCGATTTTCTTCCCTACAGAAATGTAAACACGCCACATTTAAATTGACTTTGTTTTTAAGCAGACACAGGTTTTTTGTAGTTTTTTTTCGTGGTATTTCACTGTAGCACAAATGTTCAACGTGTTTTGTTTACAATTAGCAACTCATTTCGTTTTTATTTTTGCTTTAAAACACAAGTGAAACGAGCTCTTGGTTTCTAGTCGATAACTGACATCTACAAGAAATAAAGCCCTTCCCAGCTCTGTGGTATCCTAGTCGAGCACATGTCATGCTGGTTTATGGTTGGTAGGACAATGAGTAGCTATACATCTCTAAGTGTTTTTTTTTGTGTGTGTTCATCACAGTTCCTGAGCACAGGTCTTAAAGCCCAAAACACCAAGCGACCAGCAACGAGCAGCACTATTTAAGTTGGAAGAGAATGACTTCCGGGTTAGTCATGCAGCTTTAGGGGTTAGTGCTCCTGAGGCTTCTGATCCCCACAAAGCGAGTCTGGTTTTCTCTTCATACGTTTCTTGAACGCAGCAAGGTTGCAAGTAAGGTGACGGTGAGAGGGCATCGCACTGTGAAGTAGTGGGAGGGCAGTAGCAGGTAGGGGAATGTTACCTTCAGTGTGGTGAATAAACACAGGGTGGATGAGATGAAACAAGTCAATCTGGATGTCATTGGCAATGATTATCTAAGTCCCATTGCTCTGCTGTGCTCTACCTTATCTTTGACAGTTGTACTGCACTCGGGCAGCTTACAACAGTTGCAGAATCAGACCAAAGGAATGAAATGGTAGCGATACGTTGGGGCCTCAAGGACGATGGAGATGAACCTCTGGACTACAAGTCCAGTGTGCGAATAACAATTGTACTACAGCAGTAACATTCCTGTGATGTTCTGTGGAGGAAGTGGTGAATTCAAGGATTGTCGGGAGCACATGATGCCTAAGACAGTGCTGTGTGACAGTGAGGCTGATTGGCAGTACGAGGTTCCCCGAGAGACAGGGTTCAATGCTTGGGCTGCGCTGGAAGCCAAACATGCAGTGTCTGTGCTTGGTCCACGGGGTGACCCAAGACGTGTCTCTGCCAGGGCTTGATTCTCCCGTGTGGCTGTGCGAGATGGCTTTATCAACGAGTTGTCTAGAGCCAGCAAAAATAAACCATCTGGTTTCACCAAGAAACCAAATGTATTCCATGTAGAAGCGCAAATAAAATCATCATTATCAGCCGTGGTCCATCCACTGCTGCATGAAGGTATCCTCAAGCTGCCGATGCCATCTCTCGCATTTCTCCGATGTAATATATTTATACGTAACATATTCATATGAATACATAACTGTTCTTTAGTTTATACAAGGAAGGCCTCAAGATGTATTCAGTAGACTTCCGCAATGAGTTGTTTGGCTGTTATTTCTTTCCTGAGTATTTTGCATGTGGGTGGAAACTGGAGTCCCTGTCTGTCTTCCCCCCACCTCCTCCCTACTACCCTCTCCCCTTATATTTGAGATATATTCCTGTCTGTTGCATACTCGAGTAATAATAACGCTGAATATACTTTGATGTTTCTGTAGCTCGTATTTACTATGAATGTGTTTTTTTTTAAGTCATTTGTCCAAGTCAACTTTTGTTACTGGAAATGTATCACATTTCATATTGACTATATTTGCATGCTGTTTTCTTTTTTCTTTTGCAAATGTCGTTATTTTTGCTTGATTTCGATCTTTTTTGTTTCATTTATTTGTGGTTCTTTCTCTCATTTCTGTTTGCTTAATTGGTGTCCTCAGTTTTGATGTTACTGCTTTTGTCATTTGTGTGACCCAGATTGACCGACACTCGTCTCTCTGGGGGTTCTTGCCCGTTTAACGCCAACATAAGTGCGAGCTTGAAACTATTTTTTTTATCTGTAACCCCATGCACTCCTGCCACCCCGTCCCCACGCAGTACCTGCAGTTCCGGCTGGCTGAGATGGCCACGTCTCTGGTGGCATCAAGGCTCATGATCCGGAACGCGGCACGAGCGCTGGACGTGGGCGACCCGGCCGCTGTGCCGCTCTGCGCCATGGCCAAGCTCTTTGCCACCGACGAGTGCTTCAAGGTTTGTTCCTCGGTGCCACGCCAGAGCCTGCAATTGTGGTGCATGTGCCGCAGAGTGGCATAGAGCTTCATAGCTCATCAGAATTCTCCAAGATAAATAAAGATTCGGATTCTGACCTGCCTCACAATCATACAAACAAGGGGCTATGAGATCCAATGATGGGGGGGGAGATCACCACCCCCCCCCCCCACACTCCTTAATTTAGACCTCAAAGTTGAGGTGTTATTTAGGATTACCAGTGAACAAATTTGCAATTTCAGGACCATTCCCCACTAGGGAATCCTCAAGTTCTGCATCTGCTTGGCTCATCACATCACCGGGGTTAACAAAATGTTCAATGCTTTGCGGGTAGTCACCAGTCATTGTCCGATGGGTGAACTGGCCTCTGCCATGAGCTCAGGGCTGCTAAGGGATAGGAGTGCCAAGCAATGCTCATTGGAGAAGAGGTTTGCTTTTGATATGTTGACTTCAGTGAGCAGGTAGTGAAACCCAGCGATTGCTTGTTCACACCATACTTTGCAAGCTATTATAATCTATACTTTTTTTTTATGTACTGGGCCAATGGTGGAAATTCCATATGTATATGACAGGGACCAATAACTCAACAGTAAGACCACTATTGACCTTCTACAAATTGTAATAACCCTAGAGGGATGAAGGGCTGAGTTGATTTCTAACCAGGATTCCAAACTTCACAATATGAGTCGTGTACTCTGTGCCACCTGGCCTGTTATCATCATCATTCATGACTTCCAAGTTCTCAATCGACCAATGTGTCCAATTTATGAAGTATGTGGGCGTTATAAATTGAGGTTAATATTATCATCATCAACCCACTTCTGGCTGAAGGCCTTCCCAAGCTGCCAAAACCTCTCATGATACAGCTATGTGATAATGCACCCAGCACCTGCATATGAACTGACTTCATTGCTCCATTATACACGTGTATATGTAAGTTGTACTTGTTTCGCACCGTGCGTAGCCAACCGTGCTAATCGGAGGTGTGGGGTAAGGACAAACAAACTAAACACAAAAATCAGTTCTCAAACAAAGGAGTTTTCAATCGAGATTTCAAAGTGCATAGCGCCAGTGGCTTCTTAATATCAGAAGGAAGAGCATGCCAGATGGCCTCAGAAGTGCATCTGAAAGCACGCGATGCGATGACCGTCTTTGTTCGATGGCCAGCCAAGAGCCAGTGCGATGATGACCGGAGTTTGTGTGATCGTTTATGCTCCGTGATGAGATCAGCAAAGTATCGTGGTTCATTTGCGCAAACACTTTGTGTGTAATGCTCCATCTCCTTGGTGGATGTTCTCTGGAATGCATTCGCTTCCTTGGCTGCCACTCCGTTGTTATTCTTGACCACCGTCCATCATCCTTTCAGTTTATTTACAGCTAGTAATTACGTTAAAATATTATACGTGTGTTCTTTAATTCGTCTTGATTCCAGCGGACATATTCCATCATTTAAATGTGCTGAATCTGGTGCAGTCTTTGAAACTTAAAATTTACATTAAGTAGAGCGTAGCAATAGAGGCCTTCAGCATTAAAATGGAACTGCATTATGTCCCGTAGCCTTTGGCGAGAGAATATAAGTGGTGTATTTGATGGTACTTGCACAGGATGTTAATTTAAAACATTTGCAAATGCCCATTAGCTAGAACTGGCGGTGCTGCCACAGACATTCACATTAACATTTGTCTGTGCTCTGACTTTGAGGAGGTGAGATCTGTTTTGAAGTAATAACATACCGAGTGAGCAGAAACTTTCTTAAGCAAAATTATATTAATGCCGGGCAATAACTGCATAAAATATCGTTCCTTTTTTCTTACATTTTTTACAGGGCTTATTAATGAACGAGCTGGAACATTGGTTCCAGTGCTTGAGAAGGATTGGCTGATATAATGCGTGGCCATTAGCGGACCTCTAATGGAGGCAACACATTTATTAACACCAACACCCGGGGTAACGACTCCTTAACAGAATAACAACCGATGGTGGTGACCACCAGGCTAACTACACTAATCACACCGTAACTAGCTACAACGGACCAGACCCCAGCTTGGGTCCAGGTCCACGTGTTGGAGACTCTATAGGACGTAGAACGTAGATTTCTTCAGGGTGAACAACAGCGCCGGTCCCTCTGGGGGACCCGGCTTATATCCTCTGTGGGGTGGCTGGCCCCGCCCTTGGCCATGACCACCTTCCAGAATCCTCCAGCAGGATCTCGATCCTGACACGTGACCACCCCTAGCCCCCACCTGGGGCCCTTTGTACACGTAACCGGTCACGTATCCTCTCGGGTCAACCGGAGTGCCATGGCCTATAGTAACCCCATTCCTATGGCCGGCACTTCCACACCCTATCCTGTAGGGCTGGCACTGCACGCCAAGCGTGATGCCATCCAGCGCTGTCAATCAGCGCTCACCGAGCCCCTCTAGGGGCGGTACTGCCCCCACATCCTCGTGGTGTCCGCGATGTCAATACATCGCACGCTGTGCCTATCTAGGGCCGGCATTAAATAGTGACATCCCGCGATGTCACTACACATGGATTGCCATGATTTGCAGTGCGAATTGGTACTTTTTTGCCTCGCGTATCCTGTCTATCTGATTTGTACTTTTGGCACCATCTAAAATGTCTCATTTGCACTGTCATGTCGGAGCCATTTGTCTCGTTTGCACCATCTCGTACTGTCGATACAATGCCGTCTCGTTTGTCCTGTCCCTCTTTGTTTTTTCTGGCTCTCATGCGAGGTCTCATTCGTACCGTCGCATCTCTACGGTCTCATTTGTACTGCCTCGTTTGAGGCATCTGTCTTTCTCATTCTCATTCCTTGTAAAGCATTAACCTCAAGGAAACACGCAAACACGGTTGCGTGAATTCAAAAATAATCTCACGAAAAATGCAAGATATGTTGCATTTTCCACTTCATGAAAACGATTGCCCTTCCACTCGGCCTTTGGCAAAAATAGGGGGCCTTCTATTTTGTTTCCCGTTTAGCTTTGTTCATGAAGAAGTTGGTAGGATTTGTTGAATTTTGCCAGAAAGCCAGTTTTCACAGTCAACCCCTTAAAATCCCTATCTGCGACATTAATACATTTTTAGAGTGGTGGGTAGGCACGAATTGAAACCCAAGAACTGGTCTTAGAATCAAATTTATAGCCACACGTAATTAAACTGCATGCACAAGTGCAGTGATTGAATGTGCTCAGCTCGGTAACCAAAATACTGTGCAAAGAGTCATTATATCAAGTCTGGCATATTCCAGCTGTGAGAACTCAACATTTTACATTGGTTTCCATACGAAGAACACCCTTTGCAGTGCATATAAAGATACACTCCCAATTGTGGATTGGAAGCAAATTGAAAGTTAAGGTATTTGCTGAAACGAGTGTTGAATGATGGTCATTTTCATTTGTGGCTCTGGGCCTCGAATGTAAATTCCACATTTCTATGGTGAGAACAATCCATCTATTGAACAACTGCTATTGATTTCTCACAATGTTGTATTTGGTTTATATATTATTCTGGGCTGTTGAACCCCAATTGGAATTTAAATAGAAATGTTCTGATTGTCAATCATGACAACATTTTGGACAGTGCCATCTAACAGCTATGCAACTTATTGAGAGAGAATGTTTTGATTGGCATGTATGCGTAAATTGTTATGTTAATACACGCACTGGGCATGGCAGAAATGTGTCCCGTTAAATTTAGAGACAGTATCAATCGTTAATTATCCAAGTTGCTCGCCTGACTTTGATTGATGATGTTTTCATCAACAAATTTTATTTGTTATCACGACTCAGTAGTTTTTTTTTAAAGCAGCAGCCGCTGCATAAAATCCAAACATTGCCGAAATGGGGTTGTAAAGTAAGACTTTGACTGGTATTGTACACTCCGTGGCACAAAAAAATGGAAGATTAAATTAAATGTTTAACATGGGAGAGGTGGGAACAGGTTGCCCATATTATCATCTCTTGGCAGTTCACTTTCGCTGGTGTGGAATGTGCGTTCATAATTTATATATAATTTATATATAATTTATATACTGTACCTTTTTATTTTTTCCACCCAACTTCAGATAATTGACATGTCACATGGGGAAAGTGAATCGCAGCACCTTCTTTTTTGCTCAAGAAGAGTCGAAAGGTCTGCTAATAACACACGCCACTCTTTCTCTTTATCATATCACTTTTTACTTTCTGTAATAATATGAATAGAATGCTGAGCATTACTAAGCACATCGGCTATTCTAAAGTATTGCAAAGGAATATAAATAAATTTCAGCCGTGTCAATCCACTGCTGGATGAAGGACCCCCCCCCCCCCCCCATAGCATGTAGTGAGATGTTAACTACGGTGGCAAGATGTTAACTACCTCACCTCCTATACAGGGTTCGATCCCGACCCTGATGTCTGTATATTTGGAGTTTGCATGTTCTCCCCGTGGTCGTGTGGAATTTTCTCCGAGTCCTCCAGATTTTTTCCTCCCCATTCAGAAACATGCATTTTCTAGTAATTGGCTGCTATGAATGTCCACGTATTGAGCTATCATATGTGACTAGGTCACTTCTGAAAAAGAGCTACATCGCTCAGTGGGCCTTGGCAAAATAACATGAAAACCGATTTTATATTTTTTTAAAGTGTTGGTCGTGGAGATTTGTTTGACCAGATTGGTCAGTGTGAATCAGTGAAGAGAAGGGTGGCCATGTTCTTACGAATGGTTCAGATGTCACCCGCCACTGATGTGAGTCGTGTGTCCACTGCTCGTCTCTGTTGGTGTCACTCTGCTTGCGATGGAGATTCCACATTCACATCGCAGGAGCTATTCTCTTCACTGCTGAGTAGCCACAAAGAAGAACTCCTTGTATTGACCCCAGATGTATGAGATGCACTGTGTGCGAATGATGTGTATGAGGTTACTACACCACTATGATCGTGCACCTGTTTGATGTGGAATGCATTGTTCATGGCTGGAACCCCACAGTGAGTCTATAGTGTTTTGCTTTCTCAGTTTTAAATTGCTTCACGACCTTCTCATGGTGGGGGCTTATTCTATGAATAGCACAGCCAAAATGTGCAGTCAGATTTAATATCTATGTAAAGTTGAAAATGTATATACCTGCTTGTGAATTCAGAAACAGACTCGGAAATTAAACTCCTCCAACACCTAAAATCCTAACTTTTGCCTTAAAACTGAAACTTTTAACTCAGTTAATATTGCTTTGTTTACCTTGAAGTGAGAGCACATTTACATTCTATTATCTGTTTTCAGATGAGAGTTGAAAACTTCTACTTTGGAATGAGGCTTCATTGACCATTTGTGATTCAGCACACATTCAATATAATTACTTTTGAGAAAAACCATTCGCCTGACAGATGCCCACCTGCTATTGACAGCAGTGCAGGAAGTAGGTTACTGACATCTGTCCAATGTTTTTAGTGTTTTCATCTTACGTGTTGAGTTTTCTCCCAAAACTTTGGTTTCCTCTAACGTTCAGAACACACTCTTTTGGGAATTGGCGAAACATCTGGGAAGGAAAACAAAACTGTGAAACTACTTGGTAGGGATTATCTTGATAATTGCATTACTTTTTTGCATAGTCATGTGGAGCGGCAGTGTGTGAGAGAACTTGACTCACAATTGAAATGTGTGAATTTAAATTCTGGTTGGGAGTCAACCCAACCCCCCACCATTACTTGAGGGGGTACTTTGTTATTGGAAGTTAACATTGGAACTTCCACCGATTGCTCTGAGCTATCCGTGGAGATGAGTGTGGTCAAATGTGGAGTCACGAGCAAAGCAAAAAAAACCCAACTACATTCTTACCCTCGCAGTGGAGCAAAGACACACTTTAACAACGGGCCACAACAAACCCCAACTCAACTCTACCTATCAAAATCCACACGCGCACCAAGCTCGCGTTCTCACAACTTTCACCACTCACAATCACAAGCTCCTTCCGGTGTTCACCTTTTTTTGTTCGGCCATGGACGTAGCCCTTCACGTCCTCCGCTCGTTATGAGCAGCACCTTGCTACTCTCGGTGGGCAACGATGAGCCAGTAGACAGCGGAGAGAGTTTTTCAAGTTGGCAAGGGAACACACAGCCTTCAAGCATGTTGTTCAAGGACAGTGTTTTGCCGTTGCAAAATACAAAGGTTTAAAAAAAATACTTTACCGTGAAGCAAGGTGACCTTTTCACATTTTATGTTTTCTTGGAATTTTCATCGGACCATTATCTTTCAGAATAGTTTATTTATATATACACACACACACGCATACAATGTCTCGTATGTGTGTTTGTCTCAAAATGGTTGGGAGAAGTGGCGCAGTGGTTAGCGCGCTGTGCTTCAAATCCGGCGACCAAAGTTCGATTCCTGCTCATGGCCAACACCAGTGACAATTATCTGAACTGGTCCTGGGCCTCCCTTGGTGTGTAAACATCGCCACCCGGGCGACAAAGTTGGCCGTGCGTGGAAGCTGGCCACCCACCCCCTCGTGTGCCATGCCGGCCATAATAGGTGCTTGCGAACAGCACTTGCCCCAAGTCTGTTGAAGGTTATACAGGGGATCTTTGTTGTCTCAAAATGTGCTTCTCCACTCCAGCGAGCATCGTGTGACAATCATCTCCATGGCCGTCCCCCCACCCCGATCCAGTGCTAAGAATTCCACATTCGTATGGTGGGACCCCAGTATATTGTAATTACAACTACTGTTAATCGAGCGCTCCATGTGCAGCACTACCCAACGATGCATTCCGTAAAGAGATAGACGAATCCACGTAATAATTTGAATTGCGTGCACTGTCCCTTTGTAAATTGTGAGGCTACAATGTGAGCAAAGGGCTGTGCAGCAAAATGATGTTCCCCACCATCGGCCACCTGCACTGGCCAACCACGATGGCCACCGCGGTGAAGTACGGTGAAATAAAACCCGCTACCCGCGCAATGCGGGGAGGTGCTCGTCCAGGAGTGGCGTGACAAATGTACCGTACGTACGTGTGCGTCTCTTGTTTTATGAACGCTCAAAGAACTCGGGATAATCGTAGTTTTAATTCACGACCTTCACATCCCCCTCGCGACACAGACACACAGTACGGGCAGTATACAGATTCACACAGCAAGACAAAACAAGGTCATTATGAAACACCTGTGCTGTTTCTTACTCACCAGTGTATGTGGCAACTCCATCTTTTTAATTGATTAGCGAGGGGGTACGATGATTTGCAACATGTGGTGATTTTTTTTTACTTCAGGTGCATAAGCAGGACAGTTATGTCCAACATCAACTTTCCCATCATACTGAAATGTTTGTCCGTGCTGGACTTAGTTTACATCAATGGCTCTACATGTAAATATTGGCTGTGCAAGTCAATAATGCTTCAAAAGTAAATAGATTGGTCCCGGACAGTGTTTACTTCACTGTGTAGAAACATGAAACAATGCCTCCGTTTGTGCTTTGAGGAAACTGTGGAGAGAGGCAAGAAAGGAATATAAGCTTTAAAGGTCAAAAATGTCGACGTGATGTTGTACTCAAATGGATATAGAGATGGTGTTCACTTCCTTTTTGTGTGATTCAAGTGATTGGTCTCTCCACACCAGTCCTGAAGTATCATTAGACCTCCTTTGCCAGTACCAAAATATAATAATAGGGTTTTTACCCGTTTTTTCTGGCAACAAAACTGAAATCTTTTTTACAAGGAATCATGTGTGCATTAACCACAATACTTGTGGTCAAAATGCAAACAAAAAACGCACTCTGATAATATATGCATTGTCTTTGAAATTGATTGGTCCACACCAGAGACGGCTTTCTTTTGAGCTTCGTCTCAATTGGTGCTAGACCAGAGGACGCCAAAAGACGTACAGCTCAAAGACAATGCACTTTTTAAGTAATGAGGGCTCGGGGTAAGCATCTACATCATTAGACCTCCTTTGCCAGTTCCAAAATATAATAATAGTCCTGAAGCATTGATGTAAAATCCACGTTCAACTATCAGGAGCGACACCAACCATAGTCTAACCACCATCGACTTCCCCAGAAAGATGGTACTTTATCGACCACGGAGAGCTGATGAGCAACACCAAACCAGGATTTGAAATCACAACCTGCGTATTGTGGGCCGCTCGCTTGTCGCTTAGTCACCTGTCTCTCACCATGTCCGACCATGGCCCTTCAATGTCTTTCCTTTGCACTACAACCTTTGTGTCCTACTCCACTGGCTGTCTCAGTCGGCTGCCCTCCTCCATCTTGCAGATGTGCTCCACTCAAGGTGATCTCTATTTACTGGCCATGTCTAACGATGACTTTTCTGCCACATTTATTTTTTCTACTTCCATGCTACGTTTCCTCAAAAGGCATGATAATCTGTTTTTTTTTTTGGCATAAGCAACATGAGTGATTCGTGAGTAACGTGTTAATTTGCTTCAATGTGTCTGCCAGAACTCCACCAGACAAGTGAGGTGAGTGAACCTTTAAAAATGCATGCTGACAGCACAGTGGCATTTTGTTAATAATAAGGATGAGTGCAGATGACTGGTGTGGAGAGACCATCACTTGAATCACACTTGTAAAGTTTGGGCTGGGAATTAATCGTTGAGTGACACTAATTAGTCCGGGATTAATGTGAAAAGCTCTCATCTCTTTGTGGTCACAGCGAGAATGAAGATGACCTTTAAACTCCTGCTGATGTGCAAATTGTAGCCAGTGATGTTAATCACATGTTTGATTGAAGCACTAACACAGTTTGCTCAGTATTTGAAATATCAAAATGTAGCGTCACTGGGGAGATAATTGGTAAGCGTAGTTTAAGTTTGTGTTTTAAGTTTATTTGTTACACGGATGATCCCATACTCGTTCTCTGCAAAAGTTGTGGGGTTTTTTTTTGCCTTTGTTTTTGTTGCTGCTGTGTTCATGCACCACGGAACTCCCTTGAAAATAGCCTGGCTAACCGGCTAAACGGAATCATCCGTGTAACAAATAAAATAAACTTAAACTAACAAAAGGGGTATCTAACTGTTGTAAACAAAAGAACACACGCAAATCAAAAAAAGAAACAGTGCACATTTAATTATAGCAAGAGGTTCCAGAAAAAAATGAGGTACGTGTGCAAGTAAGCTCTATAAACACACGCACATCGAAAAATACACTTCTGAGTGGAGTTGTGCATTGGAACTGCACTTAAATTATAGTCAGCAGTGGGAAATATTGCAGAGAAGCACACACAACAAACATATTGGCTGGGTTAATCAACCGCCTGACATTGCAGAAAGCTTAAGAGCTGCAGGCAATGTTTGCATCAGATAACCACATTGGAATTCCTTCCCATCGTATATATTTTATGCTTCTTATACCCTTTTGCTCAATTCATGAAATGTATCGCCTCATATTTATTACAACTTTTTATGGTGCTTCTTGTCGTGGGCTGCTTGGCGTTTTGGGGCCTTTGAGCCTGTTCCCAGGAACAGTGATTAAACTAAAAAAGAAACATTCTGCGAGTAGAAGCACTGAAATGCTGAACATTTGGTCAAAAAACTGGGTGAGCACAGCATGGAGTATACCATCGTTAAGGAAGGAACTTTTGCACATGTGTAGTATCGTTCCAGGGAGACTTGACACGTAGTTGGAGGCACACGCTTATTTATTAACACCAGCACGTAACTCGGAAGCTTACAGTAACTGAAGGGGTATCGGCCCCTTCACCCGTCTAGCTACGGAACACAACAGCCTAGCTCACAGCTAGCTTACACCTAGGTTACGGCACCCCAAATACCCAGACCCCGCTCTTAGAAGAGCGTCGGTTCTGGGCTCTGGGGGCCACGCCGCTGGCTTGCCTGGTCAGTCCTTAAAAGGACAGCGATCCCAGGGAGTTCCAGGGCCGGTCTAGCTGGTCTTCTTTCTTCACTGGTTACAGCTTAACACTAGACCCAGAGCCCTTCGGCTCACCGCCTTAAATAGCCATCTCCCCCCTGAGGGGAGGGGCTGTGGGGGATCCCAGCGTACGGCGAGGACGTCGCTGCGAGCACCTGCCCCGCGTACCGACGTAGCCACGCCCATTGTGTTTGTTTGCCATCCGCGGCAAGTCTAAATCCGGCCGTCCACAACGGCTGTACATCACCCCCCCCCCCCCCCCCCCCCTGTACAGCTCGCAGCCGTCCCGGCTGCAACAAAACCGCAATAAAGATGCATCCCCCCCTTGAACCCGTGTGTGCCTCACAAATTTTTAACAACAACAACAGCAACAATAAGAAGAACAAACCAACACGACGCACCCCGACCGAATAAATACCCCATCCCGTAAAAACAACATATATACAAGAACCGAGGGCGGTCGCCCGCAAGAGTCGCGTTGGCGGCCGGCCTCACAAAAGTCTGCGCGTTCTGGCGCGTGTCCTTGCAGCGGGGCCGTCACAAGGGACCCCATTGGTTCGGCCAGTGGCGGTTGTTAACAGTCCGGGTGTGAGGGTGTCTGGCTCCGCTGCAGAGCGACCCCCGACCCCCCCGGGGGGGGTTGGCGGTCGTGATCGTGTCACTCCTGGTGCACCTGGAGGTGGAACAGACGGTGTTAAGTCAGGTGACAGCAGAGAAGTCGTACTCCGGGAGTCGGTGGACCCCCCACATGTTTGGCCACGCGTGTGTGAAGTAGGAACATGGGGCGCAACGAACGGTTTTAACCTGGAGGGGTGCACAAACCACCGACGTTTCCCCCATTGGATACGCACACATTGTGGCCGCAAAACCTGCACCACCTCCACGGGCCCCCGCCACGGCCGCACCAGTTTAGACGAGGTTGCTAGCGGGACTTGGGGACAGTGCAACCACGCCTGGTCACCCGGCTTCCACTGAAGCACGTGCACCCGACCCAGCCTGAGCCTCTCATTCGCCTTCTGGCGGAGTTCAGAGTTCTGCATGGCCGCCTCCCGTGCCTCTGTCAATTTAGCGACGTTGAATTTCACATGTTCGGCCAATTTGGATTTACTATGCAGCGTGGAGATCCCCAGTTGAGTCGGAACAGGTGGGTTAGGCTCGCGGCCATACATCAGGAAAAAGGGCGAAAACCCGGTCGCCGCATGGGGAGCCATCCTGTATGCTGCCAAAACCCCCGGGATATGAAGGTCCCAATCGTTCTGGGACTCAGACACCTGCTGGGACAGCATGGACGTGATGGTCCGATGCAGCCGCTCCACCATTCCGTCCGTTTGCGGATGATATGGGGAGGTACGAATCTCTTTCGTTCCCAGGAGCTCGCACACCTCATGGAGAAGTTTCCCCGAAAATGTTTTACCTTGATCGGTTAGCAGCCGCTCTGGAGCACCTTTGTCGAGGACATAGCCCTGGACAAAGGCCTCCACAATGGCTGCTGCCGACCGGTTGGCGAGGGGCCAGGCCATAGGCCATCTCGTAAAATATTCTACCCCGGTTAACAGGTATCTATTCCCCCTAGGCGTAAGCGTGGAATGGGCCCAAAATATCTAGTGCGACGAGCTCGTTAACTCGGGAAACTTTTACGGACTGTAAGGGTGGGTTAGACCCCTTTGCTGGTGGCTTCCTCTGCGCGCACTGGGTGCATGACCCCAACAGGTCCTCCACATCCCTTGCCATGCCCGGCCATGAAAAATCTAGTTGGAGCGTGGCAAGGGTTTTGTGGGTCCCTAGGTGGAGGAGTCGCTCGTGCGCAGCCCACACGACCCTACCCCGCAACGCAGAAGGCACCACCAGCCGGTGTCGATGGGATTTGCCATCCCAGTGCATGAGAAGGCCCTGGACCAACCCCCAGGAGTCGACATTTTCACCCCCCCCCCCGCACGATTCCCCCGATGCGACGGCGCAAAGCGAAGAGGGAGGTGTCCTCCATTTGGAGGCGCCCCCACCCCGCAACCGACAACCCCAGCAAGGAATCCCTTCCTTCTTGCTCGATAGGACCGACAACGGAAGGCGCATCGGCGGCGGCTGCTAAAACCGAATTAGAGCTGACATTCGGAGGTCTGCAACGCCCCGAACCCAGAAGGCAGGCGCACTCAGAGGTGGGTGGTAATCGTGACAGAGCGTCCGCGTTGGTGTGGCGAGTGCCCTTACGATAGGTAGTTGCAAAATCGAAATCCTGAAGGATTTCCAACCATCGAGACAATTGTCCCGATGGCTGTTGAACCCGCAAAGCATACTGCAGTGCCGCATGATCTGTGCGGACGGTGAAATGCCGACCGTACAGATATGGGTGGTATTGTTGAATGAAGTACACGATTGCCAATAGTTCTCTACGGGTAATGCAGTATCTTTGTTCCGCCGGAGACAACACCCGACTGCCGTACGCAACCACATATTCCACGCCCCCAATAACCTGGGAGAGAACGCTCCCCGATGCCCGTGTTGCTTGCGTCTGTATCGAGCAAGAAGGGTTTCGTAAAATCTGGGTAACTCAATGGCGGAGACCCGACTAGGGCGTCCCGGAGCGAGCGAAAAGCAGCATCTTCCTCCTTACCCCAATGAAATTTGACCCCCTTAGATGTCAAGGCATGTAAGGGTTTCGCAATGGTAGCGAAATCAGCGACAAACCGGCGGTAATACGATGCGAATCCGATGAAACTCCTGACCTCACCCACCGAGGTGGAGTCGGCCAGGAGCTGACACATTTCATTTTGGCGGGATCAGTGACAATACCTGAACGACCCACAATGTGACCCAAATAGCGCACCGATTCGCGGAGCAAGAAACACTTCTGGGGCTTGAACTTCAAATTAGCAGCCCGCATTTTGAGAAAAACGGCACGCAACCTCTGGAGGTGTTCATCGAATGTTCTACTAAAGACGATGACATCGTCTAGGTAAATCAGACACGAATCCCACTGCAAGCCAGCCAGAACCAATTCCATGAATCGCTGAAAAGTTGCCGGCGCGGAATGTAATCCCATCGGCAAGCGATTAAATTGGAAAAGGCCCTGCGGCGTACGGAAAGCAGTTTTCGGTTTGGACTCCTCATCCAGAGGGAGCTGCCAGAACCCAGACAGTAAATCCAATGTGGAGAAGAACCGCGCCCCTGCCAGGGCATCAAGCGATTCATCCATCCGGGGAAGCGGGTATGCGTCGGCTACAGAAATTTTGTTAAGCCGACGGAAATCCACACAAAAACGCAATGATCCGTCGTGTTTTTTAACCAGAATGATCGGCGCGCCCCAAGGGCTGGTGGAAGGGGATATGATATCCGCAGCTAGCATGTCGTCTACAGCCAATTTAACATGCTCCTTTTCGGCGGGACTTAACTGAAAGGGATTTTGGCGGATTGGCGCGCTGTCACCCGTGTCAATATGGTGTTTCAGCAATTTAGTACAGCCAATATCGTATTTATTTAGACTAAAAACGTCTGAAAATTCGCGAAGGAGGACTCGAAGCCTCTCACGTTGTGGATCGGACAGGTCCACCGATCCCGCGCAAAGCACATCGAGCCACCCCTCATCACGATCCGAAGTTGGTAGCGAGGGCGAACCGGCGCTCACCTGAGCAACAACCGGTTCCTCATGAGGCACCGGCGTCGCGTGCGCGAGCACGGTCCCCTGAGGAACCACGGCCGTTCGCGACCCCACATTGAGGACCGCGATGAAGGGGTCCCCGTCTCCTTTGACCATGGTCTGGGCCGCTGCCAAGTCGGGTCCATTGACCCCGGCCCTCGATGGTCCCAACAGAACCCCCCGATCCCCGACGCCCTCCGCAAATAGTCGCCGCAGCCTAAGAGGTACGAGCATTTGAGCTCCCGGTGGTACGCGTACCGTCCTCGCGACCAGCGCCGGTACCGTCGCAAACGCCGTACGGACAGTGGTAGCGGGGGGTGACAAAAAGGTTATACGTCGGCCCGACGGGAGCTCAATGCATCCTTGGTCGATCAGTATACGAATGGGCATTTTGGCCAAGAAATCCGTCCCCAACAGGCACGGAACCGCCAGCGAGGAGGATACCAATATCGGGCCGGATAATTTAATGTCCCCAATACAAATTTGCGCGCGGATCTGTCCGATAATGCCCAACGAACCCCCGTTAGCAGCATAACGAACATCAACAGGGAGCAAGGGACGACTTTGAATGGGGAGAATGTTGTAAATCAAATCGGACACAATAGTCGCCGATGCTCCCGTATCAATCAAGACCCGTACCTCGACCCCATGAATATGTCCCACAACAACCGACGACCCCGACGACGCGGCAACAACACGATGAGCCAACTCGGACCACTGGGTCGGTTGGACCGCACACCCCACGGAGGTACGTTTTGGCGTGACAATGGATCATTTCTGACCCCCGTTCGTTGCGGTGTGTGAGTGAGTGGCAGGTGTGTGTGTAGGCCAAACATGTGGGGTGCCACGACTCGCCGGAGTTTGCTGGGGAGACTTGGGTCGAGGCGCGACGTCCTGAGGCGTCGCACCACGCTGTCGAGGAGCCCGGTATCCCGAAGCCACATGGCCCCGGAGGCCACAGTTGTAGCATCGCGTGAGTGCTGCTGATGACTTGGGCTGATCCCGGCGGCTCGGTCCGTCCCGAGCTGGCCGTATTCCGAACCTCCACTCCGTCGGGCGATCCACAGCACAGATGTCTTCCGCTGGGAGGGCGGATGCAGCCACGGTATGGCTGGCCGTCGCTTTGCTGGCCTTCCGACGTTGGGCCAGCAGGTTAGCATGGATATGCCGGGCGGCCCTCAACGAACATATTTCCGCGTCGTCTTCAGCCAAGACTACGATGTCCAAATCATCGGCCAGCAGCAGCAGCTTCCCCGTTACCATGGCGTCCACCCCATCCTCGTCCATCCGTGGAAAAGCCGTTTTTGCCAGGGACAGGAGAGCCGTGCAGTACGCCAGGGGCGACTCCTTGGCGCCCCGCTGGCAATCGTAAAACAGCTGACGACAGTCCGAGGGTGGTCCATAGACCGCGGCGAGGAGTTGCAGCGCCATTTGCAGCGTGGCGCGCTTCGCCCTTGGTGCCGAGGTGAGAGTGGCGAGGGCATCGTTGTCAAGCATCGCCGGCAGCGCACGCAACGCCTCGTCGTCGGTCCATTTCGCCATCTCTTGATGGGCGAGGAAGCGCCTCTGGAAGCCACCCCAGTCGCCTTCTCCTCCCACGAATTCCTTGAGAGGTGGCAGTCGCTGTTGCAGCGCAGCGTCCGTAGGCGAAAAACGCTCTCCGTCACTCCGTGCAGCTTTGGCGGGCTGGTCGCGTGGCAACGGCGGTTGCTGTGGTGACGTTTCGCTGTCTGCCGCTGCCGACGTGGCTTGTGGTTGGTGAGTATCGGCCACGTGATGTAGCCCCGCCTCACCGTCAGCCTGCACTGTACTTATGGTGGGAACTTCAAACTCAGCGTCCTTGGAAATGGCGGGAAGCGGCATCTTATGCCGGCCGCCATCGGCCCGCGCAGCTCCACCCGCACCCAGCCGGGTAATTTCTTCCAGCGTCGCGGCTGCAGCATACAGCAATTCGACCAGTCGAGAGTGTGCCAGCCGCAGTCCTTCAGGCGACGGTCCCCACTCGTCCTGATGCTGCGGTGTAGGTGGACTTGGCTCCTGCTGCTCGAGTCCGCCCGCAGCCATCTCTGGCTCGAAGTCGGCCGTGGTTTCCTCCGCCTCCGTCTCTCTGGTACGAGCTGTGCGTCGCGTCTCCATCCTTGTAGAACCACTTCTGACACCAGATGTAGTATGGTTCCAGGGAGACTTGACATGTAGTTGGAGGCACACGCTTATTTATTAACACCAGCACGTAACTCGGAAGCTTACAGTAACTGAAGGGGTATCGGCCCCTTCACCCGTCTAGCTACGGAACACAACAGCCTAGCTCACAGCTAGCTT
Organism: Lethenteron reissneri; assembly: GCF_015708825.2. Classification (NCBI taxonomy): domain Eukaryota; kingdom Metazoa; phylum Chordata; class Hyperoartia; order Petromyzontiformes; family Petromyzontidae; genus Lethenteron; species Lethenteron reissneri. The sequence continues at coordinate 2,144,211 of NC_083791.1, forward strand.
ACACCTAGGTTACGGCACCCCGAATACCCAGACCCCGCTCTTAGAAGAGCGTCGGTTCTGGGCTCTGGGGGCCACGCCGCTGGCTTGCCTGGTCGGTCCTTAAAAGGACAGCGATCCCAGGGAGTTCCAGGGCCGGTCTAGCTGGTCTTCTTTCTTCACTGGTTACAGCTTAACACTAGACCCAGAGCCCTTCGGCTCACCACCTTAAATAGCCATCTCCCCCCTGAGGGGAGGGGCTGTGGGGGATCCCAGCGTACTGGCGAGGACGTCGCTGCGAGCACCTGCCCCGCGTACCGACGTAGCCACGTCCATTGTGTTTGTTTGCCATCCGCGGCAAGTCTAAATCCGGCCGTCCACAACGGCTCTACACATGCAATCAATGGGCATGAAGCTGGCTGTTAAGGGAAGGCTTTGATTACATGACTATCATAGGCAGTCAATCATGCCGTGAGTAGATGGCTGTATATAAAGTGAAGATTCACAATTTTAATTCATTAAAATACACACCGTTCAGCATGCAAAGTATGTACAATTTGGAAGCAGATCTTCTTTGCAAATACTATTTGAAACATCGTGTACAATGATCCACAAGTTTAACACCTTACATATTACAAGCACAGCTTCTGAGTACAGATCCAAAGGCTCAAAATGCTAAGCAGCAAACAACGAACAGGATCATTTAACCTGTAATATGCAAGAGTTCATGCATTTGTTGAAGATCTGACCAGTTAATCATAACCTGGGGCATAGACATGGGCAGGGATTTAAGTAGGGAACTCAAATAGCCTTGGCCAGTTAATCATAATCTGAGACCCAGTCCTGGACAATGAGTGATCGGCAAGGAATTTGGCACAGGGGTATAACAGAGGAGGGCAAGAGAGAGGGGAGTTGTGGATGTGGAGTGCTCAAGGGTGGTGCGTCACCTATAGGTCATCTAATAAAGGAACCTTTGCTGAACACGCCGTTAGCTGAGTCCATTCACATTAATTACATTCATGAACGTTATAAGAACGTGGGGAAATGTATGATGGGAGGGGATGGTAAAGAATAACATTGCAAGGAAAGATCTGTGTTAGCAAGCGAAATTTAAAAAGACGAATATTAATCCTGACCAATAACTGACACATTTTCAAGCTACCTCCGACTAGCTATCTTTAAATCCTGGTCAAGGATAGATTCAGCCCATCATCCAGCTGGAAGCAATAAAGCAAGTACTAATTTGTAGAATACCAACAGTGGTGGCCTTGTAGACTTGGTCTTGCGAAAGGAAATTGGAATGTTCGCCATTAGCTTGGGACCACTGCTAGAGCAGAGAACTACAGTCATTGTAGTTTTATCATAGATGTCATGTTGACATGACATCACTATACAACTCACATTGTGTCATTTCTTTTTGGTTCTTTCGGTAAAATCAAATAATAATAGAATCCGAAGTTTCGGTTGCAACACAAGCAACCATCAGGTAAGAATGAATGATAAAACACAGACACGATAACAGCATAGGCAGACACGCATGCAGAGAGAGACACATACAAAGACAACAACAACCGCCATTCGCCACTAAGTGGCGGTGACGTCAGATGATTGTGCCAGGCTATGTTCACCTTGAGGCCACGTGAAGTGTCGAACGCCCGCTGGCAGGAGGTCACGAGGCAGACCCAGATGCCACAGATCGACTGGCTGATGCACCACCTGTGCCCCCTACTGTGCCAACTTGTTGTGCTTTAGCCACCCGGCGCTCTGCTCGTTGTTGTGAGCGTCGCTCCTCCACCCTCCGTTGTTGTTGGAGGGCGACTGTCTCCAACTGCCCAGTAGCGGCCTTCACAAGCCTCCTCCACAGAGGCGGATCTTGACACCGCTGGTACCAGTTATCGGCAAGTTCAATCAGCTCCACGTCCTCCTGTACCACATCACTCCATCTCTTCTCTAGCCCATGCCGCGTCCATTTAGCCCCCTCGATCCAGCCGAACAAAAGTTGTTTAGGCATGCGGTGGCTGGGCTTGCGGGCTACATGACCCAGCCAACGCAGTCTTGCCTGCCTGAGGAGCTCACCGATGGGACTTTGTCCACATCTTTCAAGGATTTGTGAGCTCCTCACACAATCCAGCCTGGTTAAACCCAGGATGGATCGTAGGCAGACCAGCCTAAATATTTCTAACCGGTGAAGATGTTCCATTAGGGGTGTCCACGTTTCGCAAGTGTAGAGAAGGGAGGGAATGACCATGGCCGAGAAGACCTGAAGCTTCGTGCGGAGTGATAGACCAGGTAGCTTCCACAAAGCGTTACGCAACCGATGAAAAGATAATGCCGCTCGACTGGTTCAGAGTGAGACCCCTGCTGTTAAACCGGAGCCAGTCATGAGCACACTGCCCAGGTATGGGAAACTCTCCACTCTTTCCACAACTGCCCATCACCGATTGGGAGTTGTGGGGGTGGAGTGCTTCGTTTTGGTGGGGCTGATGGTAAGGCCCTACCTCTTAGTGGCACACCAGTTTCAGCAGCAGCGCCTCCAACTTCTCCTCTGAGTGAGCCGCAATTACCAGGTCATCGGCATACATAACGTGGTTGACCAATAGGGAGCCATCCCTTGACCGCACCCGGGCATTGATCAGCCTCCCATTGTATCTGTACCAGATGGCAATTTCTCCGGTACAGCTACTGAAGGATTCACGAACTACGTGGTCGAAATAGATGTTAAATAATGTTGGAGCCAGAGGACAACCCTGTTGCACCCCAAGTTGAACAGGGAATGGCTCCGACTCCCTGGCCATGTAGTTTTAACCTGGCCCGCTCACCATCATGAAGGTCCTTAATGATCATGAGCAGTGGGTCAGGGACTCCGAAAGCACGAAGAACAACCCAGAGCCCTGGTCTACTGATGGTATCATATGCCTTGACCAGGTCAATAAAGCAGAGATGTATGTCTTGGTGGGATTCCCTACACCTCTGCTGTAGCAGACGGACAGAAAATATGGCATCTGTACAGGATCGCCCTTTCCTGAAACCACATTGGGGCTCCGCAAGCCTCTCCTCAGCGTGCCTAGCAAGGCGATGTTGAATAACACTGGTCAACACACTTTTTCTAACATAAGGTATTCTAACGGTATTAAGGTAAATTGGGGTGCTGATTACAAATCTGGCATCAGTTTTTGTCTATCACATCAGGTTTTTGAGATATCAAATATTGCATTTTCAATAAAAACTGCAGAATAAAAATATTACATAAATGTGGATATCTACATAAAATGATATTATAAACACACTATCCTAAAAATACAGCACCATATTTTAACACTAAAGCAGTCACTGACTCGCAACAACTTGCAATCATAAGTGACAGAGTTAATTTAGGGTAAAATCAATGAAAATGGGGTATGCCGATAGCATAAAATGAGATGTGATAGAGCAAATCTGAGATCAGATTTGGAATCGGCACCCTGAAATTAGTCTTAAACAGCTGCAAAAGTCCAGGCCAGAAAAAAAAAATTTTGTTGACCAGTGTAATCATTGCCAGAACCTTTCCCGGCACACTGAGGAGTGAGATGCCCCTGTAGTTGTTACAGTCTGTGCGGTCCCCCTTCTTAAAGAGGGGGACCACCACACAGAGCGAGACACACACCAAGACAAACAGGACAACGAATCTGTGGCGAGGCCTTAAATAGAGAGAGGGGGGAGGGGCCGGGGCAGAGAGAGGACTGGGGAGGCGGGACCAGCGGACAAACGAGGGGACAAGGAGGGAGCAGTGTGGAATTCCGGACCACAGTGGCCAGAGGAGAGACAATGGTTTAGAGCAAAAAAATCGAAAGTTTGAGAAAGCAAATTTAGTAAAATTAAGAAGTGTAATGCAATGCTGGTTCCGGCTCCCCAGTCCTCTCTGCCCCGGCCCCTCCCCCATCTCTCTATTTAAGGTATCGGCGCAAAGTCGTTGTCCTTCTGTTTGTCTTGGTGTGTGTCTCGCTCTGTGTGTTTTTGTGTGTGTCTCTCTCTGCATGTGTGTCTGTCTATGCTGTTCCTGTATCTGTGTTTTATCAATCATTCTTACCGGATGATTGTTGCTTGTGTTGCAACCGAAACGTCGTATTCTATTATTTTATTTTCTACGTGACTTTACCGAAAGAACTAAAGAGTAATTCCTGCAGTCACGAAACCTTCGAATCTATTGTGTCATTTGGTTAGATCCCAATTTATACTAGAAACATTGGCCTATTTCTATATTCCTCTTCATAGTCATGGAGGTAGTGAGGATTTTCTGGGTTGAGCGACAGGAGGTTTTCTGCAGCCACCATCAACTGCATGATACAAACTTGCTTCATCTGGAATATTGTATATATATAAATATGTGGAAGAATATTCGCATAAGTTAAAACTCATGACATTAATGCATTTTGACAAAATGCACAGAGAGTTGGGAAGCTTGATAGTTTTGACTGTGGTCCTACTGTCTTGGAAACTACACTATTCCAAGCCCTAACCAATTGTAATACGATTTATCAGAAGCTGACAGGTGGAATTATTTACACATACTTTGAAACACAATCCAGTGTCTGAAAATACGTTTTTTTCACTCTCTGCTCTAAGTGAGTCTGGCACCTTATATGCACACCACCATTGGTTTTTGGTGGCTTGTTTTTTGTACAAGCAGAATTGTTGAAATTAAATGTCCGCCAAGTTTTTTTTCCACCAATTATATCCAAATTGTTGCTTGCAGAATATATGTCCAAACCAAAGCACGTTCCATTTTGAATCCGCCGCTGCAATGAAGGCATAATTTACACGTTGGTAAGTGGCCTAGAAGAGAGATCAAATATATTTTTATTTAAATTCCCTGCGAAAGCACAACACTCTTGGCTGTGCAATAATATCAGGCTGCGTGCTCTACATCTGAAACAAAGTAATGCCCAGTTGGGTGTCACTACGGCATATCATTTGACTCACAGATTGGAAAGTTGTGAGATGAAAAGTGGGGGTCACCGCTGTAAAATGAATAAAACTTCATGGAAAGTCAATTGGCAGCTAGAATATGAGAAAAAAAACTGGCCCCCTCCATTGGATTGTGAAAATGTAACCACCATCAACACTGCATGCTTTTTAACTCTGCAGGACTCACGCGCACAGGACAACGTCTGCCATTGACATACCTTACTGACTCTTTGAAGATGGTTTGTTTAATCCTCTTTTTTAAAAGTCTAAGTGAATCCCTGCTTGAGTGAACATTGAGGCAGCGATCATCTTTTACAACCCTGAACTAGTGGTGGAAATTCCACATTCACATGGCAGGGGCGAGTTTTTCCATAGAACCACTGTTGGATTCCTTACAAAGTGGTGCTCATCGACCCAGAGGGACGATGTTCTGAGTCAACTCTCAACGCGACTGTGAACTCGGAACCTTCTGATTGCGAGCTACTCGTCCTACTGCAGAGCTCGACTAAATACGGTGAAGAAGATAGACATATGTATAGTTAGGATTGGAATACGAAGCATTGCAGCTTTGTGCCTTATTCATGACGTTGCCAGTAATCATTATTTGCACGATACAACGTCGGCTGAAATGCAAAGTGCACATGCTGTCAACACGACAGCTGGTAATATGGCTTTTGAAAGTATGTGTTGTTCAAACCAGCAATTTAATTGGGCTGCTTTATAAAAAAAAAAATTTGAGTATTATTATTTTATTTTGGGTTTTACCATTTGAGTTCTGTCTGAAGGAAAGTTTGTTACCGTAATTAATTTACAATTCATTGTTATCATTATCACGGTATCTTTGCAATATACACTGTCGCCAATAAAATATAATTGCATCATAACACCGTAACACGCATTCATAGTGAAGTCTTACTCGTCATGTGCCGTCTAGAATACATTCTCACTGAATTTTTTTTCCAATATTAGCGACCAGATTGCCATTCTCTCCAACGACTTCAAGGTTAGGCAGATGTCCCGTTAATGACGGGCGTGCATTTACAAATGTGCCCACCTCGCAAACGGCATTAACGAACGGTGCTAATATTTACCTGTCAAGATTTTAGCGAAGGTAAGGCAGCAGCGTATCTTTGGTCCTGCTCATTTGGTTTTCAAATTTCGCTAACGGAGAGTCTCTGATAAGGATCCGACAGGCGCGAGTTTTCAAGGACATCGCTGCTCATTTCCCACGCGCGCTATTAAAATGTGCGAGATGTACAACGGAAGGCAGCCATTCTGAAGGATCATGAGAGAGGGAACTCGTCATGCGAAAAGTGCAGTCCAAATTTGTGACTGCGCTACGATGAGATAAAAGTGTGTTTGACATAAAAAAATCACCAGAAAATAGATCATTAGATTTAGTTTTTTACACTTTGGTATAAATTAATGAGAGAAAGGACATTTATATGGAAAATATTCTTTAAGAGTGATCTTTTACCATCCCTCGTTTGATTGAATACTCGTATAAAACCCATTATTATTTGCACAATTAATATCCCACTACATTACCAGACATAAAGCTTTGAAACAACTGCAACATCTATATGCCATAGATTTTGCTTGAACGATTCGGTAGAGAGAAAAAGATATGTTATGTTAATCACCAGGAGCGTTTTACTCCAGTGATCTTTTAGGGATAATATGTGGTTGTGAGCAATTCTATGAAAGCCGGTTCGACTGCTTTTATGACATTTTATTCGATAATGAAACGCAACAAACCTATATGCCTGAAGAGAAAGTGTTTAATCAGTGCATATTACCCATGCAGATAGATGGATCAGAAACATGGACACTGACGAGGAAAATGTAACAAAATCTCATCAGTATACAAAGAAGCATGGAGAGCTGCATGCTGGGAATGCCATTGAAAGACATAAATATGAACACATGGTTTAGACAAGAGATCCAAATCAGAGACAACACAATGACTCAAGAAAGGATATTGGGTTTTGCAGGTACACATCACTAAAAATGTTGATGGCCAATGGACAAGACTGGTAACAGAATGGCAGCTAAGGATGGGATCGTACCCAAGAGAATGGCCACCGCAGACATGAAGCAATGCCATTAATGCAGAAGTTGAAATGGATTGGGGAATCACATAATCATATGGGGTAGCTTCATTCGGCAGTGGATATCACACATTTATGACCACGTGCTACTTCATAGTTAATAATGGCCCTCACATTGATTTATGGCTGATGGAAATCAGCACCATCAGCCACACATTGTTACGCCAGCTTGTCTTACTACAACTACAGAAAGCAGATTGCTGGGCCATAAAAGCTTTGGCGAGCGCCCATCACACACGAGCACAAGTCTTAAGTAGATTACAATGCCAAGGATTGCCTCCTGTGCGCTTCATGCTGGTCCAACCCCACCACACGTGACTGTCCAGCGCACACGGATTTGACGGCAATAAGGATGTTTGCGAGTGGGCACCACGGCATAAAGACGCATCGTGTCGTCTGGGAAATTGCACGTGCCAGCGCTGTTTGAATGTCTTCAGTTCGCGTTAATGCCACGGTGGTGTGATGTGATCTTCCTCGCTTGGTTTGCATGTCTGTCTCCCTGTGGTCGCGTGGATTTTTTTCCAGGTCCTCTGGGGTTTTCCTTCCACATTTAGAAACATGCATTGAGATGATTTAGATTATTTTGGTACTATAAATGTCCAAATGATGGTGCCAATTTGTTGAGCTTTCATTTGTGGCCAGGTCGCTTCTGAAAAATAATTTGATACCTCAGTGGGCTTTGCCTGGTAGGATTGGGATGAATTTCGATTTAAAGCTTTCGTGACTGCAGGGATTCATCTTATTGTTTCTTTCGGTAAAGTCACGTAGAAGGGAAGTAATAAAATAATAAAAATAAAACATAATAAAACAATTCTCACGACGTTTCGGCTACAACGCAAGCAGCCGTCTTCTTCACCTGAAGACGGCTGCTTGCGTTGTAGCCGAAACGTCGTGAGAATTGTTTTATTATGTTTTATTTTATTTTTATTATTTTATTACTTCCCTTCTACGTGACTTTACCGAAAGAAACAATAAGAGGATTGGGATGGTTTAGTGTTGAATTTGTGTTTGGGTGATTTGTTTACCTTTCTTGTACTTGGAACTGCTATCATGTTTTTGTACTGTTTGTTGTAACGTTCTTACCCTCCACTGGTATTCTGTGAAAAAGAGCTTTATAGCTCATCGGATTTCTCCAGTATAAATAAAAATTCAGATTATGAACCTTGTTTTGCACACATTACTGTGGTTTTCTGCTGCTTATCCCGAGCCCTATTATGACTCAGGCAAGTTGTGAGTCCTTCACCATTCTCCCGTGTGAATGGCTCTTCATAGCAGAGTTCACTCACTTCTTTATTAGAACATTTCTGTGGGCTGTGAGTCAGCTCAGAATAACACAAAAACGTACGTTTGTCATTTCATCTTTCGCTTCTGCAGTAGAGACGGGGAAGACGACTACTATTTTTTGTTTAGTTTGTAAGGAATAGGAAGGTAAATGGTTTCGAAAGTGAACTCTGAAAATAAATACAGGCGTTAAAGTTACCAGTCATGCAATCTTGATGTGTGCATCTGAGGTTTGAGCACCTGACTAACAATCACAATGTCATGGGTTTAAATCGTGATTTTTATTTCGCTCAGTCCATCATCACACATAGGTCAGTAAAATTGGTACAACTTTGTTGGAAGTCGACTGTCATTTTCTGCAGAAACTGTTCGTGCTGTTAGGAATGTAAAATAGTCCATTAGATTCACTTTGTTCATAAAATTATCTGATTTATTTTGTTTTTATTTGAAATGTGCTGCCTGATGGGTTGTGACATTGAAGACATGGGAGGAATTTCTATTTGCAGTATGCTCACCTAAAACTAATGTATTGATGTTTGCATAGCGTGCATAGTCGTGTTAATATCATCCTTGTAACAGTAGGTTGCATTATTAAAAACCTTTATTTGCTGTCAACAGCACTTTTATCTGTGTCCAGCAAGTTCCTTTCCATTTGCTTGTACTAATTTAGTAATAATGTCATACGCATTCGCAGAGAAAGCAAAATGTTAGAGGTGGCGATGCTTGCTGTTCCTTGAACATGTACTGCACATCTTAAGTTTAATATAATTCTGTAGTGTATTAGATTTGAGCTGTTTAAAACAGTTGGCGTAGCAATAATTACTGCTAATGTGATTTGTTTTATGGTAATGGTGTTCAGAGCGTGGTTTTATGAATGCCGATTTGTTCTCACCACATAAACCTTCAGTGTTGTGCTCATGTCGAATTTTATTACGGGCGGGAAAGAAGCTGAACTTCACCTCCTGTAGCAAAATGTACATGCATTATCCCATCAATGTGTTTCTCCCCTACCCTAGATTGTCTGTGTGCCTTTGTTTTATCATCATCACGATCCATGGTCAGTTAGCCCGTGGGTGTCCACTGCACAATTTCTTCATTTGAATACACTCTTCTCTATCTCGTGCCAATATGCTCAAGTAGTGCCACATCTTTCTGGCACCAATCTCTTCTTATGTTGTTCAGCCATTCTCTGTATGTCCATGTGGTGAACTTCTTTCACACCGTACATAGCCAACCGTGCTTCACAAAGTCTGATAATTGAGCGTTTGTGTAAATAAAATACTTCCATTCATTATTTTGCATACACTTTTTTTTTTACTATGATCAGCCATTTGGTATTTCAGTTAGTCCTATGTTGTAAAGCAACATGTGTTTAAATGTACAATATCAGGAATCGCGTGAGTGTACGGCTAATGCTGTATATGTGTGCAGCGGTGGTGCAGTAATTTGCATACTATGCTATGAACTTGGCCACCTGAGTTCGACTCCAGTCCGTGGTTATTTTCAGCAGTGAATGATATCTGAAATGGAACTGGGGCCTCTTATCAGTTAAATGAGTGCCTGTTTCAATGAGTAAGCATCAGCACTGGCAAGACAAAGGCAGCACGGGTGTGGTGACGGCCACACCACCACTTTGTTTGCTGTGGTAGCATTATAGGTGGTCACTAACAAGGACTTAACCCAACAGTCTGTTATGTTCTAGATTTGAAGTTTTCGTGACTGCAACGATCCATACTCTTTGTTTTTTTCCGGTAAAGTCACGTAGGTGAAAACTAAATAAAATTAAAATAAAACAGCTAAATTAAATCACGACGTCTTCTTGGTTCTTTCGGTTCTTTCCCTTCTATGTGACTTTACCGAAAGAACCAAGAAGATGAATCTCTGCAGTCACGAAAGCTTTAAATCGAAATTTAAATCACGACGTTTCGGAAGCAACACAAGCATCTGTCATGCGTCTCTAAATATCTCTCTTCATACGCTACAGTAATTTTGCTGGAGCAGTCACACCTGATGACGGATGCTTGTATTGCTTCCAAAACGTCGTGATTTAATTTAGTTGTTTTATTTTTATTTTATTTAGCTTTCAGTCTATTATGTATCAACATGTGGATCTTCGTTTTTTTAATATAGGCATACACTGCATGGTAAAAAAAGAAAAACGGACTGCTGCTCATGTACAGCTTGGTTCCCTCCCTTACTGCCCTTTTCATTTCCCTATTCAAACAAAACACAGAGCTGACTTGCACTTGCACGTAACTTTTTGTCTATCGCCTCTTTGCTCTCACACGTTTACACCATCATTCGTCGATTTGCTTGTGTTTATGTCACTGTTAGACTCAGATGTAGAGCTTACTCGCACATGAACTCAGTGCCTGGGTTAATTTCCCAACTCAGGCACCTGAAAAAGAATATTGAGACTCGGTGAGGCTCTGCTGAGCAAACAAGCAGAATAATGGAAGAACGATAGGATTTACCATTATTCAGGAAAAAATAAATTTCGCATTTGTGTTAGGGTTAGAATCAGAATATGTATTCATACTGGAGGAATCCCATGAGCCGTGAAGCTCTTTTTCACAGATGTCCAGTGAGTACAGCGGTGGCTACGACGTGGATCGCAATCCAAGGGTAGATCGCAGAAGGTTTTGTCGTGGACCTCGGAACAAATCAGATCAGTGACAGCAACACAACCATTCTCATTATGCCTCATGACAAATTAATCTTATGGCGGGACCCCGGGGTCCCGAATAAACGGAAGTCAAAATCGTCATGAATTAATTTCTTTTTGGCGACTTCATCCCACCGCGCACAAACGCGGCAACCCACCTGGCGCGGATCATTCACCAAGCACCCGTCGTTGCCAAAATTGCCGTAGTCATAAACATAACTTTGAAACTTTGATTAGCGCATCGTGTAGACCTCGTCTAAAGGAATAAACTGCCGTATCGTTCGCCTTCAACAGACATTAAATGCGTCGCAGTTTATGCGAGAGCCGGAGGCTTATGGGACCCCGGGGGTCCCGCCATAAGGTTAAAATCCTCGACTCGTAATTCATACACTAACTAAAAGTGTTCTACCAATAGATGGCACTTGTAGTTTATCTTTACAGTATATTACGGGGCTTAATCTGAGTAATTGTGGATTCTAGTTCTTTGGTTGATCCCAGAGCTCACTGAGATCCACCAAAGTAAATATATAAATGTGTTGTTAAACCCGCCACCACCCGACACAGCCAATTTGTAATGTTTGCCATGTAAGCAAAACATGCCAATTCGTTACTTGGCTCTCCAACACACCGGTGTGCTGTACTAGAAACGAATTGGCATGTTTTGTTTACTTGATAAATCTTACTAATTGGATGGGTCGGATGGTGGCAGGTTTAACGACACATTTATATTTTTACACGATCTAACCCAAAAAAACCTATATTATGGACAATTATACTAAGTTTTTTTTTTATTTCAGACCTAACTGGTTCACTTCATGTTGTTGAATTATTGAATTTTTAAAGTAAACTTATTCAAACTGAAACAAGTGCGAGATAATAGCACTGTTTTGTCGAGATCAATTCTGTTTTAAAAATTATGTTCATATCCTTGAAATAACTGGCAGTGAGGCAGTGGCGAAGTGGTTTGCGCGCTTTTCTATGAACCCTGCGAACTGAGTAACCATTACTGGCCACGGCTGACGTGAGTGGCGAGTGATATCCTAACCTGTCCTGGGCTTTCTCCATGTTCACCAACAACAACAACAACCGCCATTCACCACTCAGTGGCGGTGACGTCACCACGGTGCTTGTGCCAGGCTATGTGCACATTAAGGCCACTTGAAGTGTCGAACGTCCGCTGGCAGGTCACGGGACAGACCCAGGTCCCATGGGGTGATTGACTGAGATGACTGGCCAATGCACCACCTGTGCCTGCTACTGTACCAACTTCATCTTCACCAAACCCTCACTGACCAGCACGGGGCAGTATGTCAAACCAACTCCATGACTGACATGGAGTGAGGAGGATTTAAACCAGCAGCGGATCAATTCTGACACACTTGTAGGTGCATCTTAACATCTTAACCTATTTCGTCTAACCTACGCAATATTACTACTGCGTACGTGTTTGCGGTCGGGCTGTATAGATCTCCAATGTGTTGTAGGGCTACCGTTGTGTTGCTCAGCATGATGTCCAACTTTTCCTCCACGTGCTGGGAACTGAAATGAATTCAGATACTGAAGAAGCTCTGAGCATGTGGAGAGCCCCTCTAGAGGTATTAATTGACGACACTGCACCATGCCCGTGAGTTTTGGGACATCATGCTCAACAACACAACCCAAAAACACATTGGAGAGCTACACAATTTTTACTTTCACCGTAATCCTATCGCTCTCGTTCCACCATTGAAAAGTCATCATCCATTTTGTTTTAAGAACCTAAGAATATTCATCTTTCGAGGGGAACAGTTATTTTAGTTTACAGTTTAGTTTATGGCCATTTCAATTTTTATTAAATTTTGGTTGTTTAAATGATGACAGAGAACCGTAAAAGTATACCTTTACTTACGTAGGGCACGCACTTTTGGTAATGGTATTGTTAATGGAAATGCTCTGAAGTGATCTGTCTATTGACTAACTGTAATGCATGTGCTCTACTGCTAATGTCAATGTTAAGTGGTGCTTAATTGCAGATGGATGCCTAAGTGCTAATGGCAGATCTTAAGGGCCTTAGAATATTACAATGCAAACTGCATTTGCCTCTAGACTTTGTTTGTATGGCATTGCAGTGTCAAGTTTCAGTCCAGAAATCGTCTGTTCATGCTTGTATATGTCTTATTACTCAGAATCGAGGATTCTTGTGGGAATGGCTGCAATTCTGGCAGTAGGGTTGCCAACTGGTAACACTTGCACTTCACAGAAAGAAGGACATTGGTTCTATTCCCGACCCGACGCCTTTCTGTGTAGAGTTGATATTCTCTCCCCCTCTCCTGCAGTGTGAGTGAGCGTGTGTGTGGAGTTGAGGTCAACGAGTTGGCCTCAACATGCACATAGCCTGGCACAAGCGCCGTGGTGACGTCACCGCCACTTAGTGTCGAATGGTGGTTGTTGTGTGTGGAGTTTGTTATCTTGTTCTGCATGGGTTTCCTCTGGGTTGTCTGGTTTCTTCCCATAGCTAAGAAAAACCCCAATGTAACCGGTATTGGCCAAAACAGCCCAAATCTGAAAGGTTACCTGCAAATGCCTCAATCGGGAATGCACACAGCAGCAGCATTGCCCCCGACTACAACAACTTGACAAGAACCCCCTGAATTATAAGCATCTTGAGACTCAATGAGGCTAGCCTGAGAAGTCAATCATAATGAAGTAAATCAAATCAAAAAAATAATCATATATCTTCAACATGACTCGGTAAACACAGGTGTTACAACTTGTAAAAGCAGTTAATTGTATCGTGAACAATGCTGCTGACTTAAGTGGTGGTATGAGAAGGTAGTAAGAGTGTCTGCCCTATTCCTATTGCTGTGGATGTTCACTTTTCCCCTCACTCTACGAACTCCGGTTGCTACCCAAGAGGTCAAGGTGCAGGCCGGAAAATGTTTAGCCCATGCCACTGCTCCCAGAAGCACATTCACTAGAGAACGCTCTATAGAGCCCCTCCAAGGGTATTAAAGCCTACTCTTCCATGCTTGCCAGTCATCTCGGAATCGGTGGAATGGACAAAACTCTGCAAACGGAACAAAACATTGAAGAGCAGTACAAACAAGAGGGTTACAATGAGACAAATATTGTCCTTAAACTGGGCCATGACCCTGAATTGTGGGAAGGTAAACTGTTAAATGCCTAACAAACATTTAATCATCAGCCATGGTCAATCCATTGCTGAATGAAGGCCTCTCTAAGCTGCCTCCACCTCTCGCAATCCTACGATGTGCAAAAAAAACTTGAAAATCTTTAAAACACTGCCAAGTCTTTCATGTCAAAACTTATTCACTCAATTATGTATCTGTGTCTCCTGCACATAATGCATAGCAGCATTATATTTGTATCTTCATATAAAAAAAAAATACGGGCATCCAAGAAGTGTTCATCTTCTGCCTTTTTACACACACTCCTTGAATGCTTCTATTAGTATGAAAAATCATCTCGGAAAAAAAAGCGTGTCGAGTTCAGAGTTTTATTTATAGCTAAGCCACTTACACCCACGTCAAATATTCGGTTCAACAACAGCAAGGCATTTCAGCAGCTCTATTCATGACTGTTTTTCCACTTTACGAGTATTGGTAATTGTTTTTTTTGTCTGCAACATATGTTAAAGGTAAGGGTGCAGTCCTGTAATTGGTCCTCACGTCACTGCTGGCAGGACCTCCATTAGAGGGAGCTCTAAAGAACTGAGAGAGGAAACTTTTGACCTATTCTTTACACTCTGACCAAACATCTTGGAAGAGGTGAGAGTAGCCATGCTTTGCTCCACCACACGCGACCTACCGAACCACTAACTGCGGCGTTGAGCATTGCTACTGTTGGGTGGACAGAGGCGGTTGGAGGCGTTGTTTAAAAATAAAAATAAACTTAGCCCATTGTTTCAATTACCTCACCTGGAGGTCGAACCGGTGAGCTGAAGCCCAGAGTGTGAACCATCAAACCATGACAGCATCCCTGTGTGTCTGCATATGGGCATCGTGTTAAATGCCCCCCCCCCATACTCGAATGAGCATGGCAGGAGGGGGCGCCTGTTTCTCGTGGGGACCCTGGATTGGTTGGCAGTGCTGATTCCACTGCTTGCTCGGGGCACCCTACTCTAGGCTTTTCACAAAGTTGTACTAATTTTTATCAACCCTGGAGGGGCGGTTTTATACAAGTGATGAGAATTTTAACTCGCACGCTGCTTCCAAATGTGAGTTGAGCGCCCTTCCGTAGTTGCCACCAGGCCAGATAATTACCCCAAAAACTAAATTAATGTTTAACGGATGAAAGTCACCAAAATGTTACTTCCAAACACTTCCATGGAAAAACTAAAAAGGCCCACACCTTTGTCATTAACACAGTGTCATAATATTAGAGGGGAGTACACATTAGGCTCAAATGGCCTATCTTCATACGAGTGGTTGAGATTTTCTTTTATCTTAATGCATTCGGAGGTTTGAAAATTTTAAAGCAGCGTTTTAGTTTTAGATGAGATGGTTGTGTTTCTCTAAGATCTGTTTATGCTGTCCATGCCTCTGCAGTTCATGCCTTTGCATCACATGTTCTAGTCTCTTCAAAATGATCATCCTATTTCCAAGCTCAGTGTTTGATCAACTCATTGTAAGCGCCAGCATTTGTCCAAACGATTCCTACCATTCTGCACAAGGCCGGGTCAAAATAACACACCCATGGATGGAACATTATTTGCTACAAATTCCTTCAGGGATGTGCTTTTGGCCCATTACTGTCTCTGCTTTATATCAATGATCTTGCTAATGGCAAAAATGTTATTTCCAAACAAAGAGTCCACGCCTGCTGATCCACTGCAGTTCAATGACCTTGCAGATTTCAACGTTGCTAATCTCGTTGTGCCCGACCTGTTATCAATAGGTTGTGCCTGACCACAGAATGAAAGTGCAGTTGATCACAAATGGCTCCTGGGAACACCAAGTCAAGCCTGATGCCCTTCTATCTCTAGTTCTCGGTAATAATGCCATCAGCTCCGCACGGTATATTAAACTCACGGGTGTCTTCATCGATCCCGAGCGTTTGCTTGAGAAACCTGTTTACTCATTGCTTAAGGAATTCCCCAAGTTCCTTCCAACTGCTTCATTAAGGCCCTGCCAATGTCCCCGTTGTAAATAAGCTCCGTCTTCTGTGGCGCGCTCTCCGGCAGCCGTGAAGTTGCGCTGAAGACCCGGCAATATATCAGCAGCAGCGCAATCCTTCATGTCCCCATTATGCAACACAAACCGTGCTCTGCTGAAAGGTCCACTTTTGCCAGAGGCCGAATTACACTAATGTCTTGAGTTCATGATTCCATATCAGCTGTCAAAACACCTATTTACGTACAATTTGAGCGATAAATGTTGCAGGTTTTTTTTTTACTTTCCTAAATGTCATTACCCTAAGAAAGAAGTGAGTTCATGTATGAGTCTACATTTGACTTGGCTCATCATCCCTCTGCGGTCAATAAATAAGTACCACCCTGTGGTGCAAAACATTTGCTCCTCCCTGGTTGTTTAGAGTCGAAGATTCAGACCAGTACATTAATACCAGTATTATTGAATTTCTATATCTTTCAACTTTAACCAGTTTGGAATTTTCCTGTCACATCCACGCAACTGATTAATTTTCCACTCGAGCCTGTCCTTTTGGATCCACACTTTGATCTTCTGGTCCGTCTGACGTCCTCTTGCACTCCCTCACATTTGATCAGCAGTTAATTCAGGACATCGGTGTGATTGTTGGTGTCTGTACACGTGTAATAAATGACTCTGTCAGGCGATGCTGGTCTCCGTTCGTCTTTTATTTAGGTTCTTCTCCGCACCCCCACTGGCCTCTTCCTCGGACCAGTGCTGTCTCGCGTGCGCCCCGCGCACGCTCTCTTTCTCTCCCGGACCAGTCCTGTCTCACGTGCGCCCCGCGTACGCTCTCTCTCCCTCTCCCGGGCCAGTCCTGTCTCGCGTGCGCCCCGCGTACGCTCTCTCCCTCTCTCTCTCTTGCCCGCACACTCCCCCGTTAACTCCCCTATTCCCGCACTCCGCACACCGCTGGACGACGGCGTGCAGAGGTCCTTCGGCTACGTGGCCGATGGCGCGGATCCCTCTCACCACCCAACGTGGCTCGGCCTCTTAGTTTCCCCAACTGCCCCAATCTCTTCCGGGCTCCCACTTATATACATTCCCCCCACATGAGCCTGACTCCTCCTCCTCCGGATCCTCAGATCCGGCCTTGCCATACTATCTCTCTCTCTCCCGCTGGCTCCGCCCCCATTCACCTCGCCCCCCATTGGAGCCGAGGCGAACGGTGGCCCCTCCCACACGCCCTGCAGACCAGGCTCCGCCCACCAATACCCCCGGCCGTGTGATTGGACCCGAGCCCAGCAACAACCCCGTTTACGCTCGCATTACATGACCCCCCCCCCTCTTATGAAAAAACCAGCCATCCCGGCTGCAATAGGACAAAATAATATGAGCGACCACATCGTAATCAGGAATCACCAGACCCAATGGAGAGTATAACAACAACACAATTAACGAAAGGGAAGGGATTTGGAACGAGTGCGGGTCGCTGGCCCGTCCTTCACGAGAGGCGGCGCCCTCAACGGTCGCAGTCCCGATAGGGTTTGAGGAGCGGCGGAACCGGAACCATCCGCTGCTGGTGGAGGCCTGTCCGTCCCAGCACCCCGTTCCCCAGAGAGGTCCGTAGTCGGGGCCCCCTGCAATTGCAACCGCGGCGGGGTTGGAGGGGCAGCGGGGCCAAATGTCCCCGTCGCCGTGGTAGGCCCACCCGGTGCAGGAATCCCTGTGTCCGGCAGGATCACAGCTGGCCCGTCTACGGGAGGCACGACAGGCGCGCTTGCAGGTTGAACAGGCAAAGTCAGTGGCGCATCGGACGCGACAGACACCGGCAAGGCAATGTTAGGAGATGACGCATCCACTCGCGGGGCCACGTAGGGTTTCAATCGGGACGTGTGAACGTACCAACGCCGCGATCCGACCCGAATGTGCGCGGACTGCGGGCTAGGGACCTCAATAAGCACAACCGGCCCCTGCCAGGGTTTGTGCAACTTAGGGGAGGTTCCCACCGGTACCTGTGGGCAGTGGAGCTAGGCCATGTCCCCACTCGCCAGGGGGACCCACAATGAGAGCGCCGGGTGCAACATTCGTTCCGGGCCTGGGTCCTGGCCGTCGCCAATCGGGCCGCCTCCCGCGCCTCCACCACGTGTCGAGCGGCGTCACGAATATACTCGGGGAGGGGCTTAACAGGACCCCTCGCCCGCGTGCCAAGTTGCACTTCCGCCGGCGGCACATTCTCGCGGCCGTACATCAAAAAGAAAGGTGAGTGCCCTGTCGACGCATGCGGCACCATCCAGTAAGCGGAGAGCACCCCAGGGATATGCAAATCCCAATCGGCCTGTTTCTCGCTAACCGTATGACAGAGCATGGCCGACAGGGTCCGGTTCAACCGTTCAACCATCCCATCAGTTTGTGGATGGTAGAGAGACGTCCGAACCTTCTTAGTCCCCAGTGCATCGCACACATCCCGCAATAGGTTAGAAGAAAAAATTCGCCCTTGGTTTGTAAGCAACCTTTCCAGCGCCCCCTTGTCCATCATATGTCTGAACAAAAATGCCTCCGTGATAGACGCCGCCGACTGGTCGGGCAAGGGCCAGGCCATCGGCCAGCGGGAAAGATATTCAACCCAGACCATCCGCGAAACTTGTATAGACTGCACTGGGGGAACATACGGTTGCTTAGGCGGCTTCCGCCGGGCACAGTCGGAGCACGCCGAATATGCCCGACGACATCAGTCGTCATGCCGTGCCAAGAATAATCCCGCTGTAACGTCAACCAGGTTTTTTGCACCCCGAGATGTAATAACTTCTCGGCGTGCAGAATCCGAATCAACTCATATCGCAACGACGACGTCACAACAAGACGCCAGCGATCGTGCAAGCCTTTCCTCCACATCAACAAGCAGTCACGGAGAGCCGCTCCCGGCGTCCCATCGGACGACGGATATCCCCTTTCCTTTGCAGCCCGACTCCGTAAGGCCCCTAGCGAATCATCGAGTAATTGCTCTCGAATCCACACAGAACGCGGCAAATTCAAAACCCCGTCGGTGGAAGCCCCGGGCATCTCCACAGCGGACCCGCGTGCATCTATTAGTGCCAGAGGCACAGGCGCAGGGGATTCCCTGCGGCAATCGGGAGAGCGCGCCCGCGTTAGCATGACGCGACCCCTTACGATATTGAATTTCAAACGAAAATTCCTGCAAAGTTTCCAACCATTGCGCCAATTGGCCCGACGGTTGGTTAACTTTCAGGGAATATTGTAGAGCCGCGTGGTCTGTGCGCACAATAAAGTTGCGGCCATACAAATACGGCCGGTATTGATGGACAAAATTCACTATAGCCAACAGTTCCCGGCGGGTAACGCAGTAGCGGGTCTCCGCCGGAGATAAAACACAGCTCCCGTAAGCCACCACGCGCTCAACGCCACCCTTAAACTGCGATAGGACGGCCCCAATCCCCGTGTCACTAGTGTCGGTATCCAGAATAAAAGGCAGAGTGAAATCAGGGTAGTCCAGCGTCAGCGCTGACGCCAAGCGATCGCGTAGGCCATTAAACGCCGCCTCCTCCGCCGGCCCCCAGCTGAACCTCCGGTTCTTCGCCGTAAGGAGGTGCAACGGCCTAGCGTTCGTGGCAAAATTTGGAACGAACCTGCGATAATAGGAAGCGAACCCGACGAAACGACGCACGTCACCCACCGTGGCCGGAATCGGCCAGTCCCGGACGCACGCCGTTTTCTCTGGGTCCGTGGCCACACCGTCAGAGCTGACTATGTGGCCCAAATAGCGTACGGATCGTTGCAAAAGGTGACACTTCTTGGGCTTAAATTTCAAATTGGCGGAATGCACCCTAGCAAAAACAGCATCCAATCTCAGAAGATGCTCCTCAAACGTACGGCTGAATACAATAACATCATCCAAATATATCAAACACGTGTCCCACTGCAGACCGGTCAACACGAGTTCCATCAACCTCAGGAACATAGCAGGGGCAGCGTTCAACCCCATGGGAAGACAATTAAACTGAAACAGGCCCTGCGGCGTACGGAAAACCATCTTTTCCCTCGAGGACTCGTCCAGGGGGAGCTGCCAGAACCCCGAAGAGAGGTCAAGAGTGGAAAAAAATTTCGCCCCAGGCAAGGCATCGAGGGAATCATCCATACGCGGCAGGGGGTAAGCGTCCGCAACCGACACCTTGTTCAACTTCTGAAAATCGACACAAAACCGTAAATTACCATCCTTTTTCTTTACCAGGACCACCGGAGCGCCCCACGGGCTGTTGGACGGAGAGATAATGTCAGCGGCTAGCATATCGTCCACCGTGCCGCGTACATGATCCCTCTCCGCCGGGCTCAACCGATGTGGATTCATCCGAATGGGAGCAGCATCCCCGGTATTAATATGGTGGGAGAGCAACGAGGTGCGTCCCAGATCGAAATCGTATTTACTAAAGACATCAGAATATTTTTCCAACAGCGCACGAAGTGCGGACCGCTGGTCCGTAGTCAAGGATGCATTTTCTTGGCACAACCCGGCGATCCATCAATCGTCCTGCGCCATCGAGGCCGAAACCCTCCCTACGAGGCCCCGATTATCATGGGCCGTGTAGGCGGTCGTAGCATGTGCCAAAACCGTTCCGGTCTGGCACGACGACATTGTCCGCGCCTCCATTCAACACTAGCAAAAACGGAGGCTGACCCGGCCGAACAATCGTTCGTGCCGCGACCAGCGCCAGGCGATCCGTAACCGCGTTGGACGGCGACAACAACACCCCCGCCGCCCCCTCGACCCCAGGCACGGGCTTCTGATAACGCAGTGGGATAAGCATCTGCGAGCCAGGTGGAATGTCGATCGAAACATCGGATAGCGCCTGCACCTGACGGTCCGGAGCGGACTGTCCCCACGGCGACGGCAAAAAGAAAATCTTCTGGCCCGCCGGTAACTCAATACAATTCTGATCAACCCTTATCTGAACAAACACGGCACAGCGAGGGACCTGGAGATTAACAACGTCCCCGCAGCCGACACACCCCCAACCGAAATACGCACCTCCACCTGACCAACGATGCCCATACTCTCTCCGTTCGCCGCAATACATGAATCGTAAACCAGTCGTACCCGCGACGGCGGAATGGACAGGAGATGGAATATCACATCCGAGATGATAGTTGCGGACGCGCCCGAATCTACCAAAATCCACACGTCGACCCCCTGTATCGA
Source organism: Lethenteron reissneri (assembly GCF_015708825.2). NCBI lineage: Eukaryota > Metazoa > Chordata > Hyperoartia > Petromyzontiformes > Petromyzontidae > Lethenteron > Lethenteron reissneri. Next base: position 2,165,490 of record NC_083791.1, read on the forward strand.
ACCCGGCACAGTCGATGACCCAGTAGCGGCTGCGACCACTTATCGTGCCAATTTCCACCACTGTGTCAGCGAGCGATGCGGATCCCTTAGATTCCCCCCGTTAGAACAGGCCCCCGGAACGCATACCGACGGTGATGCATGAGATGACAGGCCTTGCCGGGTGTCTGATGCATACCGACTTGCCTGACACGGTTGACTCTCCGGCGTTGATGTCGCGTCCCTGGCCAGGGGACTCCGGCTGAAGAGGCGGGCAACGGCGACTCCGACAGTCCTGCACGAAGTGTCCAAGACGCCCGCAGCGGTAACAAGACAAGTCGGCCCGACGCCCGGCTCCCCCGCCCGTCTCGACTATCCCTCAGCGGTGGGCCGGAGCACGACTCCGCTCCCCCTCGAGGAACCCACTGGGCTGCCGCTGCAGAGAGATCGCCAGGCCCCTTCTCGTCCGGCACGAAGACGGCCTTTGACGGAGTCCACCCGGTGGCGCCTCCCTCCACGGTCGGGCTCTTCGTCCACGGCGCAAGTTGAACTGCGCGTCGAGGCACTTGGCTGCCATTCGGGAGGTCAGCTGCTCATGGCCGCATATCGGCATCGGAATGCCCAAGTCCTTGGGCAGCTCCAACATCTTACCCAGTATCAAGGGCTCTAACAAGTTGGGCTCCTTCTCTGGATACGCGGCCATGGCCAGCTCAAGCTCAGCGCCCCGGAAAGCCACAGGCGATTCCTCGGGTGCCCGTTTCCTCTGAACGAATCTGCAGTGTGCATCGTCCGGAGGCTTGTACGCTTCTGCCATCTCTTCGAATGCCCCTTTCAGCGTCGCTTTCTTCACGGCCTTGATGGAGCGGAAGAATTTCAAAGACTTGTCATCCAGGAGCGTCGGCAGAACCTCCAAGGCCTCCGCATCCGTCCAATTGGCGGATCGGACGGTCGACTCAAACCGCCACACAAATGCGCTCCAATCTCCCCCAATTGAGAATTCTTTAATCGTCGTCAGGCGATGGCTGCGAGTCCCCGAGCTGCTGTCTTCCGATGCAGGCGTTCCCTCCGGCGGCGACAAGATGGCGTCTTCCCGCCGTGGCAGCGACAAGATGGCGGCTTCCCGCCGCGGCGGCGACAAGATGGCGGCTTCCCGCCGTTCGTCTGCGACCACACCCAAGATGACGGCTTCCCGCCGTTCGTCTGCGACCACACCCAAGATGGCGGCGTCCTGCCGCGTTTCGGAGAGGGCGGGAAGCATCGCACAGGCCCCAATGGCGGACGGCTCGGCCCCACTCGAAGGCTACCCGCTTGCAGGCTCGCTACCCGCTTGCAGGCCGATCCGGCATCGTCGCTGGCGCCACCAGGGTGACTAAATGCAGCAGAACGGCCCGCAGCGAATCAAGCTGGACTGCTACGTGTCGCCAGCCGTCCTCGACGCCCGTCGACGCAGACGGCCCGGCCGCCCCGACGACATCTTGTACTCCTGGCGTGTCGCTCGCCGCCACTTCGCCCACGTCCTTCCATGGTCGGGACCGCTACCGCCGGAGAAAGATCCTCTTCATCTTCTGAAGATGGTGCAGGTATATTCTTCTTCTTGAGATGTTTAGACATCTCGTTCCACTTCCGACTCCAATGTAATAAATGACTCTGTCAGGCGATGCTGGTCTCCGTTCATCTTTTATTTAGGTTCTTCTCCGCACCCCCACTGGCCTCTTCCTCGGACCAGTGCTGTCTCACGTGCGCCCCGCGCACGCTCTCTCTCTCTCCCGGACCAGTCTTGTCTCACGTGCGCCCCACGTACGCTCTCTCTCCCTCTCCCGGACCAGTCCTGTCTCGCGTGCGCCCCGCGTACGCTCTCTCCCTCTCTCTCTCTCTTGCCCGCACACTCCCCCGTTAACTCCCCTATTCCCGCACTCCGCACACCGCTGGACGACGGCGTGCAGAGGTCCTTCGGCCACGTGGCCGATGGCGCGGATCCCTCTCACCACCCAACGTGGCTCAGCCTCTTAGATTCCCTAACTTCCCCATTTACGCTCGCATTACACACGTGTATGATTGGCTGTATAGTCTTCGCTTTCTAAAGCTCCACGGGGGGAAGTTCGACAAGGCAGTAGGGCATTTTACGTTTGCAATTCTGTGTCGTTTGTGGTTATTATGAAAGGTCGAAAAACACGTGCCTGTTTGGAAACCGAGACGACAAAGTCCTTGTGAATTTCAAAAAGGATGCAAAAAAGACACCTGTAAGGAATCTCGTCCTTTAACCGACCTGCACTCTTGTATTGTATTTTTGGTTCTTTCGTTAGAGTCACGTAGATAGAAAATAAAAATAATAAGAATAAAAGAAAATGTAAATTGTCTTTTGCATTCCAGCCCACCATGGAAGTGCACCTATGCTGTGTTGAATAGGAACCCACTCTGTATTGTTACGGTCTCTCTCTGCTTCTCTCTCTCTCTTTGCTTCGAGTGTGTTCTTTTATTCCTCACATTATCCAGGAATTGCTTTTTACACAAACCAAAAAAAATACATGCAAAAAGGAAAAAGCAAAATGACCCCCGTGTAACCATATGGACTATTGGGGCAGGTACTGCTAAAGCTATTTCCCACTGCTGTTCGCCATGAGTGGGAATGGAACTCAGGCCATTGGTAATGTATGGCAGCATAAAAATCGCTCAGATACTCTTCCCCAACCAATCATCAACCCAACCACCACGAGCATCACTGTCAGTAATAACTGCACTGTTGCATTTCTGGCATATCTAAGGGCGTAAAGCCCCATTAAGCATTTGTGATGGAACAATTTAGCAATTTCGTGTGAAGAGATCCCTAAACTTTGTGATGGCTCTAGGACATCCTGTCCTAAATTTGTCTTGACCATGTCTGGTCATATTTTACTTTCACATCATGTGTCAGGCACAATTTGTGTTGTGATATGTTGTCACGTATTACTTCATGAATCCAAGTTCGAATCCACTCAGGGGTGAACTCAGGGGATGATATCATGGGTACTAAGCTGTATCAACAGTGGATGTCCTGTGGATTGACTGGCTCCTGTCATGGCAAAGTCAAAAATTATATCGGCAACACTCAAGCCATTGCTACCGACTGAGATGAGTGTTTCCCCTTGCGTGTTTGAAAACGGATATAATTTGACTCTTTGACTCGGTGTTTTATTTCCAAGCTGCGATGATTGGATTTTATTCCCTAAACTACACGCAGAGGCAGGCGCCTTTACCACAAGACCACCCAGCCAACTCAATCCCGATGTCTCAAAGGAAGACCACAATTTGTGACATATGAATGCTAAGTATAGCAAGCACTGTTAATTAAACCAGCCTGAGTATGACACCCATTTACCAACTTTGACAAAAAGGAATGTAACAAAGCCCATGTGTTGAATCAATCTACACCCTTGTCCGAATTTTAACACTGGCCCCGATTTCTCTGCCAGTGTTGAAGTGTTCCTCAGCCAATTAACTTCTGCAAGTTGTGAGTGTGGTCCGTGTGTGTATGCCTAATTGTGTGGTTAGATGTGAGTGTAGTTGCGTGTGGATGTAAGTGTGTGTGTGTGGATAGATGTGAGTGTGGTGGTGGTGTGTGGCTACAGTTGTGTGTGGGGAACAGTAGTGTTGGAGTGGTTAGCGCGCTGCATTTCGGACCTGCTGACCCGAGTTCGATTCCCACTCACGGCCAACACCAGTGACGATTATCTGAACCAGTCCTGGGCCTCCCCTATGTCGCCTCAGCTACCAATGAGTACCCTGGTGCGGTGTGAAAACATCGTCACTGGGGAGACACAGGCGGTCGGGTGTGGTGCTGCCAACCCACCCCCTTGTGTGCCGTGCCGGCCTTCAACGGTGCTCGCAAACAGCACTTGCCCCAAGAGTCTGTTACAGGCTCTTAGGAGAATCCTTGTCTTTTTGTGTGTGTATGTAGTTCGATCCGTATGTGTGAGGGGCTGGTAAGCCCCTCCACCTGGCATTATATCTTACCAAATATCACGATGGAAACACCCAACTAAACTCGTGCTGGAGGCCCCAGGGGACAGGCGTTTATGGAGCATTCTGGCAAAACCCCATTGGGTGGAGCCAGACTGAAGCCTCCCTATTGGGGTTCCTCCAGGAAGAGGAGAGTACTGCAGTTGACTACGTGGAATGTTCGAACTCTCGCTGCGGGGGAGAAGCTGCCATTCCTTTTGTCGGGAGATAGTCCGGTACCGCCTGGATCTTTGTGGAATATAGGAGGTCCTGTGGACTGGTTCTGGCTCCAGTCACCAACTCGGGGCAGGAAGCTGCCACACAACAAGGAGTGGCATTGCTTCTAAACAAGAGAATGAAGGGGGTGTGTAAGTGTGGAGGCGAGGTGTGGGAAACTGTGAGTGCTAGGCTGCTGTGGGCTTGCCTGTCCATCAACGAGAGGTGAGGAATGGTGGTGGTTGCTTACACCCCCACCGAGGATGAACATCAGTGGAGGGATGCAGACAAGGCAGACATATGCCTTCTACAACCTCCTGTCCCAGGTGCTAGCTAAAGTGGCCGCTTTCGGATAGAGTCTTCCTGTTGGGTGACTTTAATGCCTGAGTGGGTCATTACGCAGACACCTGGCCTGGAGTGATTGGAAGACGTGGGCCAGATCAGCTCAATCATAATGGTCGGAGGCTGCTAGACCTCTTTGCAGCCCATGGGCTTGTAATTACCAACATGGTGTTCTGGCATTGACACATCCATCCACACAACATCATATATACATGCCGGGTCCCAGCAAAAACATCTGCTGGACTATATAGTGACAGAACAGCAGACACCAGGGCCTACCGTGGTGCTGATTTGCACACTGACCATTGGCTTGTCATCTGTAAGATGCACACAACACTCTAAACTAACAACAGAGGTAGGCGCTCTCTATTCTTGGTCCTTGCCCCGGACCCCCGCACTCTATATTGTCCTACCCTCGGCTATCCCTTGGGGCTCTCTCTCTCGTCCGGCCAGAGCGGGGGTTCATCCAACACCGCCCGGCGACGAGGAGAGAGAAACCCTCTCTCTCAGCCGATCTTTACTGAATACTTGGAGCCCAGCTCTCGGCTATCCCCTTGGCTCTCCCACTCGTCTACCCGGGACGGGGGTTCATCCAACACTGCCCAGCGACGAGGAGAGAGAGACCTCTTCCAGCCGATCCTTGCTCTGGCTCCCCACAACGACCACGCCTTCGTCACGGGGGATCCCCCTTAAGTATCCCTTTTGGCGGGGCCTGCCCCTAGCTCGGACCAGCCTTTGTTCCCATGACATGACGTCATCCTCGGCTATCAACTTGCTCGCACCTCCCTCTGTTTGCCCCCTCATGGTTGCTCACACTACTCCTCTACACAAGGATGAGTGGTGGGTGACGGTTGCTGTGGAAATAGAAACTACCTCGATAGCTCGTGTTCGCAAGACACTCTTTAATTCCATCAAAAAGTAACTTGCAGTACCTTTCCTATCGCCATCCTTTTTTTGTATTTGTTATGTTATATTTCAGTAGGAGCCCAGTACAGAGCATGAGCCACGATGTCGGGGTGGGGCACCTATCACCATCCTTAAGGGAAAGAAATGGTGATCCGATCTCAGACTCCCAGTAACAGGTCTGCATGTTTGCGATGCATTTATGTGAGGTCTTGGGGAGAGGAATTCCCTCTGTCCAGATAACATCATTGTGTAAGGTGGGGACGACCCTGCTGCGGCTGTGGTGCCTCAAGTATTGGTGGAAGTAATCACCCCTTGTGAGTGGCTGGCTGAGGTGCAATCTGTTGAGGAAGTAGGAGGGGCAATCTGAAGTCTCAAACCAGGTAAAGCACCAGGAAGAGATTATCTCCCACGTGAACTGCTGAGGAAGGGTGCCGCCTGTGTGCAAACTGCCCTATATGACATCATCACAACTGTGTGGACCACAGGACAGGTTCATGAGGATTGGAATTATGCCCTAGTGGTTCCACCTCTTTAAGAAGGTGGATGATACAGATTGGAACAACTTCTGGGGCATCTCCCTCCTCAGTGTGCCAGGAAATATCCTGGCAAGGATTATTAACAAATCATTGAAAGATCTGGACACATTTCTATCGGTGAGCTCCTCTGGCGAGCAAGGCTGCGTTGGCTGGTCGTGTAGCTCGCACGCCCAGTCACCGCCTGCCCAAGCAACTTCTGTTTGGCCAGCTAGATGGGGTTAAATGAGCACGGCATGGTCTGGAGAAGAGTTGGGCTGAAGCGGTATTGGAGGATGCAGAGCTGCTTGGACTTGCCGAAGACCAGTACCAGCCGTGTCAAGATCGGCCGCTATGGAGGAGGATCGTGAAGGATGCTACTGGGCAATTGGAAGAAGTTGCCCGCCAACAACAGCAGAGGGCAGGGGATTGATGCTCACCACAACGAGCGGGGGGGGGGGGATAAAATATAGCAAGTTGCCACGGTAGGGGGTACAGGTGGTGCATCTGCCGGTCACCTCAGGACACTTCACGTGGCCTCGGAGTGCACCAGACCTGTCACAAGTGCCGTGGTCACGTCACCGCCACTTAGTGGCGAATGGAGGCTGTTGTTATTGTAGGCATGTGAATGCATGGCCTTCCAGTAAGTGCGCTTCTTGAAAGGAACTGGATTTAAGTCCAAGCCGTGAACATCAGCAGCAGAAGGTTTTTTTAATTTTATTTATCGCGATTATTGAGCACGGGCTCAAATGCCCAAAATGCCAAACAGCCAGCAACAAACAGCACCACGAAAGTTATGATATTTACGAGTTAATTTGTTCCTTTAATTGCGTGGTATTATGAAATTGAGAAAAGAGATGATGGGAGGGATTTGGAGGGAAGTGGAGCAGTGCGAAGGAAGAAGCAGAAAGAGAAGCGTTGTAACGTGCAGCATGGTGAGTGAGTGATTGGGTGAGTGAGTCAGGGACTTGCTGTGATCTGCAGCATGGTCAGTGAGTGATTGAGTGAGTGAGTGAGTTGCTGTGACCTGCAGCATGGTGAGTGAGTGAGTGATTGAGTAGTGGGTGAGTGAGTGAGTGAGTGATCGAGTGGGTGAGTGCAGTACAACGGGCTTGCGTTGGTTAAATGTATTTTTCTAACATCAGTAAGTCACCGTTAGTTACACATTTGTCATTGCGTCATACAATATATGCCAAAGTAAAACAAAATGCTCCAGAAGGTGTCCAGAGTGTGTGGGTGAGTGATGGCAGTGGTGGCATACATGTTAATGTATTGTACAGCATAACCTGCAGCCTACGTTCAATTGTTCCGGTGATATTGGAACGGAGTCTCCCCGAGGCTGACTCGCACACCCACGAGTTATTCGTGAGAACTGTAAACCTCAGCACTCGGGAGTCAAATTGGCCAGGTATATTGCTGACTAAACAGTACTATCCTTAATTGTTGCTCACTAAAATTATTGTGTGTGTATAATATCATAGTATATTGTAGCCTCGTTACCCAGTTTCAATTCCTGGTGTTTTCATTCCCCCATTGTTAATTGGGACATCTTAAATTACTACAGTATTTTGTTCTCTGATTTCTATTCTTGAATCCTAATTCAGGGGGGCTGAGTCAGCCCATTATCCTTCTGTGATTTATACAATTTTGTATTACCACGACTAGAAAACAACGCTAGCCATTCTATAGATAAACTTGTAACCACCGCGGGAATGTGGAGTTGCCACGATTGGCGATGACTTCTGTTTGAGATGATGACCACCCTATTGCTTGTTTGAGCAAGTAGTATTTTTGCTTTTTTGTTATTATAAACGAGAGAATGAGGACATATTTTGCAGTCACACTAAATCTTCACTCCACATTGAAATGCCAGTGCCTCACTCGATAGACTAGCGTGCCCAACTTGCTGTGAATTCAGAAGAGACACTGCGAATGTAATGTTCAGAGGCTTTTGCTCTAACCAAAAATATTGCGTTCATGATGAAACTTCGAGTAAGTGACCCATGTCTGCATTGTTTTTCCAAAAGAAAACTTTTCTTTCAAGGACGCAAGAACATGTGGAGTTGGTACAATAAAAGTGGAATAATCCCCACGGAAGGTTGAATAATTCCACAAACTCTTGCCAGGTTCTAGCCGTCTCATGCTGTATTATGCAGTAAACCGACATTTTTCTCCCCACAAACTCCACTTCATCTGGTGACAAGCTTTTGTAGGAGTTTTCAAGAGATGTCTCTGCGGGAGTATTGGGCACCCATATGTTACATTAACTATGTTTTTAATCCACAAGTCGTATGGCTTGAGAGCAATGAGTCTTATTCACAGAGTAACTGTGGACGAAACAAAACTTCACAAGGCCCTTCCAGAGAATAAAAAGCGAGCTCTTATGGCTAGTAAGCTGAGTATGCTTCTTGCCTTTACACAGCTCAATAACAATAACATATATAACATTAAATGATTGACTTTGGTCTATCCCCTAATTAGTGAGCAATACACTATAACAGCTTTTGTTATTATAACACAATAACATCTACATTTAGATAGCGTACAAGTACGACCACACTTCAAGACTCTGTACAGATACATCTAGAGCAGTGGTTCTTAACCTGGGGTGCATCACCCACCCCTTGGGGGTGCGAGGCATGGCCAGATTTTTTTAGAAGGTAAATCATCAAAACACAAGTACAGGCACGTAAGTACAACTACTTTGTTTCATCACACCTATGTATTTATTAACATTTTGTATTTATAAAAAAACAATACGACTGAGAATCAGAGGGGCAATGTGCTGCAGTAAAAGGTTAACAACCACTGATCTAGATAATGTGAGGAATCATCAATCAACTCCTGGATGAAGACTTCCTCCAGCCAATGCCACCGTTTACGACCCTTCATGAGCTCATTTTATCGCTCCATCTCTTCTGTGTAAGTCCTTACGGATCTATTCCATTCCTTGGCTGCCACGCAATCTGCCATCATTCCTTCTGGTGATGGTGTAATGCTGTGAGGAATACAGCAGAATTGAGGAAACGACTTGACAGTTGGGAATGTATATGCCAAGGTGGTATTCAAGATATAACCCAGAAGAGGAAATTGTGATGAGTGGGACAAGCGTGTAGGATGGAGGAGGCATGGGCATTGCAGTGACGAAATGTTAACTACCTCGCCTGGTATACAAGAGGTCGTGGGTTCGATCCCAACCCTGACATGTGTATATTTGGAGTTTGCATGTTCTCCCTGTGGATGTTTCGCGGGTCCTCCGGTGTTATATATTTCCACATGATAAGCTTCTTCGTTGAGCTATCATTTGCGGCCAGGTCGCTTCTGCAAAAAGAGCTGTACAGCTCAGTTTGCCTTACCTGGTAAAATAAATTAGTTAAATTAGTTTTATTTGACTGTGATGGATTAGATTGGTCCTTACAGAGGTCATTAACCAGGCAGGAGACCTGCAGGCAGAGGGCAGGAGACTGTCAGAGTGGGCCTTGCAGGTTAGAAGGCAACTTTTGAACATTTTTGGGAACTGGCAAATGAAGGAAATTATTGCGTGGAAGCATCAATGTTGTGATAACGTCTTGAAGTTGAGATGCAGCTGCATTTAAATATTGAATAAATACAACTTGTAATTGCCACTGAAATCTACCAAACCAGGTCCGTGTGTATATCCAGCCCACAATCGCAGGTGCTGCTTCACACACTTATTCTTTGCTTGCTTGCAGAGCAGCCAGCAAGGGGTAGACCACACCTCGGTGTGGGAACAGCGGCCACGGGGAGAAGAGGAATATAGCCAGGAAAGAAACTCGTCTGCATGCAAATACAAATGGTTTGTGCCGTAATATGCCAAAGGATGTTTACGTTGGACTCTACCCTGTGCTTTTGACACATCTCATTTTTTCTGTGTGTGTGTGTGCGTGCGACACAGATATGTAACCAGGCTCTGCAGATGCATGGAGGTTATGGGTACCTGAAGGACTATCCTGTGCAGCAGTACATGCGAGACACTCGCGTGCATCAGATTCTTGAAGGTAAGTCAGGACAGCCAATACTTAAGGGGAATTAATGGGATCAACTGTGCTTCATTACATACATTTAACGGTCAACGTTCTTTCCTGCTCAAATGAGCATTGAGGCAATGCTCATCTCCCGTTGTTGGAATTTCCACATTCCTATGGTGGGGGTGATCCTATCTGTAAACAACCACGAGTTGACTTCACCACAAAGTGCTACTCATTTTAAGATCCTGGGTGGGGGGGATGATGGGCTGAGTGAATTCCCAACCAGAATTTGAACTCGCAACCTTTTAACGGCGAGCTGATCGCTCTGCAGGTGAGCTACCTGACCGGCTCATGCATACAAATCCTGGTCCAGAAACACTGACAAATACAGTGGAACACACGCTGGAAAGGATATATAAATGAGCACAGTGATGCATTAGAGTGGCACTTACAGAGGTCATTAACCAGGCAGGAGCCCTGCAGGCAGAGGGCGGGAGACTGTCAGAGCAGGCCTTGCAGGTTAGAAGGCAACTGTTGAACATTTTTGGGAACTGGCAAATGAAGGAAATTATTGCGAGGAAGCATCAAGGTTGTGATAACGTCTTGAAGTTGAGATGCAGCTGCATTTAAATCCTGAATAAATACTAATTGTAATTGCCACTGAAATCTACCAAACCACATCCGTGTGTATTTCCAGCCCACAATCTCAGGTGCTGCTTCACACACTTGTTTTTTGCTTGCTTGCAGAGCAGCCAGCAAGGGGTAGATCACACCTCGAGACACGTACTGGGAATTATACGAAGAGACAGAAAGGGATCACATGGATCGTGGAGTCATCCCAAATCAGCGTCTTGATATTTTATGAAAGGCACCATATAAGCTGTGTTTATTATTATTATATTAATTGACTGTTAAGAAACCTGAGTCAGTGATGAAGAAGACTGTGCCGGAGAGGGCGGCCTCTGACGGAGATGGAGCGATTAGACCGGCTCCTCGTGTGCAACAGAGAGATGGCTTGCAGAAGCAGGTGATTCATCCAGCCGTGATTAGACAATAACCAATGATGATGACTAAATTTAGCACAGTTTGCGTCTCCTTGTTCAAGCGAGCATCATGGTGATGCTCAACACCATGGGTGGCCCGAAGCCAGCGGTGGAAAGTCCTCATTCCCATGGTGGGAGCCAGTTTCTCCGAAATGTCATTGGGGATGATGGTTTGAGTTGACTCTTTCCTGGAATTCAAATAAATGTACTGTACTAACCAATGAGCAGTTAGGAGTATTTAAAAAAACAATCACTTATACTCGTAGCATTAGTGTAAAAAACATACATTTAGGGGATCCTTGTTGAAATTATAGATGGTGCTTGTGCAGCCTGACTAAATTAGATCGAAGTTATACCATAACACACGCAAGCACACGCACAAAACACCTGCCACGCACACAAGGGGTATCAATATAATTTGTCAATAAAACTCGATATAAACCTATTTCCATTCCAATTAATTGTGCTGTTAATATAATTAGTTCACAGATATTGATTGCGGGCAAAAAAAATCAAACAGTGGTTGTGTAAAACAAAAGGCAAAGGCACAGCCCTGCAATTACATTTTCACGCCACTGCTGTTGGAAGGGCCTTCACTAGAGGGCGCGCTCGAGCGCTCTTCTAGAGGGACTACCCTTACATGCTGGCCAGACGTCTTGGAAGGGGTGGGAGTACCCACACTTCACCCCACCACACACAACCTGCTGATCGACGAAATGCCACGTACCCATTTATACTGCCGGGTGACTTTGAATATGTTTAAACGAAGTGGCATGTCCCTAAGCAATAGTTATTTCGACAGTGCACACTGCCCACTCACAATGGAATTAATTAGCGATACTATATATAAGCAACCCAGCAGGCATCTGAATAGCCCACTGGCCTCACACTTTGTGGCAGGGTAGTGAGCCGAGGGTGCCGTGTTCCAAGGTTCAAGCCCCAAGGGTGAACAAATGAAAAATGAACATTGTCTCCTCGCGTGAAACGGCCTCCGTGTCCGCCCAGTGAAATGGCGTACACCTAGCAGGGATGACTGCACCCGCACAAAAAGAATAACGTGTGTAATGACTGCCGCTCCCCCGCCCGCACCCCTCCCCAAAAAAATTTAAGTGGCCAAAGTTGAATCGATTCTGTTCAGCTTGAGAGTATAAATTGAGCAATGGTTTGCAAGTTGCAATTAATTGCTCAGTCGAGTGGGGACACACTGATGTCCTGAGCTCACATATTGCGTTCCGTTGATGGAGCCAGAACCACGTGCTTTTTTTAAGTAACCTAAAAATTCTGTTCGTTGGCCCATTTTTGGGGGCCAGGTGAGAGAACCCATCGAGATATATGATTTGTTTTCTTGCAAGTAAAACCTTTTTAGCTCGAGTAATGTAGGAGTCGTTGCGGGTTGTATGTACCTTTTACAATATTTTATTTGAACTGTCAACAATAGCAAGCACAACCGTAAAATAGGGGCCTCTATTTACGATACAGGAAACAATAGGAGGGCAGGTAATGGAGAGGGGAGACGTGAGACAAGAGGAAGAGATTGAGAAGATAAAGGAAAAGGGGAGGAGAAGAAGAGTGATGTCGGTGAAAGGTAGAATATGGGGCAAGTAGGGTAACGTCGGGAAGTAGTCGAGAAAACAGGGCCACATCTTCCTCCAGCAAGCCCTGCGATAGTCTTGGAGGCATTCTTATTTTGGATGTTGGATTTAACGCTGGCACACAACGGCCATCGCAGTTCGTGTGTTTATAATAATGGAAAAAATACCAGAAAGGGGTATTAACAAGGTGCATCAGCAGATAGCCAGGGACTGTGTGAATTTAATTATCGCGATGTTATTATGATTGCATGTGTGTGACATGCGCCTACGTTTGATTTTGCAAGTACTGCCTTGTACAGTTCATTCCTACCATTACATCTTGTTAAACTTGCAATCAGTGTGATAGCCAAAAGTTGAGATTGACTGGACTCCCTTCTGAAATAATGAGTTGGCAATCATCTCAGATGATAGTCCAAAATTAGTTGTGGAAATGCTCTGCTCCCATGTCTGGGATTAGGAATAGGGACAACTATTGGTAAATCATTCCAAAGTTACTCTCTTTATCAACCCAAAGTGGATGATGGACTGAGGTTTATTTATTTCACCAACTTGTTCCAGCGTGGGGAAATATGGTCCAACAACCTTGGTGACCTACATCACAATGGCTTTCAGTTATTCATGGTTCTTTTCTATGATGGTGGTGAGAATGGTGGTGATCGAGTGATGATAATGAACACAACATGTTAGTGGTAGAGACTGGCCTGGCTTACCTTCTCGCAAGTTACTCATCAAATTGAAAGTTACTGATTAAATCAAAATAATATGACATTCTATCTGCACTGTGCAGGGCTGCATTTGTCTCAATCGCTGTCTCCTGCTCCGCCATCCCATAGCTGACCCCCCGCCCCCATAGCCCCCACCCTATTAGAGCTGCCCTAACCCCCCAGGGTATTGAGTCTATGCCCCCTTTAATCGTCTGCATGATGCTGTGTATGCTGACCTGAATACAAAGCCCAAGATCCCCCGTATAGCCGATAACAGACTGTTGGGGCAAGTGCTGTTAGCGAGTAGCACCTGTGAAGGCCGGCCCTGTGGCCGCCTTTGTCTCCATTGTGGCAATGTTTACACACCAGACCAGGTACTCATTTGAGGCTGAGTCGACCTTGTGGATGCCCAGGACCAGTTCAGATAATCGGGTGGCTAGGTTTGTGGCGCAGTGCGCTAATCGCAACACAACTGCTCACCCGATACATGCAAACCGACATACCCACGCGGGGCACACACACACATGCCGGCACTAACGCACACAAACGTGCTCACAGACGCATACGCATATACAGCGACAAGAACAGCCATTCGGCGCTCCGCAATTGTCACGTCATCACGACGCTTGTGCCAGTCTCGGCGTACTTTTTTCTCTGCGAATGCTCAAAGGGCAACACACACGACATGCACATTCACAAATGCGTACACATATACAACGTAAATATGCACATACAAGACAAGTAAAGTACAAAGACAAAGATCCCCGTATAGCCTCAATGGATTGTTGGGGCGAGTACACAATAATATATGAAGATATGCACACAGGAAAAATAATTATCCATTATTTATGCGTTCTGCCTTTAGGGGCAAGTACTGTTTGAGAGTACCAATTAAGGCCTTAAAATACGATGACACAAAACACACATAGTATATAGACACACAGGGGAAAACACATGCACATACGCCATTAAGCAAAATAACAGACACAAATATAAACATGTACACACACAAACAAATATCTCTCTATGCACCCCTTTGCCCGTAGGGCAAGTGCTGCTAGTCAGCATCAATTAAGGCCAAAAATAAGCATACAGAAACACCCCTGCAGTTTTATATATTGAGCCATGTATACATTATTCTCAAAACTCCAGTCGTCAGACTTATCAGTAGGCAATATGTGAATGTTTGTATGTATGTTGAATTTATTTCGCATCGTACATAGCCAACTGTGCTAATCGGAGGTGCGGAATGAAGCCACTAAACTAAAAAGAGGGATACTTTCAGAGTTGATGACAATACGTTAACGTTTGTAACATTGTCACGTTGACTGCTATATCACCCACATCATGCAACCAAACCCTCCCTGGTTTTGCCCATTGCCTTTTTCCTCCTCCAGCGGCTGATGGATCTTGGGCACCACAATGCAACAAGGATGGCCTGATGGCTCCACAGAAAAAGCACCATGTGACCCACAGTGATTAATCTGGCAGTTTCGTTTCTTTATAATAAGGCATTCATTTAGGAAAGCCTCAATGAGTCCCAAGAGCGGTTTTGAGAAGTGCTTTGCATTGGGTTTCAACGTTTTTCATGGGTTTTTTGTCGTTGTTGCACGTGAGACATTAACAGAGTACCTGGCAAAAAGAAACCCCACATGCCTGCAAAGTGATCATACTCAATGGTCTAGACCAGAGGTCAGCAACCTGTTGTCCGGAGCCCCATGTGGCCCTTCATGGACTGCTTCGTGTACATAATGTCTGTACGTATTCACGTGCATTGCAGCTCTCGAAATGTTGAGTTTTTTGTACCGGATTATAAAAAAATGGCTCTCCTTGTTATTTTGGTTGCCGACCCCTGGTCTACACTAATAGTTTAACACATAAGGTTTCGCGACCAATATTCATAGGCTTTCGCGATTTGCCAGCATCATCGGGCAAATCGGCCGATGATACTGGATGTAATCTAGATTTTAAGTTTTCGTGACTGCAGGGATCCATACTCTTTGGTTCTTTCGGTAAAGTCACGTAGGTAAAAAAAAAATTTAATCACGACGTTTCGATGATGATTGCTTGTGTTGCAATCGAAACGTCGTGATTTAATTTATTTTCTTGGTTCTTTCGGTAAAGTCACGTAGAAGGGAAGTAATAAAATAATAAAAATAAAACATAATAAAATAATTCTCACGACGTTTCGGCCACAACGCAAGCAGCCGTCCTCAGGTGAAAACCAGGTCCGTCGAGGCGACAGAGTCTGAATGAAGCAGCACACGAGCTTGGAGCATATATATAAGCTGGGCGCATTGACAAAGGAATTTGCATATCAAGAGGAATTTAGCATATTCATGGGAAATGCAGGAATGTGATTAGTACTGCATATGCATGTGCATTATGCAGGATTAACAGCATCAAAGGGAGTTACAGTTGCTGCTGCTGCTACTGCAGTTGCTGCTGCTGCTGCAGTTGCTGCTGCTGCAGTTGCTGCTGCTGCTGCAGTTGCTGCTACTGCTGCTGTAGTTGCTGTTGCTGCTGCAGTTACTGCTGCTGCTGCAGTTGCTGCCTTATCCATTTTTAATATAACACTATGTATTATTCTACCCACCTTAATGTGTATCACACTGCTATATATTTACTATACAATTACGACACCATACATTACTCTGCACACTGCACCATGCCAGTGAGTGGAACGCGGTCTGAAAGTCATCGTAAACGTGAACACAATCAGTTAAGATCCGAAATGGTTTATTACGTCCTTCCAATGATTGCTAAGCCAGAATCCATCTTCTCGGTTAAAATTGTCTCTGTGTTTGTATATGTGGATCGCCTCATGAACGAATCTCTCATGATAGCCAGATGGCTTGCAGAGAACCTCTGTCTTGGAGAAGTCAATGTCATGTGAGCCCACTGAGTTGTAACAGTGATCTGCCACGGCTGAGGTGTTTGTCCTACCGTGTTTCAGGTCTGCTTTATGTTCACGGATGCGGTCCGAGACATGTCGTTTGGTTTCCCCAATGTAACTGCTACCACAGAGGCTACTTAGTTTGTAGACGCCAGGGTACTGTATGTCTGGAACCACATCTTTTACAGACGGTACCAGATCACGGATTTTATGTACTGTGTTGAATCGGACCTGGATCTTGTGTTTAATCAGGATTTTGGAGATCTTTTTTGTAACCCCAGCAATGTAGGGTAAGGTGATGGTCTTGAAAGGCTCCTCAACAGGATCCTTCTTGATGGTTGGAGTGATGGCTTTGCGGATTAAGGCTAATGGTTACTCCGACTACACAATTCGCAAAGCCATCACTCCAACCATCAAGAAGGATCCTGTTGAGGAGCCTTTCAAGACCATCACCTTACCCTACATTGCTGGGGTCACAAAAAAGATCTCCAAAATCCTGATTAAACACAAGATCCAGGTCCGATTCAACACAGTACATAAAATCCGTGATCTGGTACCGTCTGTAAAAGATGTGGTTCCAGACATACAGTACCCTGGCGTCTACAAACTAAGTTGCCTCTGTGGTAGCAGTTACATTGGGGAAACCAAACGACATGTCTCGGACCGCATCCGTGAACATAAAGCAGACCTGAAACACGGTAGGACAAACACCTCAGCCGTGGCAGATCACTGTTACAACTCAGTGGGCTCACATGACATTGACTTCTCCAAGACAGAGGTTCTCTGCAAGCCATCTGGCTATCATGAGAGATTCGTTCATGAGGCGATCCACATATACAAACACAGAGACAATTTTAACCGAGAAGATGGATTCTGGCTTAGCAATCATTGGAAGGACGTAATAAACCATTTCGGATCTTAACTGATTGTGTTCACGTTTACGGTGACTTTCAGACCGCGTTCCACTCACTGGCATGGTGCAGTGTGCAGAGTAATGTATGGTGTCGTAATTGTATAGTAAATATATAGCAGTGTGATACACATTAAGGTGGGTAGAATAATACATAGTGTTATATTAAAAATGGATAAGGCAGCAACTGCAGCAGCAGCAGTAACTACAGCAGCAACAGCAACTACAGCAGCAGTAGCAGCAACTGCAGCAGCAGCAGCAACTGCAGCAGCAGCAACTGCAGCAGCAGCAGCAACTGCAGCAGCAGCAGCAGCAGCAACTGCAGCAGCAGCAGCAACTGTAGCTCCCTTTGATGCTGTTAATCCTGCATAATGTACATGCATATGCAGTACTAATCACATTCCTGCATTTCCCATGAATATGCTAAATTCCTCTTGATATGCAAATTCATTTGTCGATGCGCCCAGCTTATATATATGCTCCAAGCTCGTGTGCTGCTTCATTCAGACTCTGTCGCCTCGACGGACCTGGTTTTCACCTGAGGACGGCTGCTTGCGTTGTGGCCGAAACGTCGTGAGAATTATTTTATTATGTTTTATTTTTATTATTTTATTACTTCCCTTCTACGTGACTTTACCGAAAGAACCAAGAAGATGAATCCCTGCAGTCACGAAAGCTTTAAATCGAAATTTAATTTATTTTATTTTATACCTACGTGACTTTACCGAAAGAACCAAAGAGTATGGATACTGGATGTAATTACCAGTGAAACGTCATACTCAGATTGTAAATTTTGTGGATTCACTCTTCAACACACCGGTGGGCTGAAGTAGTAACTATTTGGCGTTTTCTTTACGTGACAAATCCCGTACTGATTGGCCGTGTCGGGTGGTGGAGGGTTTAGACATATTTATACTTACGTGATCTAACCCAAAAACCTTTATTATGATCTAGACTAATAGGTTCACGAGCCCACTCGTTATGCTGCAATCTCCTGCCCACCCCACAGCCCATTGGGTTTGGCAGTTTTACAAATCCACACGATCCACTGACCCTTGTTGGGATATATTTGGCCGTTTCTTTATTGAGTTATTATACGTGCTGAGAGATGCTCCCGTACTGTCATGGTTAGCGCAGTGAACTTGTCATCCAGAGGTCACTGGTTTGTTTTTCCAGCACGGCAGTTGAAAGAATGAGCAAGTTTCTTGAATCATTCTGCCTCTGTCCACCCAGCAAAATAAATAGTAATAGACTAATTGATCTCGTGTGGTGGGGTAACTGTGGGGTTTTCCACCTACTCTACGACATCTCGCCAGCAAGTAAGAGTAGGCCATATTCACTTTAAGGGGTTAGGTCCCTGTCGTGGAGGGCTGCGCCTTTATCACCGACACATACCTCGTAAAAAATATATATAAAGTTTAGTTTTAACAGATACATTTTTAGTTATTTGCTTACCTTTCTCTATACTTTGCACTCTTATATTTTTTTCGTATTTCTTGTAACTTTCTGACCTGCCCCGACTGGACATCTGTGAAAAAAGAGTTTCAGAGCTCATCGGATTTCTCAAGGATCTCATAAAGATTCTGATTCTGACACGTGTTTACAAAATCGGCATTGCGTGGAGAAAATCCTCCATCGTCGGGGCCACCTCTCAGTTCTCGGCAGGTGGGTGTTTATTTACAAAATGACGTAGTTGCGTGTGATACACGAGCCCTACGACCTCCATAGTGTTGGATGACACACGTGAGTCATTATTATATACTCCATTGGGAATAAAGAAGATTTCAATCCAAAGCAAAAATCGTTGCTCATCGTGGCCCGATTCAAATAGTGAACAGGATTACAAGAAGCACCTGCAAGTCGATTAGGCACGCGGCAGTTGAATGATCTCTGTCACACGTCACTCAAACCTGCTGAGTAATAACATTTAAAAACTATGAACCCCCAAGTGAAGCTCAGGTTAGGCTTAGTTTTTATCAGGTGCTGCGTCATTTTCTGTAATTGTGTAATTTTATTGTTTGGGCAAGTTCTGTAACTGTATATCTGTTAAGGCCAATACATGGTGTAATGCGGGCGTAAATGGGCGGGGCAGATATGACGATCCGAGATGGAGGAGTCAGGGTCACGTGGGGGAGAAGTTATAGCGGGGAGACAGGAAGCCATCTGGGTCAGTCGGGGGAGTGAAGGGTGGTGAACACTTTGGGTGGTCGCCGTGCCTCAGCCTGGTGGCTGAGGGGCTCATGACGGCGCCAGCCAGCGGGGTGGAAGAGAGTTGGGGATAGAGCTGAGGTTGGAGATGGCGAGATAGCCACAGAGGCCACGCAGGGCTGAGGTTGGAGATGGCGAGATAGCCACAGAGGCCACGGAGGGCTGAGGTTGGGGAGTGGCGAGATCGCCACACACGGTAAGACTCGGCACCGCCGGCCAGCGGTGACCGAGCATGGAGGAACAGGGAGCAGCGGTGGAGCTGCTGTGAGAGCAGCCAGAGGGCTGCACCAAGAGCCTGCAGCGGAGCTGCAGGAGCGCGGAAGGCTACGGGATCGAAGGCAGCTGTGGAGCTGCCAAGCAGAGAGTCTCAGGAGGAGTGCCGTGAGGGAAGGAGAACGCGAACCCAAATAAAGGACACGGAGACAGAACCAGGGTCGAGTCCTTTATTACAATAGCATGAACCAGTATCTACGCATGCACGTAGGTCGGAACCCCTTTTTCCGCACCGTATGTGGCCACGCGTGCTAGTCGGAGGTGCGGGGAAGGGCAACAGGAAGTGAGGCCAGCCTCCGACGTGGTTGACCTTGATACAACTGAGGCAATGTCCATTACACAGGTTAGCAATTGGGGTGATGGTCATCTCCATCAGTGGCCCAGAGCTAGGAGTAGAATTTCCAGTCTGTTGCCAGGAGGCTTACTCCTTCCATCTGACAACCTCTGTTCATGTCCATGAAAGTGGGTCCCCATTTTACCACCTGCAAACGGATGATGGGCTGAGTTGACCTTACCACGTCTACTCATGTTAGGCTGAGTGAATGTAGGGGTGGCCCAGGCCACGTTAATATAACATTCCCCACTGCCAGGAATCGATGTGGCACAGGAGTGGTGCCAGCCACCCACCACACCCCTGCCATCCATGCACATCCTAGCGGTGTGGCTGCGATCTCTACGGCGTCTGCTACCTCCTTGGATAGGTTGAAAAAAATGAGCATTCATCTGTAACACGTGCAAACACTGTTGCTGTTCCATCCGAAAGAAAAACTGCATCCAAACACGAAGATACTCACTCCCCTGTTCATCTTTGCATCTTTTATGACCAATGCTGTTAGCGAGGCCCCATGAGGGCGGCATAGTCCACAACGGGACACAAGCACGCCCAGGCACGATTGTCTCCATCACGTTCATATTAATAAACCGCCCCAGGCACTTGTCTAGGTTGAGTCAAACAAGGGGAGCTCAGGAGAAGGGTTCAGACACCATGTGCCCTTTATGTTGTGCATGACCAGAACTTGTGCCCAGGTAGCCGTGCACTGAAATAATTACTGTGCCACTGCGCGCATACATGCGTGCATTCACACAGCCTCACACACACAGCCTCACACACACAGCCTCACACAGCCGTCAGCTTCTATTAATCTCTTCTTAGTCTGTTAAATATCACTGTCTGGCACTATGCATCAGGCACTTAGCATGCTCACTAAAGCATGCAGCCAGTATGTTTTTTTTTACTATTGTTGCAATCAGCCTCAAAATAAATTGTTGGCATTGAAAAAGTTTTGCTTAGAGAAATATGTTTCTTAATCGTAAACGTGAGCAACTGCACGACACGCTGCGGCTTCACGCAGAATGCAGCAGATAATGCGCTGTAGATGTTCCCCGCGCAAGCTGTTTCCACCATCTCAGTGTATAAATCAAGAGAGCGGAGTATTTGTGTGTTTGCCATTCCCTGCGCTCGATGTTGACACAGTGGCCACTGAGCGTTCCTTACGCGCGTGAGTTGTATGCGAGTGGTGAGATAGGCACATCACGTTCCGTCAAGGCCGGCTTTGACAGCGTTGCATCGCTCCATCCCGTCCATTGATGAGCGCGCTGTTCGTGGTGGAGCATTGCCCTTGGTAAAGGTGTAGCCCTGCAATTGCCTGCTCACGGCGCTGCTAGCAGATGGGCTTCCACCAGAGGGTTGATCCCGATATTTTCTCTGGGGAGGGTGTTGTGGCCGCATCTGTCCGTGCTTACCAGAACATCCTGAATAAGGTATTGACTTTGGGGGAAGGGGGCGAGGGGGAGGAAACATCACCCCTTAGTTCAGTGAGCATCATTCCCCTGCGTGGTGATGCCATTTGCATGGCACATGATAGCCACTCAGGTTAGCGCGATATGATCTTTCACAATATGCTACAACATTAATTTCACAATATCATGATTGCGATATCAGTTTCCTTTAAGTTTGTATGTATTTCACATTTGTATATCTCCCATAAGTGGTTTACATTTTGATATTTGTTGTGCTTTGTTGTACTTCCAGTGTGATTAAAGAGTGCTTTAACATTCTTCAACTGCCCTTCACGAGGTTGACGCCTGCCAGATGTATTGGTAATCATTACAGTCGATAACGCTTATCATGCACGTGCTGCCAGTCACACTCCATTTCATTAAATATTTAACTCCAATATAAACATTATTGCATCGTTTACCGCGGAAACATTTTACAAAGCAACAACTAATGGTTAACAGCCATCTATTATGCACAACGTTGTTTGCGTAGTTTGATATATTTTAATGATTTTTTGTGAGGAAATAACATACTTGAAAAAATGTCTTGAGCAACGATCATGATCACAGTTTTAAGGTATTAAGCAAAACGGATGATGTTACTACTGTGGATGTGTTATCGTACGATGTGATACTGCCGTGACGCGGCAGCCCATGCAGCAGCTCTGTAGGTCCTGTTACAAGGAACGTGCTATTATTGTAATAAGATTAGCAAACACAGGTAGCCGTAATTCTGTATTACTACTCAATTCTGAATGTGTCATCAGATTGCAATTGCTTATCATGTAGCGGTGACTCTTTATATTTATGGATACATTTGTAAAGTGTTTGTTTTCTTCTGCAAAAACAACAACCAGGTTGAATAATTGTACCAGCCACATGGGTTAATGTGGTGACAGGAACCGATATCGTCTCCAAAGTCACATGGAGGAGGTGGTGGTGGTGGTGGTAATAAATGTGGCGCATATGCAGGATGGAGGAGACCTGGTTATCAAAACAGACATAGTCGGACTGGCAGCCAGAGGTCGACAACCAAGGTGAACACCTAAAGCCAATGTCAGGACACCATAGGGTCAGACAGAGGAGGGAGGCTGGTGATCAACATTAGCAGGTTCTGGCAGAAACAAGCAATGGTAGTGAGGTGTTGTGACATGATCAGAATTGCTTATGATATTTTCTTGATCTCTCTCTCTTTTTTCCCATGTTGCATTACTACTGCAGACTTTAAAATTACACAGATGCTTTTAAAGCAGGTAGCTTTACGAATCTTTCATGACATTTGCATGGAATTTTTTGGTAAATCCCATGATGCTGCGTGGTATAATAACCTTCAGCTTCACTTGCATTGTTTGGCATTATTCAAGCTCTGCGTTTGTGCTTGGTCCCATATTTATTTTGCTGATTTCACTGAATTGCTACACGTGGAAAACCTGGTTTAAGCTCCGTTGCCAGAGATCTATTTGAACTCGGGATATTAGCAAAGCTGACTTAGTATTGTGACACAGGAATTTTTCCCTTGAGCCTCCCAGCTACCAACTGTTTTTTTTTTAAATCCCCCCATGCCAAATAAAATCAATTGCATTAATGTGATGGCTGTGTTGTGCAGGCACTGTTATGTTAGCTCTGTTGGTCACCCTTGATGTATGCAACAAAAAGCAAGTGTATCTGACCTCTAAATATAAATGCGGTATGAGCGATTTTGACAAATAACATGAAATACATTTCTTGCTGTGGATTTCACACCTGATGATGATTACTTGTGTTGCAGTCGAAACGTCGTGAGAATTTGTATTGTTTTATATTTGTATTTTATTATTTCCCTTCTACGTGACTTTACCGAAAGAACCAATATGAATCCCTGCAGTCACAAAAGCTTAAAAAAAAAAACATGAAATAAGTTAGATTACATCTTTTTTCATCATCCATCTGGGGATGCTTCGTTAAGTACTACTAAATGGGAAGTCTGGAGGGGTTGTTCCGCGTAGATCTTGTCCTCCGCCAGGTGAATGTGGAATTTCCACTAAAATCTGGATGAGGTCATTCCCAATGCTCGCTAGAGCAGGAAGAGCATGGGCTAGGCTCTGATTGTGCTCGTTATTCAGCGTATGTTTAATCAACCCCATGCAGTGAGCCACCAGGATTTAATCCGTTACAGCAGTGTTATTTGGTACCTCAGTCGATGGGCAAATCGCTTGTGGCGAAGTAGAGTGTGGGTGCTCCCAGCGTGGAAGCAGGCCAGAATATCCTCTCGAGCAGTGTTCTTCACTATTCTTCAATGTGGGGGGGGGGGGCACTTTCCACAATAAGACATCATCAGTGTGAGGTCCGCCATACCGACTGCAAAGGTTTTTTTTGTATTTGTGTATTGTTGGGGGCCACACGTCAGAGGCCGCACTAAAGGCCACCAGGGGCCGCTCGTGGCCCGCGGGCCGTGCCATAAAGAACACTGCTCTATAGGGACTCTAGATCTCCCTCGAGTGGGGGGCCCTTCTGTTCGCAGTGGTGTCAGCAAGACATTGCGGGTCCTCTTTTCCTTTCTTCACATGCGTTCTGTGTTTGCAAAGAGGGGAAGAAAGCCAAACGAGTAATATAAGCAAACAGTACTCTTCATAATCACTGCTTAGAGCTTCAACTCCCGGTTGGGAAGGCCCTGCGTGAGATGGTTTAAGTGACATTGATAAATGGGCACATGCTGAAGGAACCGTATTGCACATTTAAATCACCAATTTATATGTTAAAGCGGAAAAAAAGTGTCAAAGGAATCTTAATTTCCTTGTTTTGTTGTGAGATACTGGCTGTGAACCCTGTGGTCTCGCGTTCCGCTGCCCCCAGTACAATGCGCGGTGATGGGTTGTTAAGTTTAATTTTGTTTGATGCGAACCATGAACTATATTTAAAAGGGCCTCCCTGACTGACGGCGTAATGTGTTTACCGTTGGCGTCATGTTGAGATAGCATCGGATCGGGCAGCACGGGCCATGAGTTAATTTAAATAGCAGGGGGCTCGAGCTGTCTGGCTGCGAGAGCCCTGATAACGTGAGCTGTATACACGCAGAGGGCTTCCCTGTTATCTGCTGAGTGCAGCTGTCTTCCCCATTTTTCTTCAGGTACCAATGAAGTGATGAGAATGATCGTGGCCAGGAGCTTGCTTGAAGACCAGTGAACAAGACTCAGGATTTATGTCCTTCAAGATGACAAGCGTCTCTCCTCACACCACATTTTATTTTATTTTAATTTGTCATGATTACTGATTTTTCATTTATTTGTTGCACGTGCCTATGTGTGTGTGCACATACAGTTATCGGAGTAGTGATGTTTCGCACACAAGGTGCAATTCTAAGCCATGTTCAACTTTAATGGAAATTGGTGCAACCCGGCCTTAAGCGAGTACCTGGTGCGGTGTGTAAACATCAGCAATGGGGAGACAAAGATGGTTCTGGCCACACCACCCTGTTGTGTACCGTGCTGGCCTTTAGAGGTACTCGCTAATAATCCTTGCTGCAACAGCCTGAAACGGCTCTTTGGGGAATCTTTGTCTTTGTTTTGTGGACATATAGTTGTTGAAATAGGAGCATAATGGTGAGTACAAAAGATTAAATTCCTCGCCATGCACAGCATCAATGAAAAATAATAACTGAACCAGTGAAAGGGTCAACTCTGGCCTAAATGAGTAACTGGTGCGATACATGAACATTAGCACTGAAGGGAGGTCAAATGTGGCTGGACGTGGTGTTGGCCACACCATTTCCTCGCCAGGTAACACCACCCAAAATATATTGATTTGGTGATTATAATGATGGATAGACGTTGGTGGATCTAGTTGACCCTGTTCTAGATTTAAACCAACCTGAAAGGCCAAATGAATAATTGGGTAATATTGGTAAAAATGTGTACATTTTAGTTTGGAATTTAGAAAATCATAAAATGTAATGTAGACCATTACCACAGTATCCTGTATGTAATTTATTTTCTAAAATTGACATATTGGTGATGGCATATCAATAGCATTGTCAGCTTGCTAAAGACAACCAACAAACTTAATCATTTGCATATGTAATTAATTCCCATAATTTCTTATATAAGATGTGTATTCTTATAATTTTTGTATAAAGTCCCAATTTTAGGAAAGGATTACATAAGGATCTGGATAAAAATTGTGGAGTCTCCATAATTGCTTTAGGGGTACTTATGGGATTTAATTTCTCACGTAGTAAAATGCATTTATATTTTAATCAACAATAGGTTATCACAGGTTATGTCTTTGGGCTGCCACGCTTTCTGCGGGGGCAGTGCTGCCTTTAATAAGATTGCAAACTGCTTAATAAATATCATAGTTTCATTAACAAGTAATTGCAGTGATACATGAACTTTAGCTCAAAATATTGCAAATTAATTGCACAAAGAAACTTCGAAAGGAATTCCGTATATGTTTTACATTGAATTCAGCTTTAAAATAGATCAAATCCCAGCAATCTGATCTAACCCGGCAATAATCTCAGGCTCGAAAGATGCTTATACATGGCTGAGCAGCTTAGGTCCTAATTAAAGTCGTGTGTGTGCAGAACTTGTCGCGCTCGCCTACAGAATTTATATATGAAATGGGTAAACTTAAGGTCATTAAACCTTTCGTCACTTCTACGTTTGGCTGAGAAATTTTCACCACGATGACTCTCTTAAGTCAGGGAACCAACGGTACGTACTCAACCATGACAAACGATAACATAAATATTGAAATCACATAAATTAGATTTCATTGGTCTTGAGAATAATTTTTATTTGCCTAAATTGAGAATATTTGTGAGCACTGTTTTTTTCCTCCAGTATCTATGCCTTGGAAACGTACACTTTATCTGTGAAATTACGGAATTAAAAAAAATTGAAGAAAAAATTATTGAACTGTCATTCTTTACTTTGTTTTGCCTGTGGACCTTTTCTCACTTGACGCACTGATTTTCACGTGTTGTTGTATTGCCAACTTCTACAGTCTTGTATCTTGACACCAATTGCCGACATCAGTTCTAATTCCATGAACACCTTGCAGTGTGCCTGATGGTGACAAATCATCTGTGAATGCTCTTCGGTGACATTTCAAATTTAATTCTTTAATTAGCAATTTAGGCTACGTTAAATTGCAATGCATTAAACACAAAGCAGATGTTCACATATCTCTGTGAAGGTTAAGCAGGGCCCTTTACAGCTATCTTGAATGATGAATAAGATATATTTTAAAAATGTTTGGCCAGTCGTTGACATCTTGTCTGTATTATTCCCATCACATTCGCCGTTTGTTTTAGAGGGCGTTTTTATTTATGTTATCTTGTGCTTATTGAGTTCCTTTAATAGGAGATTCGTTGTGTTTAATATTTTCACTGCAGGGGAAAAATATTTTGCACATGGCAGGTGAGTAGGTATCCGTGCAGAATATGTGCTCAGAAAATGAAATTGTCTGGCCTATAATAACTACGCTTGTAAATGTCAACTTTTCAAAGTTCTAACCTCATTGATTCTAATAGTAGGTTTTTACCCTTTTAACTGGTACAAAACTGACACCTTTATTCAAGGCATCATGTTTGCAATGACCACAACACAAGTAGTCAAAAAAGCAAACAAAAAGAAGCAACTCTGATAAGGATGATAATATGCACTGTCCTTGAAGTTGATTGGCCCACACCCGAGACGGCTTTCTTTAGAGCCTAGTCCCCATTGGTGTAGGGCCAGATGACACCAGAAGGCGTACAACTCAAACACAGTGCAATATCAGAGTATTGAGAGCTCGGGGTAAGCATTTACACTATGAGATCTCTTTTACCAGTGGCAAAATATAATAGTAGGTTTTTACCCTTTTAACTGGTACAAAACTGACACCTTTATTCAAGGCATCATGTTTGCAATGACCACAACACAAGTAGTCAAAAAAGCAAACAAAAAGAAGCAACTCTGATAAGGATGATAATATGCACTGTCCTTGAAGTTGATTGGCCCACACCCGAGACGGCTTTCTTTAGAGCCTAGTCCCCATTGGTGTAGGGCCAGATGACACCAGAAGGCGTACAACTCAAACACAGTGCAATATCAGAGTATTGAGAGCTCGGGGTAAGCATTTACACTATGAGATCTCTTTTACCAGTGGCAAAATATAATAGTAGGTTTTTACCCTTTTAACTGGTACAAAACTGACACCTTTATTCAAGGCATCATATTGCACTGTGTTTGAGTTGTACGCCTTCTGGTGTCATCTGGCCCTACACCAATGGGGACTAGGCTCTAAAGAAAGCCGTCTCGGGTGTGGGCCAATCAACTTCAAGGACAGTGCATATTATCATCCTTATCAGAGTTGCTTCTTTTTGTTTGCTTTTTTGACTACTTGTGTTGTGGTCATTGCAAACATGATGCCTTGAATAAAGGTGTCAGTTTTGTACCAGTTAAAAGGGTAAAAACCTACTATTATATTTTGCCACTGGTAAAAGAGATCTCATAGTGTAAATGCTCATTGATTCTACTTTAGCCCGTATATTGGACACTTTGCTGCATCGGCTGTGATAACGTTTTATTCTCAAAATTCAAATCCGCGAGTGCATTGAATTAGATGCAGTCTACGTTTACACGAGGCTCGAGATTATCACAATGCTGTGGCAGAAATCACACTTGCCATGTGATGGACCTTTTAAAATCACGTTAATTTAAATGAGTTTTACATATATGTTGCGTTTCCACTTCGCTGTAATGCTTTACTGTTTGAAGTTGATAAATACATTTAGGCATGATCCTACAACCGATATGCCACCATGTCAAACCTGCTTATGGGGCCGTCCAAAAATGACGTCACGCGATTTTGGACGATTTTTGACCCCCCCTCGTCACACAGCGTCACAAAAAGTCAGACCCCCCTCAAATATGACGTCACACAGCTCCCCCCCCCCCCCAAAACCATATTTCCATTTTGAAAATAAAACATGCTTAACTATTGTCATTGTAGTGCATATTTAATGTGGCGCTGCACTCTGATGTAGGAGTGTTGTTATAACAATTAGTGTTGTTTTAACAAATCTATATTTAAAGTTGCGCATTTGATGTGACGTCACAATTATCACCCCCCCCCCCCCGCGTGACGTCAATTATGGACGGCCCCGATGTCGATGTTCCAGAATGTTTCAAAAGTGTACGTGTGTGTGTAAACAGAAATTGTGTCCACATAAACAAGTCCATATATGTATAGGATTAAGCTCATTTTGTGAAAAGTGAATGGAACACCTCAAAGCATTGAAAGCTACCCATGTTGGTCTTATCGATGATTGTGTGTTGCTGTGGTGTAATGGTTAGCACAAAGGGTTATAAGTTGAAATAGTGGGCACAGCTTGTTTGATTTACAATACATTTTTGGGTCAGGTCGCGTGATTAAAACGTGCATCGTAAACTCT
Organism: Lethenteron reissneri; assembly: GCF_015708825.2. Taxonomy (NCBI): domain Eukaryota; kingdom Metazoa; phylum Chordata; class Hyperoartia; order Petromyzontiformes; family Petromyzontidae; genus Lethenteron; species Lethenteron reissneri. The sequence goes on from NC_083791.1 coordinate 2,194,228, forward strand.
CCGCTACCTGACACTGCCAATTAATAAAGTTGTCACGTGAACAAACGTGCAAATATATGACTGCTTTAGCAGACCCCGGTGTGTTAGAGAGCAATTCACAAATTGGTACAGCGTTTCGCTGGTACTTACAGCCAGCAAATGTCATCTCCCAGAGGCTGTGCTTTAACGATGAATTATTTATTACTCTCTGTAAGAGTTAAACAAATTGTTGTGGGTTTTTATTTTACTTATTTTCATGACACGATTCTAATATAACAATGTTAACAGTTGGGATTAAAAAGATAAGGCAATGTAATTAAGAAACTATAAATTCAGTTGTGTTGCCTACAAAGTGAAACATTTTCATTGTGGAGTTCCCTCAAGCAGAAATACGTCACATTAATGTTAAGAATGGTCCCTGGAACGTGACACTGGACAATAATTCGTGGAATGACTTCATATTGCCTCTCCTACCTCACACTTAGATGTTTTGTATACTTCATGCTCTATGATCAAAGGTCTCCACATGTCATCTGATATAATACAATTTGACCCTCATAGCTGAGCTATGTTGAAGAAAAGTATATAACTAAATAACTATTTTAGATTATCTATTTTGTGCAGTCACTGGTGAATGAGTGGGGAATATCAATTTTACAATTTTGCCCACTTCAGCAATTGTTTCTTGCTGTGGTCGTCCCACCTGATGACGGACGCTTCTGTTGCGCCCGAAACGTGATTTAACTTATTTTATACCTACGTGACTTTACCGACTTGAGATGTTGGCTCGATCACAGATGGGTGCGTGGATTCAAACCCAGCGTCCGGTTGGTGCTGAATCAGCTCTTGAGGTAATAGCCCAGACTCTCTTTCTGGATTCCTCTCCACAAGTTAACAAGTTTAATGTTAGAGCCACTCATTACTCTTCAGGTAGGCATACCATGCATCCGTCTGTCAGCAGGTCTGCTGTCTAACTTGTCATTATTAGCATGTCCCGTGGATATATCTCAACATAAATATATACGTGGTGCACAATAAAGATATTGTGCACCACGTATATTTTTTTGAAATTTAAATTTGCGTACAACTGAGTTAAATGTAGAAATCAGTGATTTGGGTGCAGTTAATGTATGACATTTAGAAAACTCTTGAATTTGTTGCCCTTGTTTTATATATGTTTTAATCACAGAGGCTCGTACTTTACTTCCTTCAATGATGTATAAGAGATGTGCCCCCCCCAGCTCCTCTTCCCCCTGCCACATCTCTCCATTATTTTTTTAAATGAAAAATGTCTACAAATGCATTGAGCACATTTAAACCAGTCAGAAACGAAGCACCGTTGCTATTGCAATGTTGTGTTCTTATTGTTACATATTGAATGGCTGTTTTTAACAAAGCAAAAACAAAAATGCAGTGGCTAAGCAAATGCTCCAAGTGTATTATTAAAAGTGACCAGCAATAGATATGGAGTACTCATCAGATGTACCGTATTCCTATCAGCTTATTATGTAATCCGAAGTTAATCGACAGGTTGATGTGTTTTTTATACCAAACTTTTAATGGATCTAATTCCAGACAGAACCAATTGAGTATCTTAGTAAGTAACTTGTAAGATCGGGATGGGAGGTGGCAAGAAAACATTGCAAATGCAACCGCGGTAAGTGGACTCTACCACGGGTCAAACACGTGTGTGGACAGGAGGAGGGCAGTTTACCAAGATGAGGATTGCAGCAGCACACAGCTCAGTTATACAAGGCAAAGGAATAAAACCGGGTTGTGGGATACGGTCAGAGCAGGCCTGAGAGGCTTGGGTCGTGCAGAAGATGGAAGCAATGGTGAGGTGAGTTGGCCTCAGCAGCATTGGCCGTGATGTCGACTTGATGTTGATGGAGTGAGAGGCATTGGGGACGAGACAGGAAGGGGATTGAGGCCAGGTGGTTTGTGGCGACATGACTGAGCCTGGCTCCAATGTTTTGGGGCACGGTCCCTGTGGTGCCCTGCCTATTGTTCAGGCAGAGGATGTATCAAAGGAACATAACACGAGGCAGCCATCAATTGACAGCAGTGTCTTTGATTCATAACCTTGCAAAATATGAGATACACAATGAATACTAAACACTGCATTCACAAGTGTTGGGTAATATGATTTAGTTTTACTTGGAAACGCATATAGTTGGTCATTAGTTGTATCTGTGTAATGTAGCTCTCGGATACACCGTCTTGTCTTTCCGTATATTTATTATTATCTATATATATAAAGGTAAATTTGTGAATGTGTGTCTGTTCAAAATGTTTAGCATACTTCCCGACATGCAACAAACTTGAAATTTGCCATGTGGATACTTTACAGACTGTACACCATGCAAAATTTATAAAAATAGACTTTTGTATTTTTTTTTTGGGGGGGGGGCGCAATAATACATATATTTTGCACGGCAAGTGAGCTGTGACGTCACATCTGTCATGTCACCCGCGCATGCGGAAGCGTCACGCAGTGTGCCTGCTGACGTCACACACCCCCCCCCCAACCCTCCACGAGTAAAGTGCCATACAAATGTGTTGCAGGTCTAAGGCGTTCTTCGCGCAGCATTGCTGCTTTATTTCAGTCGTTTACTGCCGTACGCACCCTGAAAGTTGTGTGTGTCTGCAGCAAGCGCGTGTATGTGTACCTATGGACGCGCGCACGTGTGTATGTGGGGGGAGCGATAGTGTTGTGGTTAGCGCGCTGTGCTACGAACCTAGCGACCCGAGTTTGAGATTCCCGCTCACGGCCACCACCGGTGACGATTATTTGAACCGCTCCAAGGCCTCCCCTAGGTCGACTCAGCCTCAAACGAGTAACTGGTGTGGTGTATGAACATCGCCACTGGGGGGACAAAGGCGACCGGGCGTGGTGAATCCCAAGTCCCGGGCGAAGCCGGGTAGTAAAGCTAGTTATGAATAAAGTCCACTGACAACGAGTAACCACAAGTGACTCGATACGTTTGGGTAGTTAGACGACTTTATTCTGAGACAACATTGCTTCTGGTCTCCAGACAACTCGGAGACGACCCGTTCCGAGGCAACGGCGGCGATTCCGCACACCAACAGCCCCCAGGTCCGGTTCGCGCCACCTCTTATACCTCGCCCCTATCCGGCCACGCCCCTATTCTAGAATTATACTCATCGCACCTGGCTCCGTCAATCTCCGCCCTTAGGGGCCGTCCATAAATGACGTCACGCGATTTTGGACGATTTTTGACCCCCCCCCCCCCCTCGTCACACGGCGTCACAAAAAGTCAGACCCCCCCTCAAATATGACGTCACAAAGCTCTGCCCCCCCCATATTTTCATTTTGAAAATAAACATGCTTCAAATCGCTTTCAACGATTGTCATTGTAGTACGTATTTAATGTGGCGCTGCACTCTGATGTTGTAGGATATTTTTTTAAATTAAACACTCTATTTAATTAAGTAGAACGTGTTCTCTTTATTTATTTAAAGTTTTGCATTTTGATGTGACCGTCACATTTCTCACCCCCCCCCCCCTCGTCACACATCATCACAAATGTCTGACCCCCCTAGGTGCGTGACGTCATTTATGGACGGTCCCTTATCACACTTTCCCGCCATTGGATCCCGTGCTCCCACTCACGTGACCGTGTCAACGCTTATCCCATCAATCATCATTAGCACGTCCATTAGTAACCATGGTCCCGGGGAACCGGACTGTCCCTCTATCGCCCCGTACTGTCTTTACACCTTTATACGCTACGTATAACTAACAAGTGCGTTCTAGCGCTTACCATGCGTGGCACATACACTCACCACTTTAGTCTATTAATTCGTAACACCGGGATCTGTTGAATGCCTTCATGGCATTTCGCCTTCCTCGCTAGACATGCCCTCAACAAAGTGCACCTAGCCTGGCACACGCGCCGTGATGAAGTCACCGCAATTTATTGGTGAACAGAGGCCGTTTTTTCATTGTGTGTATGGAATAGTGATGCACTTAGTGCACACACTTTGTTCTTTCCATCACTAACTTTGTTTGTCAGGCACAGGAGATATAATTGAGGTAGTGCACGTCGGGAATATCGGAGCAATAGGAGCGGGGTAGAGGATTAATGTAATGTGTATGGGTAATTAACAAAGAGTATCTCAAGGGTGTAGGGATTCCAAGACAATCAAAGTACAATGGACAATGCTGTAAGCATTCCCCTTGCGGTAAAGGCCCTTCAGTTTTCCTTTATAATTATACAATCACAATAACATCAGGCTGGTAAAGATTATATATATTCAGAGTTTGGGGCTAATACATCTCTATAATCACATGACCAGGAGGGTAAGCATTGGTAATTTCATATCACTACTCATTTAGTGTAATCAACTTAGCACTAGCTATTACAAGTTTATTACATTGTGCGACTATTACTTTAAACTTTCAAACATAAAAAGAGATCTGCAATCTAAAGGCAGTTGGGCCGGCAAATTCTACATAACCCTGGCTCTTATATTACATGTTAACTTAACATAATATTTAAAAATGGAGTAATCAGATTATTTATAAAAAAAAAACTAAACTAATCAGTACTGCAATAAGGCACTGGTTACTTTTCAGCGGCAATCTTGGCAATAATGTGTGCACGTAAAATCGAAAACGTGCATTTAAAATAGCAATTTTTCTATCGCTGCATGTATATTTTATGTTCATATGTTATGTAAAACTTTTATACGTTTCTGCTTGTTGGTGAAGTGGTTTGTGGCAGGCGTGTTGATGGTGTTGCCGTCTCTGTCAAGGGACTAGTTAAATATTGCTCGCAAATGCTCGGGGTTGTGAGGTCATTTTTCATATGAACCTGCTTTGTACAGATAACCTTGAAGCTGGCTCTGTCTACCATGCTATCCCTAATTGTGCAGGAATATATCAAATGTTACCATTTACCAAGCTATTATTCATATTACCATAACAATTTACTGCGCGTCAAAAGCGTTTTCTTTTATGAACGACTGCAAGCCTCAGATAAGAGCAGTAGTGAAAAAAAAAACTCATGATAAATATCAACAGAAATAGGCAATATTGCTCTGGCCATTTTCACATTATTTTCACCACTGAAGTTTCTCTCCAGTGAAAAACGTGCTTAGACTTCCTTTCTCATTCCTATTTAATGTTATCTATTTGTATTGTGTCGGATTATTTCTGCGTAAAACATCAACGTGTTGCCAGCAATGTTAATAATGGCCCTTTCTACAGAAATGCATATGAACGAGGGGGTACGGTGTGGAGGAAATTCCACATTTCTATGGCCAGAGCTATTCAGCCCATAGCGGACAAACGCTGTTCACTTCACACAAAGTTGTATTCGTTTTATAGCTTTAATCAGGATCATGAGCCAAGTCAACCATCAACTACGTTTTGAACTCTCAACATTGCAAATGTATAGTCCAGCCCTCTTGCAACTGTGGCCATGCAATTCCAAAGTATGGCCCAAATAGTAAAGCAACTGCAGCCTGCGCTCCTTCCACGGGGGAACAGGAAAACTATGCACTCTCTCCTGAAGTCGACCTCGACAGTGACATTCAGCACCTAAACATGTTGACGCACGCAAGGAGAGATTAGCCTCTTTGGTTTCCATAAAGGATGTATTTACTGTTGTCCTTTTTAAATGTATCCATCTATGTCATTTTTAAACCAGAATCATAACAAACAAAACTGACCGTCCCATTCTCTGCAAGCCTTCCCATGGCTGATTCTGAATTAACATTAGCCATTTTTAAATGGCGGTCAAACCAACCTATTTTAAATTACGTTAATTAATGTGAAATAAACATGAATGTTTGGAGTGTGTTTGCTATCCAAAATTTGAGGAGAGTAAACAATACGTCAATGCTTTTCCAAGTGACGGGGATTTTCAAGGCACCATGATGTGGTGTGGGTGGTTGTCTGACTAGAGGCTTTGTTAAAATGACATTGGTTCTCAGCAGTGCTTTCGCAGATCTCACTCCTCCCGAGTTCAAAATTGGAAAACCAACTTCTGTATGCTCTTATTGATTTAACACTATCTTTTGTCAACCATGTTCACAGATTACAAGACGAATGTGAGGTTAAAGCTATGAATTCCTGATATCTACTTGACAGTTTCATAATTTCCATCCTGGAGCCGATGTGAGCTTGTCTGTGATGAATAGCACGTGTACAGTAATTTTGCACTAAGCAGCGTGTTGCAGTCCAGAAGGGCCAAGTAACAGCTTTGTACTGCATCTTGCTGCGTATTGCATGTTTGTGTGAAATTCCCACGTGGAGTGAGACTTCTTGTTCGCCATATATTTACTGCATACACGAGGGTTCATGATGCCAAAGCGACTCGTGAATTAAAAACTACTATAAACTTGGTAATTGTTTTTTTACCTTTCTATCTGGCAACAAAACTGACACCTTTTTTTTACAAGGAGTCATGTTTGCATAGACCACAATACCTGCAGTCAGAATGCAAACAAAAAACATAACTCTGATAATGTACGCACTGTCCTTGAAGTTGATTGGTCCACACCCGAGACAGCTTACCTTAGAGCCTCGTCTCACATGGGTTGGACCAGATGACGCCAAAAGGCGCACAACTCCATCAGAGTATGAGAGCTCGGGGTAAGCATTTACACCATTGGAACCTCATTTGCCAGTAAAAAAGTAAGTGTGAACAACTTTGTGTAACGCCCCTAATGAGTGTTTTCAGAAGCAGAGTTCACATTCTTACTGTTTGGTTCTTTCGGTAAGGTCACGTTGGTAGATAAAATAATAGTTCACGACGTTTCGATTGCAACAACAAGTGACCGTCTTCAGGTGAGAGAATCAGACTGCTGTGAACGAGGCGTTATATTGACCCGAGAGGGAGGGGGGAGGGGGTTGCCGCATCGGGCAAGAGGGTGGGGCCAGCGATTGTGAGGAACTTGTGAGCATGAGAGTGCAATCCAAGACATCGGCTGTAGGGGTAGAGAGGGGGGTGGGGAAGGTGTGGGACTCTGCAGCAGCACTTGAGTCACTGGGGGAGAGATTTAAGAGAGAGGCACAGAGAGAGACAGAGAGTTGGAGGAACTTGTGAGCATGAGAGTGCAATCCAAAGGACCTGTGACCATGAGAGTGCAATCCAAGAGATCGAAAGAGTATGGGACTCTGACTCTGCAGCAGCACTTGAGTCACTGGGGGAGAGATCTCTGTAGGGGGGAGAGAGAAGGGGGGGTGTAGAGGGGGTGGGGAAGGGGGTTCCGAGGCGTCTCCTCCCCCCTCCTCGGCGTCAACTTACAACCCTCACTACAAAGGCAGAACCCTCATGCCACACAATCTCCATAACGCTGTTGAGACATCAAAGTAAAAAGTACGTCATGATGAACAAGGGATTATAACCTTTAAATGAAATAGGTTTGTGTCACCACGGCCTTACACATAATATTGTGTTGTTTAAGGGAAATAACACGTTTTAAAGTGGATTCAAATAAACCAATAGTGTACATTTCCGTCACTGATATAAATAATTTACTCATCTAGATATGTATCTATATGTAGCTGAATAAGGGCATCTGAATATTGTACATTCATTGAGTCTGTTTTGACTTTTGTTCATGTATCATTCTCCGTACGTTTGAATTGTTCCTTGTAAAATACGGATGTTATTGAATGTCTGGTCAGGCAGCTTTCCTTGTTTCAAACTGCAAAGGGCACAATTTACTTTAAATGAAACATCTGGCAATTACTCTCCTAAAAGTGGCTATTAAAGACATATTTTCAAGCTCAAAAGTCCCCCATACCATTGGCAATTTATTTTATTCAGAGGAATTAAATGTTAAGAGGAATTTAAACCTGTCGACATCAAGATATCCACTGAAGTTTGGGAGCAAATGGGAGTAGCTTCCTTTAATCCTGAGAGCCAATATTCAAGGTTTTCAGTGCATACTTTCAGCAGACCTTTCTATTTTGCCACATCCAATCAAAATCCTCAAACTCTTGCGAAATAACAATGTGCAGTGCATTCTGGGAATACGTAACTTGAAAAAATTGTCCAAAAAAAGTGTCACGGTGGCTTATTGAATTTAAGCAGGTTCCTAGATTTAAAAGCTAAAATATAATTACTTTATTCATATAGAAATGGATTGCATTTGCCACGGCATGAACAAAATATTGCAATATAAATGTGATTTCCCCTTATAGAAATATTCTAACACGTGACACCTCCACACCACCCTCCCTCCAGCCGTGAATCCCATCCAAATGCGTGGGCAGTGCTGGTTGTGTTGCAGGCCTGTAAGTGCTTGCTCAGGCCCCTGCTGGCGTTAAGGCCTCCATTAGAGGGAGCATTTGACCTCTTATTCCCCGCTAACCAGTTGTGTTGAAATTGGTGAGGTGAGAGTACCCACACATTACCCCGTCACACGTGACCTGTGCGGTGATCGATGTGGTGGACAGAGGTGGTTGTGTTTATAGAAAATGTCTTTTTCCAAACACAAAATAATCATTTGTGTTGCTGTGGAGAATAGTGGCCGGTGACATGGCCTAGCGGTAGCTCATTCGCTACTTGTTGCAAATATTCAGGGTCTTACCAATCGCCCACCCTGACTTATTACTGCTGGTGTAATACGCATAATACTACAGCTATTTGCTTCACGTGAGGCCTCTTGAGTTACCACGTTGTGAAGTTGTTTGCTACTTTAGTTAATACGTTTTTACCAATACATTCCAGGCGAAAGACATGATATGTATGTTTCATTAAATACCCTAACCCTAAGCTATCTCGAAAAAAAGTATGTATTAGGTAACATATCCATGAATTGTCAAACCCAGTGCTGTCAATCAAATATTTTAAATGACAAATGAAAATCAAATACCATTATGCTGGCTTGTATCGACTGTTAAGAGCATTTTACTCGGTGGAAATTAATGCAGTCATCCAAGTTCTCACAAACCAAGACCTTGATAAAAAATATTTATCGACATTGTGAAAACCATTTATTAAGATGAAGAAGCCACCCTGCGATTGTATGAAGACAGCATAAAACTACATTCCAGAGGAGGAGTATGGCAAAACGATACGCCCCTCTCTGGCTATTCAAAGCAACAGTATATTTAGCCCTTTGGATTGTCATACAAATAAACTACAGAGAATAATTGAAGATTATTTTAAAAAAAAAGCTGCAAAGTTCAGATCCAGATAAATATGAGAAAATCAAAAGTCACTATCAACAAGTTTGCGAAGCAATTAAATAACGGAGGAATGCAACTGAAAAATGCAGTAAACAAGCATAATAATAAAATAAGTAATGCAAATTTTTCACAATTATTTTCGGCAAATTGGGATGAAAATTACAAATTAAAATTAGAACTCATGAAGTAGATCGGTGTTTTTGTAAAACTTTGTTTGCCAATAAAAGGCAACAAACCAATATGTAATAAGCAGAACGTTTTCATTCACAAGTGGGCCTGATGGGATGAAGGTTGATGGACATGACTGCTTATGGAATAGCTGCCAAAAGAAGGAACATGCCAGAGAGGATAACAGTGTTGTAGAGGTTTTTGTCCTGCAGCGGATAGCTGATTACGAAGATGATTCCTCAAAGGTATGGGTCTATTGCACTGCCGCAATTATATTTTTGATAACTTCTTCAGCTGTAATTCAAGGTATTCCTATATAATGTTTTGACTCCAGTAGCACAGTAGGCAATACAATTAGTGACAGCCTTTTAAATATATGGAGGAATTCATGAAAGGAATTGTTGGGGGAAATGTATCCAACATGGTACGAATTAACACTTTCATTAAGTGATGCAATTTCAAGATATTGCAGATTATTTAAGTGAAACTTTCAGTCTGTGCATTTCCGAACGATTAAGGTTTTTTTTATGTGATAACCACTGGTAGGAGGATTTTTTGTGTGGGTTGCCTATAGTGATGCTGAGGCATCAGGGACTCTCTCTTTTTGTCTAGGGCAGTGACAGCCGGGGCGCTTTCGCGTATTTGCCGCTCGCTGTAGAATTTCACGATTCGAGCCCCGGCGGCCAGTTTGGCTAATGACGTGGGTGTCTTCACCGAAAACATACGCCGCCCGCTTCACACGGCACGTTTAAGATCCCATGACGTCATGTGAAACAGAGTAGGCCGTGTGTGCCTGCCTGCCTGCCTCACGGTCCAAATTTGCAAAATTACGAATGGCCTAATTGGATAAAGCCATATATAAATATTTTCCCTGACTGAAACCACTGCAGACTACACTCACCCCTGTAATAGTGCCGTCCTTTCGGATAGCCTTACACGATAACAATGGCGCAAATAAAAAATGTATGTAATTCTTTGATTATATTTTTTTCAATTCAGTGTCAAACAGTAAAGAGGCTCACTGATCAAGTGAGCATTGGCTCAACGATCATCCATTGCCAGCTCCGAGCCAGTGGTGGAAATTCAACATTTCCATGGCAGTGACCAGTCTTCTGAAAAGGACAACCATTATCCACTAAACATACATTTTAACTATTTTTACCAACCTCAGGGGAATTATGAACTATCCACCCTTGAAAAAATGTAAACTTGTAAGCTACCGACAGCTCCCCCTCGAGCTTGTACAACATGATGAGCACTTAGAATATCCCATCTAAATTGGCTCTGGCAGTGCTTTACTCTGGAAAGCAACACAATTTGGAATGGTGATCGGATACTGGATTTCTGCATGTGCAAGGGTTAACACAACCCGAGCCTGACTTTGGAAGGACCATGGGCAGATAATCCGATTTATGGTCACTGCTGTTTCTAAACAGAAATTTCAGAGGCTTTTTTGCTTTTCTCTGGATTTAGAGAGATTGCATGATTGCGATTGTGATTCCTTTCTTGATTAACCCACGATGTTATTTTCCACAACATCTTGCAACAGTTGGCATTAGATGATCCCACGGTGGCGGCGCAAGAGAAGATTGATTTTGTCTCAGGATTGTTGGTTTGTTTCAACAGTCGTTCACAGAACTTAAATGAGATTGTCTCAAAAGTCGAATAAATCCTTTTGTATCTCCGTTGCATTCTCTTAGCATGGCCCACCATTCAAGCGATTTGAGCTCAACGTGTCTCCTTAATTAGCCGGGCATCGAATCATGCCCCTCATAATTACCGTTCAACCCAGCCAGTATGCTCATTCAATAATGTGGGACCCTTTTATGTATCAGTATCAAGATGATACAATAAATACATAGAGGTGTCCAGATGTTCAAACATCAAGTGTACAATCATCACAAATATGGTAAAACATGCAAACAAACATGCTTTTATAATGTATGCATTGTCCTTGAAACTGATTGGCCTGCACCAGAGACAGCCTCTTTTATAGCTTTGTCTCGCTGATACTATAGAGAAAAATATGCAAACGCCAAAGCATGAATAGCTCAGGTTCAGAAGTTACAGGTCTATCCACGTCTACCACTGGTAAGACACAGTCGTAAAGGAGGCTGTCTCTGGTGTAGGCCAATCAGTTTCAAGGACAGTGGACACATAATTATCAACACATTTTGTTTGCATGTTTTGCCACAAGTCTCTGTAGTTAATGTGGACTTGATGCCTTGCAATAGGTGTATGTTTGATGTTTGAAAATCTTAACACCTGTATTTATTGGCAAAATAAGTTAAAGCGTTTTCGTTTTTTTTATCAACAATGCTTGTTCACATATGGGAAGAGAACACTTCTTGATAAAAAAATGTTAGATGAACAAAAGTTTGAATAGAGAATAATACAAGTCCATACGGAGGATGCTATGAATTTCATTGCACCAAGAAGTCACGGGATCCAAGGGTAAACAAAACAGCAGCTGTACGTTGGGATACTGTAAGCATGTGGATGCTGTTGTGGCGCAATGGTTAGCAACACTGGTCTCGTAGTCCACAGGTTGCCAGTTCAATCACCTGGCACCCCCGCCCCATCTGTGTCCACCAGCAGTGTAGATGGTTACACCAGAGTCAATCGGCAGACCACGTGTGGTGGTGGGGGGAAGTGTGTTGGCACTCCCATCCCATGGAGAAGATTGACTTTGGAAGAGTATCCAGACTTGTGCGTTATTAAATTATGTCATTGTTTGTTTTAGTGATAATATGGACCTGAGTGGGCACGTCTTTGGCCAATCTTGTCCAGCTGGCGCAAACCTTCATAAATAAAGACGTATGTTCATCATGGAAGAGTCGTCTAAAGTAGCATCCAGAGAGGTTCTCTACAGAGCTCCCTCCAGTAGAGGCCCTTCTGCCGGCCGTGGTGTGAGCAAATAATTGCAGGGCTGTACCTTCACCTTTCGCTGTGAGGACAGACCTTGACAGTCACATGCAACTTCTTAACAGTCGAAGGATCCAATAGAAGGAAGGAGTGACAGGTGCAGATGTATAAATAGCATTGGCCATGTTGACCTTTTCACCTCGATATGCACCAATTGGGCCTAAACTGCCAGAATGGCGACGGCAAAAAAACAGCACAATAGCCACAAGTGCAGTGCAAAGCATCATCAAGCTGTGTTGCTCTATTGCGTCTGCTGTTCAAAGCCTTGCGCTGTTATAAATGCTCATTATCCCAGAGGGGCTATGTAATGTCATCACACACACACAATCATGTATTCAGGCCACCCATAGAATCATTCTGCCAATTTGCTTTTATATCATGCAGGGCTCCCTTATAAAATCACCCGCTGTTTATTTCTCGTATGCTTTGTGTGTATACACTGTATATACCCATGCGCATGGTGCCACATGGCAAATCCTGTATCCCGTTGTATTTTATTGCATACCCCACACGGTTTCGTCTCTGTGCATTCCTCCACCATCCAAAGTGCTAAAGAATTCATACATGTTGCTCTCAGAAAATACCTTGCGTCCTCTGATTTTTATGATTGAATTCCATTGCTTGTTTGTCTGTGTTAGTGGGAAGCAGTGGTGAAGTGGTTGCAGCAACGTGCTATGAACCCCAGTGACCTGAGCTCAGTTCCCTACCACAGATAACATCAGTGGCGAGTGATATCTGAATTGGTCCTGACCCCTTCACTAGGTTTACTCAGCCTTTAAAAGTGTAAAACGGTGAGGGTTATAAAGATAAACAATTGGCAGTTGAAAGCCACGGGGCGTGGCATTCACCGCACCAACTACTTGTGTGCCGTGCCAGCCTTAATAGGTGTAAGCAAACAGCACCTGTCTCTACAGTCTATGAGGGTTCATAATAGCGGTTTGTTTTGGGTTAGATCATGTAAATATAAATGTGTTGTTAAACCCACCACCACCGACACAGCCAATTAGTAAGGTTTGTAACGTAATCAAAGCATGGCAATTATTTACGAGTTCAGCACACCAGTGTGTTGGCGAGTAAACCCACGACATTTACAATTAGAGTACGACATTTTGCCGGTAATTACAACCAGTCTCATCAGGCGACAGCCAGAATTGTGAGGGTTGTATGGGAGTCTGTATTGTGTATGTGGAGCAGTGGCTCAGTGGGTCGCTTGTTGGGCTACAATTCACACAGCAGTAAGTGGTATCTGCCTGGAGTTACCACACAGGTTACTTCAGCCTTAAAATGAGTACCTAGTTCAGTGTGTAAACAATATGAAAAGTGACACAAGGTGGTCAGGCCTTGCCCTGCCCAGACAATGCCCTCAAATACAATTCCAGCCTGAACATGCCCTTGCTAAAAGCACGTGTCCCTATAATCTATGAAGTGTATTACAGTATTTCTGTTTTTGTGCCACCAATAAACATGGGGATCAGTGCACTCCCCTACTGTGTTGGCTACATGGGTTCGTTTCCTGACTCCAGTGGAAATGCATATCTGGTTTAAATTCTGCTCACCCGTTGGCTAACTAAGCCTACATTGCGTGCCTCATAAGACAAATGTAACTCGGTGCACTCGATATTAGCCACACCACCCCTCTCATTCAATGTGTCAGATTGTATACGTGCTTGCTATCAGCACATGCCCAACAATTGACATAGTCAAATGTGGGTCCTTTGTACTGAGTTTATATCCAATATGTGCTGTAAAGCTGATGTCTAGATATTCGATGGTTCCCATTGGGGAAAAAAAGGTAAAGGTGCAATCCTGGAACTGCACGCTCTAGCTACGGTTAGATAAAGAATTTCCACTCGAGGAGCTCAAGAGCACCCCTCTTAAAGGGTATTTGGCCTACTTTTCCACGTTGGCTGGACGTCTTGGAAGAGGTGCGAGTACCCACACTAACCCACCAAATTCCACCTGCCAATCCACTAACCATGGTGTACCCATTTATACTGCTGGGTGGACAGAGGCGGTGTAAAGTAGGGGGGGGGGGTTCGGAAACTGGCACTTTGGGAGATCGAATTGAACTAGCTATCTCTGGATTGCAAGTCCAGTGTGCAAACCATTATACCAATGGCAGAATCCCTTTAGGTTCCCATTATGGAGAGGGTTAATTTTAGGAACAGCCATAGATCACAGGGTGCTGGTGCTAGTCAAGCCTTGACCTGACATCTAACTCCAATGAATGGCTCAGATGACCTCTGCTGCACTGTGTGCAATGAAGGCCATCAAAGATGGCCAAATCTTGATGGCCTATAACTTTGTCCACTGCATGTTACTGCATCAGTGGTTATACGCAGGGATGATTGCAGAAACATTGCTTGAGTTCATTTTCTGGTTGACAAAGAATCAATATTGCAGCTAGCTGGATCTTCCAAATCAAATGTGGCAGTATTGTAAATTCCTTTTCTAAATTTCCCCAAAAAATAAAAGTGTCAGTGGTGAAAATTCCATATCCCTTTGGCTAAAACCGGTCTCTCCACATTAACTTCCCACAAATACTCACCCGATAGACCATTACGATGAATTGAAGTCAACTATAAACGGAATGAGATCTTGTGATCTGTCAAGTGCTATCCAGTAGCACTGAAAATCAATAGTTTAACATTTTATATAAAAACAAATTCACTTTTTTGTACATAATTTTGGACGCTTTTTTTTGTCTAACTTCATCCTCTGTGTGCACGTACATGTGCAGCCTTTTTGTAAATCCACTGCTGACCATGCTTCGCAACGCTGGTCAGAACTGCTTCTTGTGTTTGGTTTGTGGTCCCCCACCACACCTCCGATTAGCACATATGGCTACGTACGCTACGAAAGAAATTCAACAGGTGGGGATCATTAGAAAAACTCTAAAAATTCAGAACATCCTTTGGTGCATGCACTATCAATGTACTGTACACTAAATTCCTAAATGTATTTTTTAAACTGTAAATCGTGCACATTTTTAATGCCAATCCTCTAAATGCAATGTTCATTTCCTTGACGTGCACTGGCAGGCACAACAGGCCCTGCATCCCATATCAGTCTACCGACACAAAGGGCCCTTTCCAATTCCACAGTGTTGTTCAGCGTGAATACCCTCTTAAAGGTATGCTCATATTATCTTTCTACAAGATAAATAAGCTTGTCAGATGACAAAAACGCCTGCGATAATTTAACCATTTAGTGACAGTGCGTTATTGAGTATGCTTGGAATGTATTGATGGGACAGCATTCCAGTTATTTGATTAAAAAATGCATTGTGACATGAAGGTATGAATAGGTAAGCTTATGTTGTCTAATCCCTATGAGTAGGTAAGCTTTTGTTGTCTAATCCCTATGATAAACGATTTTGAAAAGCATATACAATTTACCTTGCTTTACGAGGGCTAAACGACAATGGAATTCATACTAATTACAAAATGTAAGAATAGGTTTTGGCAAAGGAGGTCCCATGATATAATTACAAAATGGTTCAACAAAGAACCAAAAAAAGTTTAAAGTGCTCCAAACATATACTTCTGGGAGACGAATTAGTCAGTATATTGTAGTACAGCAAGTAGGCTATTGTTCTTTGGGGATTGGTTCGTGTTATCCATGCTTGTGGCCACTCCACTTAGAGACTCAAACAGATGAGGAATTCAAAATAGAGTTTTTTTGGGTTAGATCGCGTAAATATTTAAATGTGTCTTTAAAACCCGCCACAACCCGAGGCTTTTCTGGGTAAACAAAATGCCTTTGTTATGACATTGTATTAACAGTTATTTAATCATTTGTATTAGAAAAGATCACGTGGCAATGCAACAGATTCACATCTGTACACATAATACAACACATGCACATTTATATATATGTCAGCATTCATCTCTATTTAGATCTATATTCGTATGAGCTGTTCTGAAACTGCAAATTAATCCTTTTTATTCATGTCAGTAGCGCAACTCAGCAGCTATACAGCCTGACCCGTGTTTGAGATCATAAGGTTCTGGACCCAAGTATTATCCACCTCTGTCTGTATTCAGCCAGATGGCACTGTTGCTATCGAGTTAAATCCAAATGGCAGGGAAGCTCAGCTCATCATTCCTCCTCAGCCCTGTGACAGGAATGTGGAATTTGACTCCTGGATCATGCCTGATTGCCTTTCTGTTGCCTGGTGCAGCATGAAGACAAGTTCCCTTGAATTGCAGCTCCACTCAGAGGTCATCACCATGGGCGAAAGTTGAATCTATGAAACCCTGATTTTGACACAATATGTCAAGGACATGGTACAAAATACGGTTTCCTTTTTGCAAAAAGTGTTACCCTATTGGACCATGGAAAATACAGGTAAAGGCAATTTATAAATGGACTCAAACAGAATATGTCAACGTCTCCATGCTCAAATGACTGATTACAGGGCTAATATTTGAGGTCGCTCTGAGTCTGGTGGAAATTGCAAATTCCTATGGCAATGGCCGTTCTATCCACAAGCCAACCATAGTTAACTTTCCACAAAGTGACAATGATTTCCTCGATGATGGGTTGAGTTGCCAATGACGATGACTTGAACTTGGATCTCTGCGATTGTGAATCATATTTTAACAATAGGCGGAGTTTGACTTCTATATTTGGGGGGGGGGTGGGGGGGGGCATGAGTTTGCTTTGTCCCTCTCATTAGGAATCGCGGGTGCATATAATACATTTATGTAATTATAATAACTGTTAACTATTAAGAATAAATTAATTAAGGTGTTGAAAACTTCCCCCATGATGGGAGGGGGGTGGCGACACAGCCCCCCTTCGTCTCGGGAAGGAAAAATATGACACCTGGAATCTCTAGCGAGGACTTTAGCCAATGCTACGAAGCTCTTGTTTGGGCCCTGCAGCCCGCAAGTGCTCTTTCTGCGCATGCCACTGCCATAGCTTACACTTTGAATCCAAACAAATTCTCAATTAATGGTCTCTATTTGCCTACCGTATGGGTACAATATTCATGTATGCGCACACATAACCAGAGCTCTTGTTGCTAATTTTTTTAAATGCCTCAAGATTAACCTCATTGCTTGCCTACAGCTCTAAACTGTCATCCCATGCTACAATCATTAATCTGCATTTGCATATAATGATTAATATTGTCTGCAGCTAATACATAATTGAGGCTTTGTTGGGAGTTTGCCACACATGGGGTTATCCTGTTCTTTTAATTTTGCTTCAATGATGAGCATGCTGTTGTATCTTTAGGCATTTTCTCACTGATAAGATTTCATGGCAAACATGATTTATTAAAGAATTAGCAAGAATCCTGCCCCAAGACAGGAAAAGTGAGTTACAATGGAAACCGAGCAGTTAATTAGGAATAAATGTTAATTCACTTAAAGTTGCAGTGCCAGGGGTGCAAAGGGCTTGAGGTGATATAAGAATTTGTTCACATCATCACAGGACCAGACGAACATTTCGAATTCTCAAAAAGAAAAAAAGGTCATCCAACCAATTGTATTGACCCATAACCTTCCAACAGTCATTCTAATTGCAATGAGACCACAGAGTTCGGTGCTGCACACGGACACATGATTCATGGGCGGGAGATGTTTCTGGTTTCGCGTGACATCTACTAGCACGAATGTTTCACAAAAACCTGCCCTGCTCCTGTGGTGTGGGGCAGTTTTGCCATGAACGTGTAGAGAGGATTAACAATTCCCCACACCGTGATGCGATTCGAATCATGATCACAATGGGGGTCATGATTCGCTGTGAATCGGTTATTATTTTCCCGTGGATGTAGCATTGGACTGATATAATTTATGTTATTTTTGCGACTTGCTATCCCTGGTTTTGATCTTCAGTGAAGCTCATAGTCCACCCTAGACCGCAGCCGCTGCACAAACCATGACAGATGTAGATAAATGTTGCACAAATAGGAAATTAGAAACTCTCCAGTGTGCGACTGTGGTCATCCAGAACAGACCTTGCAACGTATAACAACGCACCACCCGACTCACAAATACGGAGACATCACAGCGATGCACTTCGCTGCTCCTAACGCGCTTATCGGAGCTTGACCACCAGAAAGTGAAATTTGAGTTGTTGCATCTACATCAGCAGCCGTATAACAACAAGAAGAGACTGTCTTACCCGTTTCTTTATTTTTCACTCGTTTCGTTTTGTACTATTCGTTGTTGTAACTTGCTGACCCACCCCTACTGGACACTTTTTTTAAAAAGAGCTTCATAGCTCATCGGATTCCTCCAGTCTAAATATAGATTCTGATGTGTATTAGGAGAGTCATTTGAACCATCTGCTATCGGTAATATTTGATCAAATGTGTATGAATTACTTCATAAGTTAGAGATTGTAAGATCCTGCTGACAGGCCATGGCATAAAAACAACATTATTTTCTTGCCATAGCCATGACAACAACACCTGTGTATTCACTTTGTGTTAATATGTTTACGTTTGTTTACCCAGGAAAGCCTGAGTCTCCATACTATTTTTCAGGAGTGACCTGTACATTTTTTCGTAGTTGTTGGCAATGCGGCGATCTCTAATCCCAATTGAGTCATTATTGGGTAATCTTTTAGCATTGGAACGGAGAACCAAAAGGAAACCTGTGCCAAACAGGGCAAGAACGTACAACGTCCACAGAGAAAGGCACTCAAGTTGGGAATCTAACCCAGGTCCTTCATGCTGTGGGACACACGTTTTCTCTGTATCCACGCTGCTGCCTCCAAGCCACCGAGTTAATCTTAACAATTATCAATTCCCGTTGGGGCCACGGAACGTGATGCATAGAGAGTTTTTGAGGCTGTGCCACTCTGCCAATCCAGCACCAAATCTCGATCCCTCGCACGTTGCCAAATCCTTTCTGGCAATTTGCAGAAAGGTTTTAGAGAGCTTCAGTGGAGAAGTAATGTACAACTGTGCTTCAAAAATATGTTCCGTATTTTCCCACATATAACCCACGGGGTATACCACTATTTACAAACAAAACAAGACCCTGCGGGGTATATGGAGGTGCGGGATATCCCAAAAATATTTTACACGTGTGACATGTCATAACTCGTTTAATGTTTTCATGGTAGGACTATCCACTATGCAACACTTACCTTTGACTAAAGCACTGCTGAATAAACCACTCACACTAAAATTGCACATGTTTTCGCGTTTTAAATTATTCGAATTGTTTGTACAATTAAACGACAATGTTTGAAGTGGGCACACTTTGTTTACCGTAATACTCTTAGTGGCTGTAGGGGGGTGCGAAAGTTTCAGCTGAGGCTATGGATTGCACAATTGTAAGGGCCTTAACAAGCGTCTACCAGACGCGGAATCATAATTGCTGAGTCCCTTAGGCTGCTGCTATTAGCTGAGCACTATACAGTCGCGACCATGAGCTTTGTTTCAAACTTCCAATGGCTTTGTTGCCAGGAGGCAATGGTGTTACCATAGCGCCGGTATTGTCTGCGCAGTGAGCAATCTACCAGTGTTAAAACGACAGGGGTAATTACCGGTCCAGTAGCTGTAATATGATGAGGTCGAATGCTGGTAAGCCTTACAGTTCGCTTACTTACGGTACTTATCTACCAGTTATGTGTTACTTATTTATTGGATATTTACTTTTGTTACTTATTTACCAGTCCCTCCAGAAAAACGCGGAGTTTTTGGTGATTGTTGCGGGCAAAAATCGTTGATTATGCGGCACGTTTTCTTAAAAAATGCGATGGAATATGCGGGATATTTATGCAATTTTATGCGATTAAATTGCGGGAACTTGCAAAAATTGCGGGAACTTGCAAAAACTGCGGTTTGATGAAAAAGAGAAAAAAAAGTGATTCCCACAACACCCTACTACTTTAATGTAAAGAGTCATTTCTTATTACTTCCTATGATAAGCAAGCATACTACATCACAGAAAGTGCTGGGAATGTTTAAGTTCTCATCTTGTTTTATTTCAGACCTTAACAAACAGATGGCTCAAACTTACAAAACATTGAGTCGAACAAGTTCTGTAGCTTTACAAAATGAATATGCTACAACTTCTGTAAAAATGAATAAATAAAATATTCAAAAATCAAATGTGTGCTTCCTGTTTTACAGAGGTAGCTATACAAAACAGACATCTTCTGTTAAAATAAGTGTTTTCAGTGCACAGTAACGTAAGCAATACAGTAACAGTACAGTCTTACAGTAATGTAAATTTACATACTACTAACAAAAAAGTGCAATCTTACAACTGTAATGAGTGACGTCACTTCATAACGTTCCCATGGCAACAGGGGAAATGGCTGCGCTTGTGTGAAGTAAACGCAACATTTTTCAACTTTCCGCTAGGATATATGTGACTTTTTGCAACGAAAATGCGGGGATTATGAAATCATGCAAGCCCGCATATTTTGCGCGCGGAAATCTGCAATTTATGCGGCGAAAGTGCGGCGTATTTGAAAAAACGCGCCCCCCGCATAAATATGCGGACTTTGGCTGATTTTGCGTGGAATCTTGCGATCGCATAATCGCGTTTTTCTGGAGGGACTGATTTACAGTTGTAAGTTAACTCGTTTCCGGTTAGTTTGTTTTCTTTGTGCACGTTATGATTTAAATGTTAACAATTTATAGTGGAATGTATTACAAAAGTAAACTTTGTATTAATATGATGGAATTAAGCTGCGGTAACGACGTTAAAGATATGAATGCATGTGGGGTATATGGAGGTGCGGGCTATCTAAAATTTGTTTTACACAAAACGCTATTTTTTCGGGGTATATGCGTCTACGGGTTATATGTGTATGCGGGCTATATGCGGGAAAATACGGTACATGTCAACACGTGTGTGTACATATCAAAGTAACAGTTAAGGAGCCATCGTGGACAACGCTGTTCATGCTTCCATGCCCCATCATCACAGCCATCTTCTGCAACTTTTGCAGAGGTGACACCCAAGCTCCCGGGGCAACAGTATTACCCACTATCTGGCTTGAAGGTGTCTTCTTATATTTGGAGCCAGTTGCCCTCTACCAGGCCCATCCGTCACAACCTCCCCTTCATCTGTAATTATGTGTGCGTTGTTTTTTGGCCCTGTTCTTTTTGTAACCTCCAAGCGGCTTACCTTATCTTATCAAGTTAACAGGTACTTGCACACACGGGCTCTTTGACTTGAGTTAACACAGACATTGGCCCTGCACCAAAATAGCTGTTCTCTAAACACTCATGTTAGCTTCTCTGTCCTTCCAAGGTGCTTCTTGTAGTCCGACTGAGTTGGATGTATTTTCCACAATTCCCAACAACCGAAATCGGCACGTCGTCGGTGTTCTGTAGAGTGTGGTCAGGGTTCCCGCAGATTTTTATGGAATGTGCCAGAAACCCCACCTCGTGTATAGCCAAGAAAAAGCGAGGAGTGGGTCACCACAGCCATTCCACACCCCCAGGTGTACTGCTCCAGAAACTATTCCTGGGAGGGGGGGGGGGGGGATGTGCATTTGCCCTCATCACCCCTTCCCCCTCGAAGCTGCCACTGCCTCCAACCATCACAACACCGTCATCTTACTGATTATGCTTGCAGTGCTTTCCTGTATTATTTTATTACAGACTTCAAAGTTGCTTACCCTGTCCTGTAAATGTCTTAGTAGTGTAGTGACAGTAAATCGCCCTCTAGGGGGTTAGAGCGCTGTTGCCCACCCACATGGGTACAGCACACGAACGGTCCCTAGGGGGGCGTGATTCGTGCAGTCCATGGAGCGAACCTTCTGGAAGATGCCAGAAGGGGGGTGTGGCCAGGGGGCGGGGCGAGGCCACGCTCAAGTGGATAAAGGGGAAGCCCAGAGATCGTCGGGGGTCGATTTGATGGATACATTCAGTGAGCCTGCGCCACGTCGTCTTGTCTTGGATCTTGAATAGCCTCGGTATCGTGGGTCAGTTGGTGGTTGTGCTGACTGATCCGTTCATTGAGTAACTCCCTACCCACATAGTGATAGGTACGTCGACACCAACTATAGAACCAGTTCCGTTAATAGTTCCCTACACAAGGAAAGTGTTAATAAACGGGTTACCTCCAACCACAGAGAGTGTGTCTCAATTTTCACCACTACAGTAGTATTCAAATACAGCTACCGTACACTCTCAAGGCCCATGGGTTCGTTTCGACTCGCTATCCTAAATCTCGGCTTTATGTCATGTGTATTCAATATATTAAGTGCACATAGTAGTGTAAACTGGCCAATGCGTGTATTGAAATTGCATGCAATTTGACTTACACAAGTAAAATCATGTGAATCCCAACAAAGTTTATGTATAGGTCGCAGAAAGAAACAAAAGACATGTGCTAAATATGCATGATCTACTTATGTAATGTAGGTGTATATTAAACACGAAACTTTAAATGTGCATTTTTATTAGCTGGTCTACATGAGATCTGCTGACACAAACTTTTGGTTTGTGATAAGCATCGCTGAAATTCTATGAAACTGTCTCCTACTTCTAAGATACAGTCACCCTCAGCCCCCATGGGCAAGAGGGGCTGCTGAAATGTTCGCAGTTGAGGGGAGCAATGATGACAGCTGACCTTGGGCCTGGTTCTTTTAGGCACCCAGAGGAATTGAACGGAGGGCCTGAATTTACACAGAACAGAGGGTTGGGGGGGGGGGGAAGAGGAGAATGGGTGCTGAGATGTTGAAAGGACCCCACTTCTGCTTCCTGTCTTGGGAGGTGTACGTCTGTGGACCCGCATTTCAATATTCAGTTGGGATTTCTTTCATCTAATAGTTTCTTGTATCTCCCCGTCTCCCTGTCTCGCCTCTATCCCCCCCGCCTCATCTCACTTTATAATGCCACACACCTCTCGTATATCTGATTGTTCTGTTAAACGGTAAGCATAATTGTTTTGCTTTATTACATTCTGCTTTTATCCCTGTCACGTAATACGCGAGTTCATGGCGCGAGTTCAATATTTGGTGCCAATCTCTGCCCTTATCTGAAACGCAACCCCCCCCCCCCCTTGTATTTTTGTACAATGCAAACCTACTGCACTCTACGTCTGGCTAAACGGAACGCAGGGCAGTAAAATGTGCCTTATTTACAGCTTAAGTGCTTTTGTCCCAAACAATATTGTATATCAGTTGTAACATCACTGATATCACTTTTACTGGAGGTGTTTTCCCAACGTTTATTTTCATATTTTTCAGGATTAAATGCTTTTGTATCACTTGCCTGACCTTTCCCGTTAATATGCATGTGTATATGTGTACAATCCTGTTACCGCTCCTTTTCCATACTTGCCGCAACCCTTGCACTGCAACACACTTCCCCTCCACATTAAGCAAGCACCCTCCTTGTCGAGTTTCCGCTCCTCCATCAAGATCCACCTCTTCTCCCTCGCCCATCCCTCCATCCCTAGGTACCCCAGTAATTTCCGTACCCAATGAACTCCCTCCCCATATCCATCCCTATTCACCATATCACCGTTAGATACCCTCATTGTACCACTCATAACCCATTCAAAGCGCCTTCGATAAAGGCGCTGTATAAATTTAAGATAATATAAAAAAAATATTGATATAACAATATGATGTCAAATTGCCTGTATAAATTACAGGTGAGTACGATTCTGATCGCCGGGTTATGAGTTCAAATCCCAATTGGCAGTTGACCCAAGCCTATCATCCCTCCAGGGCTACTAAAGCAACAACTGCTTTGTCGGAGGTCAGCAACATGGTCGCCTTAATTCAGAAACTGCCCCCCTGTAATACAAATGTGAAATTTCTAGTGCTGGCTCAGGAAGTGGCAGATCTAGGGGGGAGGGGGGGGGGGGCAACTGCCCCCCATCCTTGCCGTTGAGACCTCAAAACATAGTATTTCATTGATTTTCACCATGGAAAATACTTGAATGTTTTTATTCTTAATGTAGGGCCCTAGTGGAATTTTCAGGACCTGTCCCCTGCACCACCCCCTGGAAAGATTTTAGATCTGTCAGCCAACACAGATGCGCACCACCCCATCCCATTGCTTGCATAAGCACTCTAACTTGACTTTAATAAATGCTTTTAAATCCTTCTAATGAGCAATTTCCCCTCCCAGCAAATAGTCCCTTTTGGCAAAATACTTTGACACATAAATTGGTATGTGTATGAAAATGGTTCTGACGTGCACTTACTAATGACTTACCTGATCAGTTTGTACTGCTTCCAATTTATGTTGCTCATAGAGGAGAGAAACTTGCCCTTTTAGAAAACCCAACTTAACCTATTTTTTTTGTATAATTAGCTTGTTTGCCAGTCTTGGACGGAAGCTGTAATATTTACGAAAACATTGAGCAGAGTATAATTGTATCTTATGTAAATTTGATGGCAGTGACTCTTGCACGAAAGTATGTCATCAAACACTTCACTGCATTTCACTGTAGCAGTGTATATAACTGACCTTCAATTTGTTCAAATTCACTGCTCTGATACTCTATTCTCTTCTGCTTTCTGTCACTGGGGTTGAAATAAATTGGAATTCGATACAATATTTGGAAAATCACCGAGAAATGTCTATTTTAGCATAATGTAGAATAATAAATTAGACTTACCTTTTGTCTCAAGTGCTGAAGAAATAAATAAAGACACCAAATCTACTTTGTTACTGCGTAGAATTATTTTTCGATTTAAAGCTTTCGTGACTGCAGGGATTCATCTTCTTGGTTCTTTCGGTAAAGTCACGTAGAAGGGAAGTAATAAAATAATAAAAATAAAACATAATAAAACAATTCTCACGACGTTTCGGCCACAACGCAAGCAGCCGTCCTCAGGTGAAAACCAGGTCCGTCGAGGCGACAGAGTCTGAATGAAACAGCACACGAGCTTGGAGCATATATATAAGCTGGGCGCATTGACAAAGGAATTTGCATATCAAAAGGAATTTAGCATATTTATGGGAAATGCAGGAATGTGATTAGTACTGCATATGCATGTGCATTATGCAGGATTAACAGCATCAAAGGGAGCTGCAGTTACTGCTGCTGCAGCAGTTGCTGCTGCTGCTGCACTTGCTGCTGCTGCTGCAGTTACTGCCTTATCCATTTTAATATAACACTATGTATTATTCTACCCACCCTAATGTGTATCATACTGCTATATGTTTACTGTACAATTACGACACCATACATTACTCTGCACACTGCACCATGCCAGTGAGTGGAACGCGGTCTGAAAGTCACCGTAAACGTGAACACAATCAGTTAAGATCCGAAATGGTTTATTACGTCCTTCCAATGATTGCTAAGCCAGAATCCATCTTCTCGGTTGAAATTGTCTCTGTGTTTGTATATGTGGATCGCCTCATGAACGAATCTCTCATGATAGCCAGATGGCTTGCAGAGAACCTCTGTCTTGGAGAAGTCAATGTCATGTGAGCCCACTGAATTGTAACAGTGATCTGCCACGGCTGAGGTGTTTGTCCTACCGTGTTTCAGGTCTGCCTTATGTTCACGGATGCGGTCTGAGACATGTCGTTTGGTTTCTCCAATGTAACTGCTACCACAGAGGCAACTTAGTTTGTAGACGCCAGGGTACTGTATGTCTGGAACCACATCTTTTACAGACGGGACCAGATCACGGATTTTATGTACTGTGTTGAATCGGACCTGGATCTTGTGTTTAATCAGGATTTTGGAGATCTTTTTTGTGACCCCAGCAATGTAGGGTAAGGTGATGGTCTTGAAAGGCTCCTCAAAAGGATCCTTCTTGGTGGTTGGAGTGATGGCTTTGCGGATTGTGTATTCGGAGTAACCATTAGCCTTAAGAGCTTGGCGTACGTGTTTGAGTTCACTGGAAATGTGTTCATGGTCGGAGATGCATTGGGCTCTATGATATAGAGTCTTGATGAGGGAATTCTTCTGGGATGGATGGTGGTGGGAATCCGGTTTTAGATAAGCATCCGTGTGGGTGGCTTTCCTGTAGACAGAGTGGCTCATTGAACCATCAGGTTTCCTTTTGATTAGGACATCCAAAAAGGGTAGCTTGCCATCATTTTCGACTTCTATGGTGAATCTGATGGCTGGGTGTATGGAATTGATGTGGTCGAGAAATTGGTCTAGAGCAGGCCGGCCATGTGGCCAGATGACAAAAGTGTCGTCTACGTACCTCTTCCATAAGGTCGGGCGTAGAGTGGCAGTCTGGATGGCGTCCGTCTCAAATTTCTCCATGAAGATGTTGGCTACAACCGGAGATAGGGGGGAGCCCATTGGGGTGCCCTCAATTTGCTTGTAGAAGGTTCCATTCCAGGTGAAGTATGTATTGGTTAAGCAGTGTCTCACCAGGGGGGGTACCCCAGCATTCAGTCCTTGATGAACCAAGTCTTCAATGATTGCGATGGTGTCAGGCACAGGCACCTTGGTGAACAAGGAAACCACATCAAAACTGACAAGCAGGTCGTCTGGGGACAGGGCAATCCCCTTGATTGTCGATACCAGGTCAGTAGAGTTTAGTACTGCAGAGGTGGTTTTTCCAGTGAAAGGCCGTAGGATTTCGGACAAAAAACGAGCCAGTTTGTAAGTGGGGGAGTTGATAGTAGAGACAATGGGACGAAGAGGTGTATATTCTTTATGTATCTTTGGCAAGCCGTACAATCTTGAAAAGCTAGATGTTAGATGTTAACAAAGTCGTAATTAGATGTTAACAAAGTCGTAATTAATCGCAGTAACAGTCCTATTTCTGAAGGTTTGAAATCCGTTTTAGCTAAAGGACTAAACTTTGCAGTCACACCTAGACACATACCAGTTAATGATATAATTGCTCGAGTAGATGTAGCTCTCGAGGGCTTGAGTCACATCGCTGCAGACGTAGCAAGATCTGAAATCTCTGTAACCCTCAAAAACGCTAAGATGCCAGCTAGCAACATCAGCAAAGATGAGCGTTTTGAATTAGCTCAATTAAAAAAGAGGGATGACATTGTCATCCTCTCAGCCGACAAAGGCAATGCCACTGTCATCATGGACAAAATAGAATACAACAACAAAATTCAAGAACTACTCAACGATGGCAGCTATACAAAAATAAAAAGAGACCCCACCAACAGCCTCGTCTCCAAAACCAACAACATCATTTCTGCTTCAACCGCATTAATTGATCAGACCAAACAGTTCTCGTTGAAACCTTCTGCAGCCAGGCCACCAAGATTGTACGGCTTGCCAAAGATACATAAAGAAGATACACCTCTTCGTCCCATTGTCTCTACTATCAACTCCCCCACTTACAAACTGGCTCGTTTTTTTTTTGTCCGAAATCCTACGGCCTTTCACTGGAAAAACCACCTCTGCAGTACTAAACTCTACTGACCTGGTATCGACAATCAAGGGGATTGCCCTGTCCCCAGACGACCTGCTTGTCAGTTTTGATGTGGTTTCCTTGTTCACCAAGGTGCCTGTGCCTGACACCATCGCAATCATTGAAGACTTGGTTCATCAAGGACTGAATGCTGGGGTACCCCCCCTGGTGAGACACTGCTTAACCAATACATACTTCACCTGGAATGGAACCTTCTACAAGCAAATTGAGGGCACCCCAATGGGCTCCCCCCTATCTCCGGTTGTAGCCAACATCTTCATGGAGAAATTTGAGACGGACGCCATCCAGACTGCCACTCTACGCCCGACCTTATGGAAGAGGTACGTAGACGACACTTTTGTCATCTGGCCACATGGCCGGCCTGCTCTAGACCAATTTCTCGACCACATCAATTCCATACATCCAGCCATCAGATTCACCATGGAAGTCGAAAATGATGGCAAGCTACCCTTTTTGGATGTCCTAATCAAAAGGAGACCTGATGGTTCAATGAGCCACTCTGTCTACAGGAAAGCCACCCACACGGATGCTTATCTAAAACCGGATTCCCACCACCATCCATCCCAGAAGAATTCCCTCATCAAGACTCTATATCATAGAGCCCAATGCATCTCCGACCATGAACACATTTCCAGTGAACTCAAACACGTACGCCAAGCTCTTAAGGCTAATGGTTACTCCGACTACACAATCCGCAAAGCCATCACTCCAACCATCAAGAAGGATCCTGTTGAGGAGCCTTTCAAGACCATCACCTTACCCTACATTGCTGGGGTCACAAAAAAGATCTCCAAAATCCTGATTAAACACAAGATCCAGGTCCGATTCAACACAGTACATAAAATCCGTGATCTGGTCCCGTCTGTAAAAGATGTGGTTCCAGACATACAGTACCCTGGCGTCTACAAACTAAGTTGCCTCTGTGGTAGCAGTTACATTGGAGAAACCAAACGACATGTCTCAGACCGCATCCGTGAACATAAGGCAGACCTGAAACACGGTAGGACAAACACCTCAGCCGTGGCAGATCACTGTTACAATTCAGTGGGCTCACATGACATTGACTTCTCCAAGACAGAGGTTCTCTGCAAGCCATCTGGCTATCATGAGAGATTCGTTCATGAGGCGATCCACATATACAAACACAGAGACAATTTCAACCGAGAAGATGGATTCTGGCTTAGCAATCATTGGAAGGACGTAATAAACCATTTCGGATCTTAACTGATTGTGTTCACGTTTACGGTGACTTTCAGACCGCGTTCCACTCACTGGCATGGTGCAGTGTGCAGAGTAATGTATGGTGTCGTAATTGTACAGTAAACATATAGCAGTATGATACACATTAGGGTGGGTAGAATAATACATAGTGTTATATTAAAATGGATAAGGCAGTAACTGCAGGAGCAGCAGCAAGTGCAGCAGCAGCAGCAACTGCTGCAGCAGCAGTAACTGCAGCTCCCTTTGATGCTGTTAATCCTGCATAATGCACATGCATATGCAGTACTAATCACATTCCTGCATTTCCCATAAATATGCTAAATTCCTTTTGATATGCAAATTCCTTTGTCAATGCGCCCAGCTTATATATATGCTCCAAGCTCGTGTGCTGTTTCATTCAGACTCTGTCGCCTCGACGGACCTGGTTTTCACCTGAGGACGGCTGCTTGCGTTGTGGCCGAAACGTCGTGAGAATTGTTTTATTATGTTTTATTTTTATTATTTTATTACTTCCCTTCTACGTGACTTTACCGAAAGAACCAAGAAGATGCGTAGAATTATTTATTAGGTTCACTTTCAATAAAGAAACATCAAACTTAAAGCGAATTTGCGAAAAAAAATACTCGCTCATGAATATTAATGAGGGGGGTGCGGCATGTGGAGTGACGTCACGCGCGTTACACACAAACAGGCATTCTTGGCTCATTATAGTAGTAATTTGCATCCATGGAGAACAATCTTTTACTGCATTTGCCACTCCGATGGCAAGGAAGTCTTCATTACCATTCAAATCGTCAGAATTAACCAAACAATTGCGCACACAATATGCTGAAGCACCAGGCAAGCGCCACATTTGAGTGTCATCGTCAAAACCGATGCTGACGCCGGGGGAGTGGGGGACAGGGGCGTAACAAACGCGCTATTAGAACGTCGCTTCGTTCTCTCCGCTTCTCCAACGAGGAGTCAGCTGGAGGAGCACTCAAGCGACACTCGGGGCTTTCGTCACGTGCCTCCGGGCTCGTGTTCGCGACTCGCTGAACCAAATTCTCTGTGTGTGTGTATTTGTGCTCGGTTGTGCTACTATAATCATCACTCCTTACTGATGCTTAACATGTGGCTGCTGGCACTTTGGCAGAGGACTTGATCGCAATCAAAGATCAACATTTAAAGACTGGTCAGGGGTCCCCTGTCGTATTGATAAGCAATTTAATTGCACATTTTAGTGCCTGTCCCTGTGTCATTAATTACACAATCCAGCAGCTTTACTGTAAAACAGATGCAACATGTCAATGTTGCATCATTCAATTAATGACTTTGAAAGTTTGCTGAAGGTGTTTCAACTTGGCTGATGTTTTATTAGGAAAGTAAAGCATGTGTCTTCCAGCAGGGAGACACGGTGGCAGATAGCTTCCCTACCAATAAGGTTATGAGTTTAATTTGCAATCATAGCCCATCACCCCTCTCTCTAGGATCAATACTATTGTAACCCCTGATGTCAACAGTTAGCAGCCTATTAGAGACTGCTCCTTGCCATAGGAATATGGAATTTCCACCACTGGCTGAGGGATGCCCAAAAACCCGTTTGACCAAAAGGAGGCACTTTCTGTTGTTTGTTAAATTGATACAGCAAATGAACGATATAATTAAATAATTTTCTGGATTTTTTTTTTAGGGGGCATTTACAGAAGTATTTCAAGTACTTCATGCTGCATTAGGCCAGTGCTCAAACACAGGTGTCATTCAGTGGACGGCTTTTTACAATGTATTGTTTGCACATGTAAATGTGTAATTCCCAGGTGACAGGTACATTATTGTTTGCACCGTCAAGCACGCAAATGATGGACACATTCTTACGTGCACCATCAAAGCCAGCATCCTGTTAAAAATCATTTATTGTGATAACACGACAGCAGCCGAATAAAAAGCATTACACTGCCGGCCCGCTCAATCAATAAGCTCTTAAAACAGAAAGCAATTTTAAGGCAGTGCAAATGACTCTGGAGAGGATGGAGGTTGAACAGCACGGACGTATCATAAGCACCGTTTTTTCCATTAGTGATGTTTTTTTTCCTTCACCCGATTTATATTATCTGAATAGGTGTTTATTTTACCTTATCTGACGAGGTGGCTCGGCAGTAAAGCGAATGGCTCGCAATCAGAAGGTAGCGAGTTCAAATCCTGGCTGGGGGTTGATTCTAGACCCATCATCTATTAGGAGTCAAGAAAATAAGTGCGAACAGGATATGAGCACTGCCTTCCTGCACATTTTAGCAGGAAATCACTTTTAATTGTGATGTGTTTTCTCATTTGGTATGCCTTCTATACATTTGGAATTTTATTATCTTACTTGATTATGGCCTTCACTGGAATATCCTTTGTCACCTCCACTGTAAGTAAATTTTCAGAGCGATATAATTTCCTTGACTGACAGAGTAGAACCAGCACTTGTAAATCACTTCGAATAATTTGCACGTTTGTTTAACAGCTCCTTTAGTCCTAGTAATTGGATGCATATTTTATTAATTAGTATGATTGCATATATTATATATACAGAAGTGACAGGGTTACTATTTTTTACATAATTGTTAATTAATGCTTATTACTCATGGGTTTTGAAGGAAGATAACACATCCCCGTATTTGTTCATTTTAAATGGTGCGACCTTGCACCACGGCGGGTTTTTGCGGTTCTTCTGTGCGGCTCTCCGATGTGTTTTTCTAAGTTGTGCCACGCGTTTGGCACGACGTCCGATGTTTCACCCCACGTGATGAGCAACCATCTTCAGGAGCTTATTTCCCGTCGAACAACACGCTGCTCAAACCCGGAAGCTCATCGCAGAGCCATCTCTTTGACTACCGAATATGCTTTTTAATACATATACAATACAGCGTCGCGTGTGTGACTGGGGATTCAGGCATTGGTGGGTAAGTCATGAGGTTGGATATGTGAACATTCTATGTAAAATTACACTGTACATATGTTAATATGATAAATGGGTGAGTTACACTTTCCTGTACATATACGCTTTTTAGTCTTGTGCATGTCAAAATTTCTCGTAAATGGCACACAGTCGCATAAAATAAATAAATATGTTGATTTCTGGGGTCGATAATGAAGCCGTCTGTTTCAAAGAGAACGTGTCCAGTATAGATCACCGGTTCCTTTGCATTACCAGACGGAATGCGTGTTTAGATCAATCAGTGAAACAAATTTTGCAGAGAGTGGTTTCATGAGGTCAGCACATCAAAGAATTGACATGCTGTCGACACATGTCTTGTGATGAACGTTTGGTTGTATACGAGCATATAACTAATGGTCGATAATATTCCATGCAAAAAAAAACCGTTTTCTTTTTTGAAGATACATATTCTGGCGAATGTATCAGAAACTGTGGCCCAATTAATTAGACCAGGGGGCACTATGGTTAAAGTGCATGACTTTGAAGGCGCATGAGTTCACGTCCCAGGCTGTGTTCACTTCAGCCCATAATCCCTCTGGGATTGATAAGATATGTACTACTTTGTGGAAAACAACTGGCCTTTCTATGGATGGATTCTCCCCTATCATAGGAATGGTGGATTTTCACCACTGGCTCATAGTTACTAAAAGATAAGCACTTGTCACATTGCACGTTTGAGAAGTGGGACACTGACTTTTTGTGTTATCAGAGATGTCACCTGGTGATGAAATGTCCTTCTGAGACTCCCTCAATCAGCAGAGCATTTGTCAAGGAATTGCCACAGAATACGATGCAACAGAAATACTTCTGGAGTCACTTATTCAACACTCGATGTCTCTTCTCTTTCAGACTCTACACATTCACTTTGTGAGACTCATCTCATACACTCAGAGTGAGCGACCTGAGCTTGATTCCAAGCCATTGCTGGCATCACTTGTGAGATATATTTCAACTGTTCTTTGCCTTACATCACCAAGTCGGACTGACTTGGTCGCACAGGCTCCCATGACCAACATGGCATAGGGAGTTCGTCATCCAGCAATGAATTAACAACTTGCTGAATTGATTCATTCATACACTTCGATGAGAGAATGTTGTAAGCTGAAATCTCACCCCCCCCCCCCCCAATCTCTGTGGGGTTGATAACATGTGGAATAATTTGTGGGCAGTCAGCAGTGATCATCTTGGGGAGAGAATGGCACTGGCCAAAGGAATGTGGAGTTTCCATCACCTGCTCAAGGTTGTCAACAAATCTCTGCTGCCCCACATTCCTTGTGTGAGCATATTAAAAAAAACTTTGCCTATTGACTTTTACATTTTATTTAACATTTAATGCACCCTATAATGAAAAATAGCTAATACGTGTTTAAGATTAAAATCTTGAGGCATTTTTTAAAATGCAATATACATTTCCACTGTCACGAAGATGAATGAAATTATTTGAAAATGTTTCATAAAAATTTCATTTTTTAATATTGCCCCGCGGCGTTATCATTCCAACCTCCCCATCATCACCCTGGAAACCTCCCAAAAAAACTCCCCATGAATCCCAAGCAACTAAGTAACAAAAAAATCAAGGAGTGAAATCGATCAAACCTATCTAGGAGCCGAGGTTTTTGTTGCCCTATCTGTTTCCATCAATATTAAAGTGTGTCAGCCACACATCCGCGGCCTCCTAACCCCGTGTTGCACGAAGCCACATTGCCACCCTCCTTCCGCGGCGGTTTGTTATTGACTCATTTGTCACTGACTGTGTGAGTTTCATTTTGCCCCGCTGGACATTTTCAAGATTCACTGGGTGACAGAGGCCTTGGCGAATAATGCTGATTTGAAGCCTTATTTTGTTGTTGTTGTTGGGGTGCACGTGGGGGGAGGGGAGGGGAAAAAATACGCCTTGAGATCTCAGAGTAATTGTATGGGTTTTTATGCTGTGACGAAAGCAACCGGCGTGGAAAGTGGCCATTTGTCACCGCGTTAGCGGCGCGAATGGAAACGGATTTCGGATGAAATGTGCGTCTGCTGTATCTGGGCGTTTAACAATTTAATAACGGTTCCTTAAATGTGTGCAGCCTTGGTAGGTAAAGAGAGAGTTACCATTCAATAGGGCGTGTTGCCAGCACACGAGAAATTAGCTCAACATGAAATAAACTAATCTCTGCTTCGTTTTTGGCTGCCTGTGACCAACTGCAATTTAGCATGCACTGAAATTACCAGAAAAGTTAGCTATATAACGTCAAGTATCGCAAGTTATATAGGTGAGCCAAATAGTGTAAATGTCTATGATTAACCATAGAGGTTTTTTGGGTTAGATCGCGTAAATATAAATGTGTCGTTAAACCCGACACCACACGACACAGCCAATGAGTAAGGTTTGGCATTGAAACAAACCATTCCATTTTGTTACTAGTTCAGCACACTAGTGTGTTGGAGAGTAAACTCACACCATTTACAATTTGATTACGTTTCGCCAGGTTATTACAATCAGCCTCATCAGGTGACGACACACTGGTGTGCGCACCAGTGTGCTGTACTAGTAACTAATTGGCGTGTTTTGTGTAAGTGATAAAAATCACTAATTGGTTGTGTCGAGTGGTGGCGGGTTTAATGACACATTTATACTTACGCGATCTAACCCAAAACACCTCTTTTATGGATATTGGTGGCAAACCCCTTTGTGTTAAACCGTCTCTGATTAAATTCTTAGGACACATTCTTATGACAGGGGCAAGTATATCCATAATACAACTATTGTTGACCCACAGAGTAGCAGAATTTAGCAGCATTGGTTTATTAAGCTGCTTGGGATGTAGCTGTAATTCCACTATGGTTAACGTAATGATCTTGGCATAGTGATGACATTTGTGTCTCGCACCAAGAAGGGCCTGGATTCGATGCCTGACTCGTACACCTTTCTGTATGAGTTTTCTCCAGATTCTCCGGTTTCCTCCCACATGTATAAATAATGATTACTGGATCATGGGACCTTTTTGCCAGTATCAAAGTATGAAAAATAAGATTAGATTTTACCCTTCCTGGCAATACAACAGGTTTTAAGATGTTCAAGCACCAATTTAGATACCTTTTGCATGAAATAAAGTCTGCATTAACCACACGTACTTGTGGTGAACATGTAGAGAAACATGCTCTGATAATAGATATAGATAGATAGATCGTTTATTGTCATTGTCACCAGTACAACGAAATTTAAAATGCTCACCAGTCAGGGCATCATTCATAAATTTAAATTAAATAAAACAAGTATATGGGCATTGTCTTTGAAACTGATTGGCCTACACCAGAGACAGCCTTCTCTATGGCCTAGTCTCACCAGTGCCAGGCCAGAGAACGCCAAAATGCAAACAATATAAAGACAATGCACGTATCAGAGCATTTATAGCTCGGGGTGAGCAGCTACATCATTGGATACCTTTTTGGCAGGATCAAAGTATGAAAAATAAGATTAGGTTATACCCTTTCTGTCAATACAACAGGTGTAAAGACCGAATATATTTCTATTAAAATATAATAATGAATGGAGTGTGTCAAACATCCCATTGTGTGAACACAGAGCTCGCACAATTGTTGGTGCCAATTTCTAGCTGCCTTCCTGCTTGTTTGTGGTTGTCCGTGCCCCTGAAGAAATCTCGCACTCTCTCTTTCTAAGAGTGAACAAAAAACAGTGTGCGTTACAAACTCTAAATAACACTGCTTTTGTTTTTTTTACGTGGCATAGAGCCTCGCTTGCTTTCTGCAGAAGATTCAGCCACTGATCCCATGTATAGTGTTTTCGTGGCGAGCGTGCTGAACACCAAGCTAACAGGCCTCAATGGCAGAACATGTAAAAATCCAAACCATTGGAACGCACGCCTTTACTTTCTTTAATTAAATGACACACATTCCTAGAACTTGTAAGTTGACATGCTTACCATGTTAGCTTTAAGCACACCTCATTTTACTGCTTTTCAACCGTTGTAATTTAATAAAGGGAGCGATTTTTATTATTTATTTCCATTAACTGAAATTTACACGGTCAAATACAAACGATATTTGACGTTAATCTGAAATGACGTTAAGTGAAAGTGTCACAAATTCACTGAACGTGTAATAGTTGTCAGCTAAATATTGTGCCTGCCACACAGTAGTTAATTGAAAATGCACAAATGCAATCTAAGTTTAACCCATTCAACTGTGTCCTGAATTCAATTAAGATATGGCGAATTTGCATTCATTTTCTGTGACACCGGTTATGAAAGCGCAAAAAGACAAATTGCCTCACATAGTGCAGTGTGCCTTCAGGAGAGTGAAAGAAAACACTGATTTCATGATGTTCACTTCTAAAAAGTTCTGAGGCAAAAATAATAAAATAACACCTTCAGTGGAAAAGTTAATTTCTAGCCATGGGCTTTCTTCACCCAGCTGATTTTTTCCTAAATATATTAATTCCCAGACACTACAAGTTTCGCTACCAGCCTGAAGGAATAAATGGATCAATTTTCCAATTCATCTAATTTATCTTCACCATTGCTTGAGCAAACAGCAGTGATGTTTAGATAAAAACATTTTTATTCATCATCATCAACCATGGTCAATCTACCAATTAAAGGGCTTCCAGGTAAAGGTTTAACATGGGAATGATGGCACAGGTAGTGGCAACCCACCACCAACGCCGGCCGTCGCCCATCATTAGCTGCCCCACCCATGCTGATATTTGGGCTACGCCCATTTTAATCATTTATAAACAGTTTGCCTTTAGAGGCTAACCCCCTTTTCCTGATGACGACCGCTTGTGTTGCGATTGAAACGTCGTAGTTTTTGTTATTTTCTTTGAACCTATCTACGTCACTTTACCAAAAGACCCAAATAATATGAATTCCTGCAGTCATGAAAGCTTTAAGTCAAGATTTGTACGGTTCGTGTTATTTATAAATATTTGTTTTTATTTAGGCCTTTGTGAGAGCTTGGATGACTGCACCAATTTCTACTGAGGCAAATGTTATCATCTGTACAGGCTTAGCAGGATGGTCTTTAAAATACATAAGCT
Organism: Lethenteron reissneri; assembly: GCF_015708825.2. Classification (NCBI taxonomy): domain Eukaryota; kingdom Metazoa; phylum Chordata; class Hyperoartia; order Petromyzontiformes; family Petromyzontidae; genus Lethenteron; species Lethenteron reissneri. The sequence goes on from NC_083791.1 coordinate 2,231,005, forward strand.
CTTCCAGAATCTGAAGAAAAATTTGTGGTTGATGGTAGACAAATGTTTCCCTGCTTGCTCCCAAGGGGTGATTGGCCACTAAATTATAAGTAACAGTAATCTGGTTATAAGATGGAAAATTGGTAATACTATGGGACTGCTGGGCTTCTCTTTGTAATCTGATTGCATGAAGACATTACTTATCATGCTTTACTTCCCAGAATCATAGATGGACTGAAGTTGGACATTTCTGATTTAACTGAAATGATAATTGTTTCGAGGTGGTCACAATTTTAGCAAGACTGTCCGATGCTAATTCATATTCATTGGCAATCAGCTCACAGATTCTTGCCTTTAATGTCACTGCAAAGAAATGTTTCTCTGATTACTTAATTATTCCTACGATTAAATCACTTCATGGAAAAGCTCATTGAATTCCAACAGACCCATATGGTACTTTAAATGAAGTTATAATTCCCAGATATAATCCATTTGTGGGCACAGACAAGTTTCAAATGAACAGCTTTTAGATTTGTGCTCACGTGAAAATATAGTACGGTATGTGTTCTTGTCTTTTAAATTGTCTCCTTTGTATAAACATTTCAATATTTAATATGTTGCAAGTATTGATACAACAACAAACAAACAAATTCACATACATGTATGATTTTCTTGTTCCGCAAAACAAAAGCAAAACAAAATAGAACCCACCGCTGGAAGGGCTGATGGGCGACGGCCGAGACTGGCGATGCATTGGCAGAGAGCACGCTGGAGAGGATGACCAACAGAGAGGCGGAGCAATGAGGTGAGCTCGCGTGTAGGAGAGGGCTCCATTGTGGTATTGCAAGACCATCAGGGATGCTGACATCATGAGAAGGCCTTCATCCAACAGTGGATTGATCATGGCTGCTGATGATGTGGATTTAACCCAGTTCAACCTGTCCGCACATCTTGACTGTCGTATATTAAACACATTTACAGCATTTAGCCAACAGGTTATTATGTGGGTGCCATCGTTGCGAGATGTTAACTGCCTCACCTGATATACAGGAGGTCGTGGGTTTGACCCTGACGCCTGTATATTTGGAGTATGTATATTCTCCCCGTGGTCGTGTGGATTTTCCTTCGGGTCCTCCGGTTTTTCTCCACATTTAGAATCAACGTGCGTTTAGAATATTTGGCTGGTATAAATGTCCACGTGATAAGCCACGTCATTGAGCTATTATTTGTGGTCAGGCCGCTTCTGAAAAAGAGCTTTATAGCTCAGTGGGCCTTACCTGGTAAAATAAAAATAGTTTTGTTTATTATGCTTCTTCGAAATTAACGCCAACGCATCTCGCACCTCCGATTACATTGTCACGCTTGGCTACTTATGGTGCGAAAGACGTTCAACATACATTTGCACACACCTGCGATCCAGTGCTTCGGAGGTGTGGTTTGTGGACCACATAAAGACAGTCATGTATGCCATATCATCACCTGCATAATTAAAAGGCAGTGGGAGGCTGCAAGGCAAGCAAGCTATTGACCTATCTCCATGGATATTTGATTGCGAATTCTCAGTCATGTGTGGTTGTCATGGCACTTTTTCTTCCTTTACGACACTTATTAAATACCTATTAAAAGAGACTGGACACACATCTCAAACAGGACCCTCTTTAATAGCTCGTCACGAGACAGGGTCCCCCAATGTTTTAATATTCACACATTTTACACATAAGTCACTGCAAGGTCAAAAATATGCCGATATTTTACATTGAACCATTTTTGGACCATTATGGTCAAATCTGGAACTGTTCTGATAACGCCACGGGGTCATTAAGGTCCATCTCACTGCAGACTCGGAGCTTCGCGCCCTACGGAATCTAGCGGGCAGCTGTGGGGGTCGAGCCACTGACCCTTTGCAGCTGTCTCAGTGGTAAGTGCACTAACCACTGGGATATATGGCTGCCTATTGATTTATGTGCTTAAATCATGCTGTTTAGCTGCTGTTCGGGTGAAAGTACAATTTACATTTCGTGCATTATTCACAGACACTGAACAATACGACCCTTTTAAATAACACTGCTGGGTTGTGTGTAATTGAATTCTCTGTCTGAAAGTCACAGTCACAGTCAATGTGAATTCCTACTTAAATTATTGCAGTGCGATACTCAAAACTGCATGAAGATGGCAACGATCCGTGTCGGTTTTATTGGTGCCCAATGGCTATACCATAGGAATGTGGAATTTCTACCATTGACTCAGGGCTGCCAACAGATTAACATTGCCCAGTGCTCTCATGAGCATGAAGATTATGTCTATTTGACTCTGCTACCCTGGTGCTACTTTATGAAGTGTACTTGGCTAGCTGTGTATACCACCCTCTAGTATACAATGCCCAATATGTTACAAAAACACATTCTTACACACAACAAGGATGATTCGAGTTTCATCATGAAATATTTAATGCAATATTGCGTCTAAAAACAAATAAACATGTAATGAGAGTTTTCGTGAGTAGCCCTCTCAAAGCACCTGTGAATGAGTAAAACAACAGAATAAGGAACATATGGTCAGATGTACAGGATATAAATATAACGAGATAAATGAACAACTCTGTGAAGTGATGAAGTAGATAGGTGGAGCAGATGGACTGTTTGATTTCATAATTCAACAGACACCCAGGGTCATATAATGCCGAGGGAAACGGCGTAGGTTACATTTGAAGCCATTTAAGCACACGATGCAAATAAAATAACACGATAAACAGCATAAATTTAAGCACACACGCAAATATAAAGATGAACATAAAATAAAATGCGCCGAGTTGAGGCTGCATTAACACGGCATAAGAGTGCAGATGTCCCAGGTGTGGGCTCATGGGAACTGTTTTGCGAGTTCATGGCTGAATCTCCGGCATTATTATCCAGCCTTGCTGCAAGTTAACCCCTACTCGCTTGTCAAGCCCAAACATTATCTTTGTTTTTTTTTTGCTAAATACAATACACATACAAAAATAAATCACAGTCTAAACATTCCTCCAAGAGTGATCCGTGTCCATACAACGTTAACAAATAAGTTGATTTTAAATGACCACATAAGGCACCCTTAGGCACAGCTTAAAACTACACCTTGAGATATATGTGCTAGCTTATGTGGCCTTGTGTGGCTATTGTCTGTGATTAATGCTTCGCTTTTTGATACATATGCTTAAGACTAATTCCCTCGATGCTGGCCTATTCAAGTCGGGTGTTTTTTCAACTCCACTGGGTCTGAGTGTCATTGCAGGTGAGATGAATGAACATTAGCTTTCGTTTTGAGCACTTGGATGTGGATATCTCAACATCACATCCACACGGAGCAGGGTTAAAGCGGCCGCTGTGTCTCCGGGGTCCCTATTACTGGGTCTGAAAACTCCCCACTGCCATTCCGCACACAAAACTGACCACATGAAAGCAACTGGCTAAAGAAATAGCGTGAGAAAAGCTGACGGGGCTAAGGCATTGGATTGCTACTCTTCAAATTGCTCTGGGGAACCACAAAAGTACACAGCACTTTGCCGTGTGTATGGGTGGTGTGGGGGATTTTGGAAAGGGAACACTTTGGCATGCACAATTGGCACTCGTGAGAACACGCAAATCGTGTCTCAGTCACACCACTATATATTCTTTTAATGACAAAAAACTTGTGGTGGATTTATGTGTGTAACAAATGTGAATTCTAAGGTGGTCTAATAACAATGATGGTTTAAGAAATGTGGAAATGTATTATATATCGTTGGTTGCTAGGTGGCTCGTGGGGGTTGGCTAATGGCTGTTGGAGCATCAAGCCAGCATGGCTGACATGGGTTTAGTTCGTAGGTGGCCTCCCAAAACTAAAGAAGTTACTTTGTGTCGTGAATTGATTGTCTGTGTTCAGTTTATTATTTTATTTTTACACGCTTATGCAGATGCCGCAAAGCCTAACCCATTCCCATTTCAAGACGTTTGCAAGTTGCAGGGCGGGTCCTGTTCACCGCCGAATCTTGGAATGTGCAAGTGGTTAGCTTTAATTTTATTCACAGAGTCGTAGCGCCGTTGTTTTCAAGACATTGCCCTCACGGTAGAGAACTGTAGTGACACAGGCCGCACTCTATGATAGCTGGCGCCAATCTGTGCCACACGTCCTCCCGTGTGGCCTTGTGGGAGCCTCGGTACGTCTTCCAACCTGAATACGCACCGGTAAAGTTATTTCATTTCATTTTCTTCTGACGTACATGTACATATACGTCATCGGAATGGAAGAAGAAGGAGAAGGAGGAGAAGGAGAAGAAGAAGCTAATGATGAACATGTATGTCATCGGAATGGGAAAGGGTTAAGAAGCCAGCTCTCACCATAAGAATTATAATTTCCGCGACTGGTTCTGGTCTATCAACAGAGGGAGGCAATTTGAGTATTCAAACATGCGTAATGTATGGCTGCTATAATCGATTTTATTTCGGATTCACTGCCCCTTGTCATTCGACTTTGTATGAGAACCAACGCATGCCGTGCAGCATTGGGGCTTGTTTGGCCATAATTCACCATGCTGATCAGTGTGGGTTGGTGAAGATAGTTAACATTATTACACATTCAATTTACACGCAAAACGCACACCTACAAGAATATTCCACTGACGTTTTCCAAACGTGTAAAACTATATCTAAATGAATAAAATACGCTACGGTAGAGACTCCCCTTACCAGCAAATTGTTCATGGTCAAGTGGAGTTCATGGGAAAATATATTTCAATAATTAATTGTTTATCCACTCTTTTTTGCCGACAATGGAACAAATTCATGGATAGCCCCACATGATTATGATCTGTGATTTCCCACATCAGTGGAAATCGAGAAATGAGCACTGCTGTATATTTGTTTTTTGTTCTTTCATTTCAGGGGACCATATTAATGCTCATACTTGCTTAACGTTGCGGAAAGAAGACCAAAACGCGTTTGAAACTTGCTCGTGACAAAATAAATTTCATGACCAAAACGCGACCTGATTTGTGAGGCGTCAGCGCATTGCCACCCTTCCTTGAACCGTTCATTAAGCGTGAGCTGCGGCGCAAGTTTTAATTGTCAAAATGTGACTTCCCGCTATTCAACTTTTTTTATTCATATCTATGTGCATTTGAGCACGGATCATTGACGTATTCAAATAAGTAAAACATTAAATGGACTTAAAAAAAAGCCTAATAGAGTTATATGTGACACGTTTTGGTCATTATTTGAAAACGACAAACAAAAGTACATCACGATATCACAAGCAATCACACACCATCTCAATACCAAGCAACAAAAACAGTTAATTGTAATTGTAGGGAAAACAGCAGCAGGTTGTCATTAAATATAATTAAATATAAATGTACTATTCCCCCATACATTTTGAGCTGTAATACATTGAATTTTAAGTGGTGAGCAATTTTACATTCAATTAGCTTCAGGGGACTTTCACATGAATTCACGCGTGCACTCATCTGATCACTTACACCCAGATCTTCCTTTACAATTAATTTCAGAGATGCAGAAAATACTCAACGGGATCTTGCCAAGTTCAATAGGCAACTACTGTATGACTATTGCATCTGGCCAGATGGTGGTGTGAGTAGAGGCACTTTGATTTCAATTAGAAGATTGATAGTCTAAAATCCTGGTCAAGTATCTGCCTCAGCCCTTCATTTATCCATTCATGCGAATTAAGTGTATATCACAACATACAGCTTCAGATGTTTTATCACAGTTCCTGAGCACAGGCTCAAAGGCCCAAAATATCAAGTTGCCCGCAACAAACATCACTATTAAGTAGTAATGGATTAGAGTTCATACATATCTTGAATTGTGCAAGGTTATTTGAAGAACTTTGGAAATTAGACGATGAGAGTGACTTAAAAAGATTAGCAGTGCGAGGGAAGAAGCAGAGATAGAAGTGTTGTGAAGTGCAGTGTTGTGAAGTGCAGTGTTGTGAAGTGCAGTGTTGTGAAGTGCAGTGTTGTGAAGTGCAGTGTGGTGAGTGAGTGGGTGAGCTTGTCAGCAGGTGAGTATATGAGTGAGTGAGTTGTTGTGACCTGTAGTGGGGTGTTTGAGTAAGTGTGGTGAGTGAGTGAGTGAGTTGTTGTGACCTGTAGTGTGGTGGTTGCACATTATAGATAAGATGAAACAGTCAGTCTGACAGACTGAGGCCTCAGCATGAGTGGAGGAATTGATGAGAGAAGTTCAGGGCAACAGTAACCATGGAAGCAGAAATAGCTAGGCAGATGGTGTGAGCGGTAGAGTTGAAGGTTAACTCAGCTTATCATTACAAACACAGACATAATTTCAACCGTGATGATGGGTACAAACTTAGTAATCATTGGAAAGATGTTATCAACCATGCAAAAAAGATTTAACTACACATTTTTGGACCATCTTATCTGACAGGCACTATTTTAATCTACCGAGTGTTAACATCCCCATCGTTTAACAGTATTCTCCAGCAGCATAACAAAATGCGGCTTAATCGTATTTAATTAATTTGCCCACCCAGCAGCATAACAAAAAGCAGTACTTGACCACTTCACAACTCCTCCTCCCCCGCGGCCCTTCCTGGCTCCTCCCCCCTTAACCACGATATAAAGTCGTACCTCTTGGGACTTCTCTTCACTTGATACAGATATTTTGCTGTGACAGTTTCACCTGAAGACGGAAGCTTGTGTTGCCTCCGAACGTCGTGATTTTATTGTTTTTTACTTTTATTATTTTAATTTCATTTTTTACCTACGTGACTTTACCGAAAGAACTAAGAGTATAAAAATAATTAATAAGGTATGGTTGATAACCGTTGGAAAAGAAGAAAGGGGATTGAAAGAAAGATGAGAACCTGCTAGAAAGGGGGGTACAGGATATATAAAGAGCCCGAGAGAGAGCTCAGTGCATGCTGGAGTGAAGCATCTCAAGTATGGTCTATATGTATTTGCACATTGTCTGCGAATACACCATAAAGTTGAGTTAGACTTGCCTCATCCGAAGTCCTCTTTACATATACAGTAGCCTATAACTGTGTTAAAATTGCTTTAATCTAAATGTCCTGCAAAGAGACACAGATCAGCTGTTAATGCAGAAAGAATTACATTGGTGCCCAATTTCTAAATTTTTCTCTCTATCACCTTAACTTTAGGGTATGTTTTCGCGAATATTTGTAACTATTATAACACGAGCAATTGCTACCATTATTTCCCCATTGCTTTCATGTGTAATTATCTGCACAGCCATAATTACTTTTCTGACAATTACAATCACAATTTTACAACATTCTTCAACGTAGGTAATTTTTCCATTTAAGACTTTGCAAATCACTAATGTTTTTTTTAATCTGTAAATGATTTTTCACGGATGCTAATTATACTAATTATTATCATTCGGCACCATCCGTGAGTATAAATACAACAATATATTTGTTGTAAATATAATAATAATGCTCATCCAGTTGGCACGTGACTCACAGTCAGAATGCAGTGAGTCCAGATATCGCTCACGGGGCCAGCACGACTCATCATCCCTGTGGGGGTCAATACAACTGGAACTATGTTTGCTTTCGGAAGTTATGTAATGTTTTATGTAAGTGTGTAATTACCACCATTGCCATTATATGGGAACTCCACTGCTTATTGCTTTCTTGACGGTGGGAACATCGTGTCATTAAAACTGTGAATTTCGGTGGCACTCGTACATGCCACTCTGATACAAAGTTCAGTTATGGATGAAGACACTTCGACTTTGGTGTAACTGGGCTTAATTAAAAGCAATTTAGTCCGAGCCAAACGTGCGTTACAGGGAATGTATTTCCATTAATATCGTTTTTTTATGTTTGTGCAGTATTTCAAATTCTCCTGGAGTGAAAATGCTTTGCCCTGATTTTCTATTTGCTTAATTGCTGTATTTTAGACTATTACTTATTTTAGACTATTAATATTTATTTACATTATCGTGACCCATTTTACACTTGCAAACGAGACAATCCTGGTCTCTTGCGTTCTCAGTTGGTCTAACAAATACATTGATAAACTTGAATATCGCACAGGTTTACACTCTAACATAGAAACTGAATCTCGATGAGGTCTCACATGGCTTAATAAGGCACTGAATGAAATATATCAGTCACTTCGATTTAAAAATTTGCGCCATGCTTTGAACAGACCGAAATGGCCTAAACTAACATTGCCATGAAACTTCAACTGAGCACGAGACAAAGTAGACAAAGAAGAACAATTGAACAAATAATTAGTCAGGCCAATCCTTCTTGTATTTCCAAATAGTTATAGATCAGTGGGATGGTTTGCCAACACATTGCCATGGTGGTGAAATCCATCAGATCATTAAAAAAGCACTCTTTGTAGCCTAAGTAAATAGGGTGTGTTTGAGCGAAACGTAGAATATTTACGAGTGAAGGAAAGTGCGCATTTTTGTCTTTAGTGTTTGAAAGTGCCATAAGGAAGTGGCTCGCGGCTTTACAACGAAAGCAGATGAAGGGCACGCTGTGCCTGTCCTCCAGCATCTAACGCCTGCATTTGTAAACACAAAAGTCTTGCGTGTCTAATCTTCAAATAACAAAATAAATAAGCAGAAAAGATATATCTTCATATATCTGTAACGCAGCAAAAAAAGTTTTTTTTTACTTCCAACCAAAATTTCATGAGTAATCTCAAAACGCCAAGAAATGTATATTTGAACATGTACTTGAAATACCAGAATAAAGGCCGTTGATGTGAGTATAGTATATGCAATTTTTTCTGGGGAGCCAACATTGGTCGCCCTATGATGGAGGCAATGGATAGAAGTGTGAAATGTCCACCCGTTGCTTAGGGCCACACATGGACATGAGCAGAAACCAATCCTTAGTTGTGCCTAAGAGACACTTTGGGGCCGATTCATTTTATATTTTGTCCGCACACTTGTGTGTAATTTCCCGCACAATGTGAATATTGTGCAAACCTGATTCCCCCTAATTCATGTTACTGCCGCTGGCCCAATTCCCCCACTCGCTTAAAACAAGAGGTAAGCAAAGACAATCATCACTACCCCATGCTCGTTTGAACAGGGGGTGGAGGGGGACAATCTGTAATAATAATAATAATTAAAAAACACCTACAGTGTAGCCAATGGTTCAGGGGTTAGAACTCTATTTATTAGACTGCCTATGCAGATTATAAAATATAAGATTCTGCCCAGAATATAGTTAACAGCAACCAAGGGACCTCCTTTGCAGTCCAGAAAGGCCTTGGGCTCATGCCGGTTCATGAATTTCCACATGTTAGTTTTCCTCTGCCGCCACTCATTATTGCAGCTAATACAGGCGTGGATTTATTTGGCCGGTGATATTGCGATTTTTTATATGCTTTATACTTTCAGACACATTCCGAGTGCTTATTCTGTAAATAGTTTTCTGACAGCAGCTGTGGGCTTAAACGTAGTTATAAAGTGGTAGTTAACCTATGGCTATGTGCCCAATTCCCATTTGCACTCACGCACAAATTGTCGGAATAACATGGTTAACAATAGCTTTAAAAGCATATTTTACCAAAGAAAATTTAAAGCAAGCCAAACTTACACATCAACTACAATATTCAGAATGGAATTCACATGTTCCGCGAATGCATGTACGTCTCATTTTGTATAAATATTAACATAGAGAAATAGCGGAGGAAGTTTTTTTTAATCGTTATCATTGTTTTGTACAACTGTCAATATTTACAGCCTGCATGGATTAAAAAAAATGTATTGCAACATTCTACAGATATCTTTAAACTATTCACAAAAAAGATTGATCTATTTCACGGGCATGGAGTGGTGGCAGAGCAGTTAGCACATTGCACTCTCAGCCTAGTGACCAAAATGTGATTCACAATCATGGCTAACATAAGTATCGAGTGATATCTGAACCAGTTCTGGGCATCTGTACATATGTATTAAATTAATTCAACCTAATGCTATTTAAGTGGGGATCATAAGAGAAAATCAACTAACAGATTTGTGGCTATTTCCTCACTTTAAAAACTTTAATTATTTGTGACCAACACTCTGTAGCTTTCCCACGTATGGCTTTCTTCAACTCATTATCGTCAGCCATGGTCAATCCATTACTGGCTAAAGGCCTCCCAAGTCGCATGTCTCAAGATCCTGCACTGGAATAATCCACCCAGCACCATCAGACAAATTAATTCCATCACCCCATCTCCTCGGTGGGCATCTTCTCAGACGCCGTTCCTTTGCCTTCAAGCAATGCTTGCATCAACGAGCCGCTGAAATCGCTTTTCTATTTATTAATGTCTCACTTATTTTGTTGTCCAACTGAAGTCGAAACATGTCATTGCTCAAATGATCACAAGAAGGTGCTCACCCCCTCCCGCCGTTGGTCGTCCTGGACCAGTGGTGGAATATGCACGTTCCGATTGTGAGTGCCAATCTCCCCATAGGACAACTGCTCACTTATCAACATCAGTTCGCTAGGTATTTAAATATCATATCACATCACGATGATGTGATCGTAAGCCTCTCACAAAGGAAAAGGAAGCTGCACTTTGATAATTTTGCACAACATTTTTTGGCATGTCTTAATAAGGCCCTTAGGGATATTAATTTACAATTATGGTGCACATTAGTGTCTGTTGAAGAAAGAGCTTAACGCATAATGAACTTTGTCAGGTTGTTTGCGTGGGAACCAGGTTACATCACTCATGGTGTTTGACATTCTGTCTCTCGCTTCGTCATTGGCAATGTTGACAACTTGCCTAATACTGGTAGGAACCACCTGGTTCCACCAGCCCACAGGGGATTATTGTGTCCGTCCGTCCGTCGTGCATCCAAAAATGGGAGGGGTGGGGCTGGGTAGAGAGGGGAGGGTGGGGAGGGGCTGGGTGGGGAGGGGAGGGTGGGGAGGGGCTGGGTGGGGAGGGTGGGGCTGGGTGGGGGGTGGGAGGGGTGGGAGGGGTGGGGCTGGGTGGGGAGGGGCTGGTCACCCCGTGGTGCCCTTATAAAACTCAACATTTAATCTCCTCACGCCGGCTTGTGCCCGCCCACAGTCGGCCATATTTGCGGAATACATCACGCCGCCGTTGACCCTGGCCATTGACCGAGCAACCCAACATTTCCACCAGCTCCCTCCGCAGGAATGTGTTTTCCAGTTACCCCAGGTGGTTCGTTTGGGAAAATTCAGCAAAGCTCTGCCCTATATAAATTTTAGCAGGCAGATCACAGTATGCTCATAGAAATCTGGTCACGCGTCAATAAAAACTGTTCAGACGATGCGTAGCACATGCTTCTACCCGATGTCTGATCGTGGACAACTGCTCATACGTCAATTCAAAATGCAAAACGGGTCGCGTCAATTCAAAGTGGTCGATATGTCAGCTCCAAATGCCATTGCTTTCAAGGCAACACCGTGTGAAGGGTGAACTTCACCTACAAGGGAGTCAATCTTTGCGCTCTGAAAAAAAGAGCCATTGTTGCTTTCTGTGTATGTTTCCTTTATGGATCATGCATGGAACTGGAAACCCTTCCTGCAGTTGACCACTCTGCTGCTGTAGCACCAACTCAGCCTCGTGGCATTAGTCCAAATAATAGAAATTGAATATACGTGTTTAGACACATAGGAAACAAAACAAATGAAAGGAGTGACGTCAATGGATTTTCAATGACCGACACAACTCCCGGATGCAGCGAAACGTGCATCTGGACACATAACATCATTTTTCTTGCGGCTTAAGGAAAATGCGATGAGTAAGATGCATCCATTGCCCGTCACAGTGAATGTCTTCCAGTGCCACGACCTCATTACAAACAATTTATTTTGAAAGGACGTGTAATGCCAGAACCGTGGGTGTGAGGCGCATCTACATCAACAAAAGGGCGTTCCACAGCAAAGTGTTCCGTTAACCCGTGTGCCCACCCTGTGTCCGTCAGCTTCTGGCCGAGAAGCCTCTGCAGGCTCGCCGGTAGACAAGCGGTCAAATTTGTACGCGCGAATGAGTTGAGTAAACTATTCAGGTGTGATGTCCCATCTGTCATTGTTGACAACCCATTCGTTCCGTTTCTTTTTTCGTTGCACTTGAGAAATTCATGCACACTTGGCCCATTTCAGCCTCTGCTCCATTGATCTATTGCCGTTCACAACCACGAATATTTACATCATGAAATTGTGCTGCTGGTATCAAGGTACGAGCCCAAGAAATGTAATTTTTTTACAAACAATCGATAATTTTGCGTCTCATATAGTCCCGAAATGTTTAATAATGTGACGACGCCACCTAAATAGTTCAGTATCCCCTCAAAATTCATTTTGCATCATCAGTGCCATGAGACAATTATCCTTTATGCTGTGTAAATAACATTTTGCTACCGAGCTTATGGTTACCACCAGCCATGGTCAATCCACTGCTGGATGAAGGCCTCCCCAAGCTGCTGTATCCTCTCACGGTCCTGTTGTGTGATCATCCACCTTGCCACCTATATTTGATCATTTCACTTTTAAATAATGATGTTGCGTTCAAACCAACAATTGCGTATTTTTTGAGAATACATAACTCGGGACTGAACACATATGACGAAGTGCGTTGTGTTCGTAATGATCTCCTGTAAATCATTGTGCTTTTTTAAAATGCGTTTTGATTAGCCATAGTTGCTCACATTGATGGTCACTCTTGCACAGCACAGGACGATGCAGCTGAATACTGGCGCAGGTCTGGTCAGCCTCACAACCTCCGTGTGTGAACTATGAAAGAGAGGCGAGATTGCAAAAAATATACATCTATAAAATATTCGTGAGCAAGTGGTGCGGAACAAGATAATGCACACGCACATGCCCTGCTGGAAAGTGCCACACTTGCTGATATTCCCCAAAGTTACGATTCCCCACCTATGCTGTTTAATGTATAACACCAAGCTTCATTTCACCATGCCCTCCTGACCCACACTGGTTCAGAAGAGCACACATTCTTTGCAATTAATTAAACATTCTGGGAGGGTTTATGGCCAAGAAAGTTTTCTCCATTATTCATGCAACTTTTAAGATTTGTAGAAGTGTATGTCAGATTTATATGCTGCTCTCTTTGGAATTAAATACATACTGTTACCAGTACATTCGAGTAATGCATTTCAGTTCTTGTACTTTGTAATCAGATTATTTAAATGCAGATATCAATAAATGTATGTAATCACTAGAAATGCACCATGTAATCGGATTAACATTACTTATTATGCACTGCGAATTTCAACAAATATCTAATTGCAAACATCTTTTGGAATTATCGTGTAATGTTGTCGTTGGCGCTCAAACAAAGTTCCTCACGGCCTGAAATGTCATTGATTCATAATGTAATGCGGTTGTAAACGGCCCTTCTGAGGTGCCGTCAGGGGGGGAGGAGTTAGGTCACGTGGGGGGAGAGGGGTTGAGTATAGAAGGAGGGGAACCGGAAGAGCAAGGGGAGTGACGGGGAACCAGGAACAGAGGAAGGCCACGAAGGGCGAAGCGGGGTGTGGCGAGATCGCCACGAACACGGGGAGAGCGAGGATCGGCACCGTTGGCCAGCGGTGACCGACCCGAAGCAGCGAGGAGGCTGCAGTCAGCAGCGGGGCTGCACAGAGAGAGTCAGCAGCGGGGCTGCACAGAGAGAGTGGGCAGCGGGTCTGCATACAGTGACAGCCAGAGGGTCTGCACATAGGGGTAGCAGCAAGTCTGCAGGGAGGAGGTTACAGTAGATGAAGCAGAGAGTCAGAGGGGTGAGGAAGCTATAATAGCAGTGAATAGCCGGGGGCTACAAATACAGGAGTTATAACAGAGTGCCGTGTGGGTAAAGACGTGAACCTGAATAAAGACACGAAGACAGAAAGAAGTGTTCGAGTCCTTTTATTACACTGGAGTCAGAAGTGAAACGGCATGGCGAAACAACTGAGGAAGAAGAATATCCCATCTCCGGCGTCGGCTTCATCATCGGACGACGACGATCTTCCTCCTGAGGTCGGCTTCACTTCGGCGGAGGGAGAGATCCGTGAGGGCCCGGGTGTGGAGGAGGTTGCCGCTGCGCCCGACCCATCTGCGTTGAAGGACGAAGATTTAAGATGGACCCGGATGGCGGAGCAACTGGCGACCCTAAAAACCGTCATCACGGAGTTGTGTGACCTTGTCACGCCAAGGGCGGCGTTGGAAGGTGATGGTGGTGATCGGCAGGAGCCCGGGCCGTCTTCGATGGCGCCGCCATCGACCACGCGGCGTGAAGACGCCATCTTGGGCGTGGCGCACCACGGAAGGCGGGAAGCCGCCATCTTGGGGCCGCCACGAAGATCGTCCGCCATCTTGGCGACACCGCGTTGCGACGCCTTGCTGAACTTGCCGCCGGAAGAGTCGGTGACGGACGGAAGCAGGCCAAGGAGCCGCAGTCGTCACCTTACAACTGTTAAGGAGTTCTCCATCGGGGGCGATTGGAGTGCGTTCGCTTGTCGATTTTTGGCGGCGGTACGAACGGCAAGGTGGACGGACGCCGAGGCGCTGGAGGTGCTTCCGACTCTCCTTGACGATGAGTCTGTTCGTTTTTTTCGCTCTATAAAAGCTGCGAAGAAGAAAACATTGCGTGGAGTGTTCGACGAAATGGCGGACGCGTACGAGCCACCGGATGACGCCCATCGCCGCTTCGTGCAGCGGCAACGCGCACCGGAGGAGTCGCCTGTAGCGTACAGGGGCGCCGTGCTGGAACTCGCGATGGCCGCTTACCCGGAGACGGAGCCTGACCTGCTGGAACCTCTCATCTTGGGGAAGATGTTGGAGTTATCCCAGGATCTGGGCATTCCTATGCCGGCTTGCGGTCACGAGAAACTCACGTCCCGGACCGCGGCTAAGTGTTTGGACGCCCAGTTCAATCTCCGCCGCTGGAAACAAGTCACGGCGTGGACGGGCGGTCCTGTCGTCGATGGGGGGGCCGTAGGGTGGGACCCTACAAAGGCCGTGTACGTGCCGGATGCGACCGGCCCAAAGGAGCTGTCGGCCGCCTCCACTCCGTGGCCGGCTCGAAGCGAGCCGGGGCCGCGGGCTCCGCCGCCGGCGCGGCCACGTCGGGACGGGGTGCCTGCTGCGCGCCGACCCGACGTCGACTGTTTCCGCTGCGGCCGTCGGGGCCACTATGCCAGGGACTGCTGGGCCCGGGTTCCGGGGCCGCCCCAGCAGGAGGCCTCGATCGCGGACGTCCCAAAGAAAGACCCTCCGGCACAGGCAAGTCGGTGCGCACCAGACACCCGGCAAGGCCTGACACCTCACTCATCGCCGTTGTTGTGCGACGCGGATGTTCTAAAATATGGGAGGCCAGTATCTGCGCCTTGTCGCTCGATAACGCAGTGGCGTAAGTTGGCTCGGCGGGTTGTCGCGGCCGCTACAGGTTCGTCCACTGTACCGGGGTCGATCCAAGGGGTGGACGTGCGTATTTTGGTGGATTCCGGGGCGTCCGCGACCATTATTTCGGATGTCATATTCCATCTTTTGAACATCCCACCGGGGGCCGTGAGGCCGGCTTACGCTTCCTGCATCGCTGCGAACGGGGGTAGTATGGGCATCGTGGGACAGGTGGACGCTAATATTTCTATCGGGGGGGTCTCGGCCTCGGGCGTTGTGTTAATTTCGAGGTCCCTGGCGGTTCCTTGCTTGTTGGGCACGGATTTTTTGGCTAAGATGCCCATTTTAATTAGAATCAATGAAAATTGCATTGAACTGCCAGGGGGCCGCAAATTGGGGTTTTTACAGTCCACCTGGGGGCGACCGGCTCCGGTTGCCCAGGTGCAGGCGTTATCGGAAGTTTCAGTTGATATTCCACCTGGCTCGCAGATGCTCATTCCCCTACGATACCGGAAGCCGGTTCCGGGTCGGCAGAGTGCTTGTGGAATTTTGCTGTCGCCGTCCGCCGCTGTTACGGGCGGATTGGCACTGGTGGGGGCGCAAACCATTGTCCGTCCGGATCAGCGCCCGTTTTTGCAGGTGTTAAATGCGACTTCTGAAAGCGTGTGTGTGCCGGCTGGTACCGTTGTGGCACACGCCACTACGGCGTTTACGGCTCAGAGTGACATTCCGGACGGGGGGCTGGTGGGTGGTGTTTCACACGACGGAGGGGTGGACGATCGTTGGATCGCCGAATTATGTGCGGAAAATTCGGCCCTTTCCGCTGAGCAGCGTTGTGCGATTCATAAATTATTAGCGAGCTATTCCGATGTGTTTAGCTCGGACGATTTGGACTTGGGACGCACCTCGCTGCTCTCTCATCACATCGAAACGGGGGACGCGGCCCCTATCCGCTTGAACTCGCGTCGGATGAGTCCGGCTGAGCGTGAGCACGTTCGAGGGGCAGTGGAAGACATGTTGAAAGCGGATATTATATCTCCGTCTAATAGCCCGTGGGGTGCGCCTGTCGTGTTGGTTAAAAAGAAAGATGGTAAATTACGATTTTGTGTGGATTTTCGGAAGTTAAATAAAGTGTCGGTGGCAGATGCGTATCCCCTGCCGCGTATGGACGATTCTCTCGACGCCTTGTCAGGGGCTAAGTTTTTTTCAACGCTAGATCTCTCTTCGGGCTTCTGGCAGCTTCCCCTTGACGAGCCCTCGCGGGAAAAGACAGCGTTCCGTACGCCGCAGGGGTTGTTCCAATTTAACTGTCTGCCGATGGGGTTGAATGCAGCCCCTGCCACCTTTCAGAGATTGATGGAGTTGGTATTGACGGGGTTGCAGTGGGAGACATGTCTCATTTATTTAGATGATATTATTGTCTTCAGCCGCACATTTGATGAGCATTTATTGCGGTTGGAGGCCGTTTTTGCCAGAATGCGTTCTGCTAATTTGAAATTCAAGCCTAAGAAATGTCATCTACTGCAACGTTCCGTTCGATACTTGGGACATATTGTTAGTGCGGACGGGGTGGCCACGGATCCAGAGAAAACTGCGTGTGTCCGGGATTGGGCAACCCCCGCCACGGTGGGTGATGTGCGTCGGTTTTTGGGGTTCGCCTCATATTACCGGAGGTTTGTTCCGAATTTCGCTACTATCGCCAGGCCTTTGCATCTCCTTACTGGGAAGGGGCACAAATTTGTGTGGGGACCGCCGGAGGAGGCGGCGTTTCGGAGCCTGCGCGACCTACTGGCTACTGCGCCGACGTTGGATTATCCGGATTTTGAACATCCCTTCATTCTGGATACTGATGCGAGTGACACCGGGATTGGGGCGGTGTTGTCCCAGTCAAAAGGTGGTGTTGAGCGTGTGGTGGCGTACGGGAGTCGGGTTTTGTCTCCCGCGGAAACTCGTTACTGCGTCACTCGCAGGGAACTTTTGGCTATTGTGTATTTTCTCCGCCAATTTCGACCGTATCTGTACGGTCGGTCGTTTATTGTCCGAACGGACCATGCGGCCTTGCAGTACGCTCTTAAGATGGACCAGCCATCCGGACAATTGGCGAGATGGCTGGACACGTTGCAAGAATTCTCCTTCCAAATTCACCATCGGAAGGGTGTGCGTCACGCTAACGCGGACGCACTGTCCAGGTTGCCGCAACAATCCCCTTGTGCGTGTGCGTCGGGGACGCATAGGTGTGGACCGGCTCAGCCCCCCCCTCAGCCTGTCGCGCGGGCAGTGGATGTTCTCGAACCTCCGCTTACACCGGGACCGGTTGAGGGGGGACCGGCTGACGGGATTTTGCGTCTTCCAAGGTCTGTGTGGATTCGGGAGCAGATGTTGGACGATTCTTTGGTGTCGTTACGGAAACGAACGGAGAAGGCGGGTAAGGAAGTCGGTGCGGGTGGTAATTCGGAAACTGCTCTCCGAGATGGGTTACTGATGTGGAGGGAAGGGATACAGGAACACTGGCGTCTCGTTGTGCCTGCGTCATTGCGCTATGAGTTGATTCGATCTTTGCACTGTGACACACTTTTACACCTGGGGGTGCAGAAAACCCTATTGACGCTGCAACGAGACTATTATTGGCACGGCATGACGACGGATGTCGTCGGTCACGTTCGCGCGTGTCCCGATTGTGCCCGCCGTAAGCCGCCTAAACATCCATATGTTCCGCCGATACAATCGATTAAAGTATCTCGGGTTAATGAGTTGGTGGCGTTAGATATTTTGGGACCCTTTCCGCCATCAGCTAAAGGGAATAAGTATTTACTGGTGGGGGTGGAGTACCTCTCTCGCTGGCCGATGGCCTGGCCCTTGCCTGACCAGTCAGCGGCGTCTATCACGGACGCCTTTCTATTTGGGTATGTAATGGACAAAGGGGCTCCGGAGAGGCTCCTTACGGATCAGGGACGTAACTTTTCGTCTAAATTGTTGGGGGAGGTGTGTGCGGCTCTTGGAACTAAAAAGATACGGACGTCCCCCTACCACCCGCAAACGGATGGTATGGTGGAACGGTTGAATCGGACTCTGTCTGCCATGCTGTGCCATACGGTCGGGGAAAACCAATCTGATTGGGATTTGCATATCCCTGGGGTGCTTTCGGCGTATCGCATGACGCCGCACGCGGCTACTGGATACTCGCCGTTTTTCCTTATGTACGGCCGTGAGAACGTGCCGCCGATTCATGACCAGTTGGGAACCGGTGCGAGGGGGCCTGTTAAGCCTCTTCCTGAGTATATTAAGGACAACGTTCGGCGTGTCGCTGAGGCGAGGGAAAATGCCCGCATGGCTACTGCCAAGGCTCAGGCCAGGAATGAGCGGTGTGCCCGACGTTCAAAGGGGGAGTGTCCCTGGAAAAAGGGGGACCTGGCCTGGCTTCATTGCCCACAGGTGCGGCCAGGTACATCTCCTAAATTACATCGACCTTGGCAGGGTCCGGTCCGCCTCATTGAGGTTCCCAACCCACAGTCGGCGCGTGTTCAGGTTGGTGCACGGCGTTGGTTCGTGCACACGTCCCGGTTGAAGCCATACATTGCCCCACGGCCGGATGCGTCATCTCCCCAAGTTGCCTTGCCGGGGTCTGTTGCTGCCGACTCGCCCTTGCCTGTGTCTGCTGACCTTGCGAGAGCGCCTGTCGTACCCTTCACAGACAAGCCGGCCGTGACAGCGCAGGGAGGAGGACCTTCCGCTTGTGGGACGCCGACCGGAGCCGCAGAACCCACGGGACCTGCAGCTCTTCCTATCCCTCCGCGGACGCGAGTACGGGATGTTTCTGGACGCGAGCGGGACAGTGGCGGGCCTCCAATGGCGACGGAAGAACTTGCGCCCGTCGCCCCTAAAACCCTTCCACGTTCCCGCTCGGCGGGTGGGCCGCCGACCGTCCGGGACGGCCCGGCTACCCGTACTCGCTCGAAATCCCTCACGTTTCGTTAGATTGTGTTGTGTTGTGTTATTGTTATAATGTTCTTCAATGCTTCGTGTCTTTTTGCGTGTTGGCCCTTTACACCCGCATTGCTTTTCAGGTTGCAATTCAGCCGAGGTCGGCTGGATTTTCTTTAGGGGGGAGGGTGATGTAATGCGGTTGTAAACGGCCCTTCTGAGGTGCCGTCAGGGGGGGAGGAGTTAGGTCACGTGGGGGGAGAGGGGTTGAGTATAGAAGGAGGGGAACCGGAAGAGCAAGGGGAGTGACGGGGAACCAGGAACAGAGGAAGGCCACGAAGGGCGAAGCGGGGTGTGGCGAGATCGCCACGAACACGGGGGGAGCGAGGATCGGCACCGTTGGCCAGCGGTGACCGACCCGAAGCAGCGAGGAGGCTGCAGTCAGCAGCGGGGCTGCACAGAGAGAGTCAGCAGCGGGGCTGCACAGAGAGAGTGGGCAGCGGGTCTGCATACAGTGACAGCCAGAGGGTCTGCACATAGGGGTAGCAGCAAGTCTGCAGGGAGGAGGTTACAGTAGATGAAGCAGAGAGTCAGAGGGGTGAGGAAGCTATAATAGCAGTGAATAGCCGGGGGCTACAAATACAGGAGTTATAACAGAGTGCCGTGTGGGTAAAGACGTGAACCTGAATAAAGACACGAAGACAGAAAGAAGTGTTCGAGTCCTTTTATTACAATAACACTAAAAATTCCTTGTTTTTAAAAACAATAACTCAGGATATCCATGTCTGAACCAGATTGCTGTTTTGTGTATAAACACAATCTCAGAAAAAAATGGCTTTGTAACACATCCCACCAATATTTTAGACTAAACTCTCTTACGTGTTAAAGGCCAATAATAAGATTGCCATAGAAATGTGGAATATCCACTCATGCTGAAAGGCTACCAATAGAGATCAGCTTTCTCTCTCAGCCAGTCTTGTTTGACTGGGAAGACACTTTGGACCCAATTCCTGCAGCTATTTTGGTCATGATTTTGCCACTTTTGGGCAGAATGGCGGTCATTTTCACAAAAATAGGACTCAATCCGCATTTTGCAATTCATATGATGCACCCATTATGCCACTACTCTTGCCACAATTGCAGAACAGCTCTATGCGGGGAGAGTTAGTGTGACGCAGAATCACATCAGTTACACACCGGAGGCATGGCTTGTTGTCAAAATCTGGAACATTAGTAACATCATCATTGTGACCACTTTATTTCCGTCATAATCATTTATAGCATGATCATCTTGAACATCATCCACATGATCGTCATCATGATTGTTTTTACGTAGCGCTGACATGGTCCGGTGATAGCGCATTCACCGCTTGTTGCAGAGGTTCACGGTTCAAACTCGACGGCCACCCTGGTTATTATGTTCGATGGCTGACCATCGAACAAAGATCAGTACCACATCGCGTGCTTTCAGATGCGCTTCTGCGGCCGTCTGGAACGCTCTTCCTATATTAGGAAGCCACTGGAGCTTTGCACTTTTAAATCTACATTGAAAACGCATTTCTTTAGAACTGCTTTTGTGTTTAGGTTTGTTGTCCTTCCCCGCATCTCCAGTTAGCATGGTTTGTTATGTACGGTGCAAAAGAAGTTAAACATACATTACTGCGACTGTAAAAAACATAAAAACACTACGTCTGGTCTGCTTCACAGTGGACGTTAAGTTCCCCGACGTCTTTCGAAACGAGTTGGCCTTTTTATGCCGGCATCAAGGTCAAATTCGCAAAAAATTACCCGCAAACTATTCAATTGTGATTACACAAACTATGAAACTAAACTAAACCACTTTTTTATTTTACCAGGTAAGGCCCACTGAGCTGCATAGCTCTTTTTCAGAAGCAACCTGGCCACAAATGATAGCTCAAAAAAGTGGCATGTCATGTGGAAATTTATAGCAGCCAAATACCCTAAACGCATGTTTATATGTATATATGTTGAACTTCTTTCACACCGTACGTAGATAACCATGCCAATTGGAGGTGCGGGGGAAGGAAAATAAACCAAGCACAAAAAGCAGTTCTAAAGAAATGAGTTTTCAAACTAAAATGTGGAGGGAAAAACCAGAGGACCCAGAGAAGAATCCACGCGACCATGGAGAGAGCATGTAGATTCCAAATATACAGGTGTACTGGTGTACTCACACGGACACTCTTAACTTTCCACCTCTATCACTTTAGTTACCTTGCATCCAGTGTGGATGCTCCCTCACGCTACACTAAACACACACACACACTTGTTCCGAACTCTACGACTTCCCCTTACCGACCTCCACGCGCCCCGTGCGCGGTAACCACTCTATCTCTCCCATTTATACTCTGATATCCTAACTCCCCTCACCTGTCCTGCTTCCCCCACACGTCCCATCACTGCCCCAGCAGGGGATCAGCCAACACTGCTGGGGAGGACGAAGTGAAGAGGGCGAGGTCCCAGGCATTTTCTCCCCGACTCTTGCCTCCATCATCCCTGGATCACCCATCCCGTGCTGCTCCGCAGACTCCCTTATATATCCCTCTTCATTTGGAGTCCTCACTACCCCCCATTAAGCTACCGCCTCCGGCATGCCCCATACCCCCACTTATCGCCTCCATCTCCTGCCTTTCCGGCGCCTTCCCCTGTGCCCCAACGCGCACACCTTCTCGTTCCCAAATGCACCCACTCAATCTATGCTTCCGCCTAATTGCTGCCACGCCACACCAGTGTCACCTCACGCGTTACGCCACTACACAGGCATCAGGATCGGAATCGATTCCTCCCCACCCTCCCCCCATGACTTCCTGCACACAAAGCGAGGTAGATGAAATCTTGCCACCGTGCCGCCCTTAGCCCTCAAAGCACTCATTGCCCCCTATGGACATACTAATGCCCATTGCAGGCCAGGTAATTAGTCACCTTGTGCTCAGGGATAACTGCGACCGGGGGTGCCCTTTCAAATGCTTGAAATTAGATGTGTTGTAAAACACTCAGAGATGCCCCGGCGTCCAGGGTGCTATATATATTTAAAAAAATCAACCAGTATCATTATAAGCCATCATTGGCTTCGAGCTACAATTCTGTGCCGGTTATTGGAAGGATATTGAGTGAGCTGGCAAGGTATGAAGCAGCCCCCACATGCACATTTTAGCATGTGTGTTCACGTGTTCCATGTTTTGTGTTCGTGTGTGAGAGGGAGGCTCGTGAAGGACGCTACTGGGCAGTTTGAGGTAGTCGCCCTCCAACAACAACAACGAGCGGGCACAGCTGGTGCATCTGCTAGTCATCTCATTCAATCAACCCATGGCACATGGGTCTGTCCCGTGACCTCCTGTCAGCGAGCCTTCGACACTTCATGTTGCCTCAAAGTGCACCTGGCCTGGCACAGGTGCCGTGGTGACGTGACCGCCACTTAGTGGCGAATGGTGGCTGTTGTTGTTCTTGAGAGGGACACAAGCCTGATTGGCCGGCTCAGTGTGTCGACTGGGCGATCGTGCTGAATTTACCACACACAGCCCCAATTCCCGTCGACGAGTGAGGTTCCAAGCCATGCCGAACGACTAATTAGATTAAAAAAAATGTTTACATGAATTTGGCGCCACCGCTTTAACGGGATTTTCGGCTATTCCCGTAATTCCGCAAAAGCGTGAAAGCTAAATTCTGCGTGAATTGGGCCCTTTAACTTGACACGTTGATCATGTGACAGGCATTTAAGATGCGTCAATGAGATTGTGTTAAATGATGTTCCGGATGAATACATCTGCAGATCCTGGCCTTGATTGGACATTCAATGATGGAAGCATTGCACAGCGATTGTCTGGAAACTGTCATTGTTATTGGACCCATCTGCAGACCTCGCTCGTTATTGGAAGGATATTGAGTGAGCCGGTGTAATAGATTGGTTGCTCATATGGTGTGTACGTGTAATGGAGTTTATTTTGGTTTCACATATAAAAATGAAAGCATTATCTTGATTGATTAGATCAATCAAGCTTCCTTTTAGTATGGTTGGACAGGCACTTATATGCATTTTGGCCAATTTCAAGCATCAATAACTCTGCAACAACATAATAGATAATTATGAATCTTTAAATTCGTCACAATATTGCCCCCAATATATTGAGATGTAATGATTAATTGATTCAATTATTCCTGATTCATGATTTTTACCAAAGCAGATTCCAAGAGACGTGTGCCACGCTCGATTATACAGTGGATGCTGCCGTACTGTAATGGTCAGAACACTGGACTTGCAATCCAGAGGTTGCCTACCGCAGAGGTTGATAACAAAAGGTGCACACGTTTCTTAAACCTTCCCGCATTTGTCCACCCAGGAGTATAAATGCGTTCACCACAGTCGTGTTTGGTGAGGTAAATTGGTTGTACTCTCAACTTAACCTAAGTGTAGGCCAATTACACTCGAGAGGCGCTTCCTCCAGTGGAGGCCATGCCGACAACAGCAGTGGTGTGGAGAAAACTGTTTGGTGGGGCTGCATTTTTACCTTTCGTTCGGAACGCACCACAATTACTAAATAACAATCGTGAATCCATCGTGACGCAAAATCTTCCCGATTCATTTATTTATAAAGGAGGTGAATTGTGCCATGCCTACCGTCTGTGCCCCATTATATTTTTTGCCAAAAGAGGTGATTCAGCAGTTCTTATTTATTTATATAGCCCATATCTTGTTATTTGCCTAAGTATTGTTGTTGGGGGTTTTTCTTCAAACATACGTGGTGAGTGAATTGTGCCACTACTGCCATCAAGGTTGGCTTCTTGTTGTATCACTCAAACATGTTTCTAAATGGCCACACTGGTTCCCCTGGATCCTGTGTGCTTTGCTAGATCCTATGCTGTTTCATTTATAATAGTTTTATAAATAAGCTAAAATTTTCTTTCAAGCTCATCAGTGAACCTCAGCCTTCCACCTCTGCTTCAGGTGGGTTTACTGGACATCTTTGAAAAATAACTTCATAACTCGTAGGATTCCTCCAGTATAATATTCAGATTCTGAGTGACTTAAATTAAACTGTACAGTGATATTTGTTGTCTCTTTTGTGATGTCTATTCTCCACAACAACGCTAACGATTATTTTGAATTACATACAGCTTTGAATTTTTGCACTATGTTGTAATGATTACATTGTACATATTCATTGTTGTTTTGATGTCCTTGGTGTTAGTTATACACAATAATTAATTCTTATCAGTACGCCAGACATCTGCCATAATAACCGTAACAGCTCCCCTCCATTGTTCGCCTGGCTTTGGGAGCTTTACCGAATTGGCTTGAAGGAAGATCCAGGCGACAACAAAATTGATTGCTGTTTTGCACCATTCTAACAACAACATTGGCTCATGGAAATGTGGCCGTTAAACGGAACTGTCACATCTCAGATCCTAGCTCTTGGCCAATGGACAGTGTGTCTTGGCTAATGGATGGTGTGGCACCACAAAGCACTTTACAAATCCTTCCCCATGCGCTGGGCTCCACAGTGGCATAACCACACTATCAGCTCAGGGGGTGCGGCAATTGGTCAGGTGGGGTCCCAATATTTGATTTGTCCCGCACGTTCACACCTAGGCTCTATATTGCGCCTCATCTTGCTTAATCACATCATTGCATAAGTTTTTGTTATTTTACAGTGTTGTTGAAAACATCTCATGGAGGTTGTCAAGGAGGCTCCAACTCGTAGCTTTGGCCACCATGTTGGTGGCGAAGGCACCCTCTACCTGCCCCCACGCTTGTTACACTACTGGCCCTGAAGGCTAACACATGAAGGCACCCGCTGCGTCCCAGGTGTTGAGCCGTGGCCAACATAACGGAACTCCCACCTTGTATGTAGAGGTGAAAGGACTCCGCTCTGGCATTGACATCACTAGTGGCACTATGGTAGTGCGCCTAGCAGTGCCACAGGTGGGATTTGCTATCATATTTTTCTCACTAACTTCTAACTCGTGTCAGATTTGCCATGAAGCACAGCATGGGTAGGCATATGTATAAAACAGCTGTTTTAATGTTATTTCTCCCTGTCATGCTCTCGAATAGATGTTTATCTTAACAACCTGATCACAAGAGATCATTACAAATACAACTGAATGTAATGTAGATCTGTGTTCAATCCACTCCTGGATCAAGGCCTTCTCAAGTTGGCCGTGGGGGGTTATTTGACCACGGTTCACCACGCTTGTCCATGTGGCTTTGTGAAGGGTGCGCGCCAAAGAACCGGTTGACATATCATTCCCCACTGATGTTCGCCGTAACCGGCGATTCAAACCCCGGTCACTCGCTGGACTGCAACACCACCACTCCCTGACACAATTACAACTGTGTTATTTTAAATGTCAATAGCATGCATTGTTTGTGAAATTTACATTCATTACCCTTCAAGGGACACTGCCATTCAAGAGTAAAGGTTCATTGCCATAAACACGCACGTGCGTCGTATGTGTGGATTTGTGTTTGTGGGGAGCAGTAGTGTGGAGCGGTTAGCACGCTGCGCTACGAACCCGGCGACCTGGGTTCGATTCTCACTCATGGCCAACACCAGTGACGATTATCTGAACCCGTCTAGGACCTCATCAACATCGACTCAGCTTCAGATGAGTACCTAGTGTGCTGTGTAAACATCGTGACTGGGGAGACAAAGGCGGTCGGGCGTGGTGCTGGCCACCCAACCCCTCATGTGCCGTGCCGGCCTTCATGGGTGCTCGCGAACAGCACTTGCCCCGACATTTTGTAAAGGCTATACGGGGGATCTTTGTCTTTATCTTTGTGTATTCAATGGGGGGCTGCCATGGTGCTGTGATCCCCACACTGCTCTGTGGTGCCAGCAGCCTGAGTTCAGTTCCCAGCTGTGTCCATCATCAGTGGCAAGTGGTATTTGAAGGTGTCCTCGATTTCCTCTTACAGTATGTGAACATCAACACTGGGGAGGGACCAATGCGGATGAGTGGGATGTTGGATAAACCCCCCGAGATCGTCTGCTGTGCCGACCTGAAGACACACGCTCGCGGCCATCGTATTCATGCACTCCTTTGCCCAGCGGAAGCGCATTCACCGCTTGTTGCAGTGGTTTGTGGTTCCAAAAGCAGAGCAGGGGGCCCTGGTTATTGGGGTTTGAAGCGTGAAATAGCCTCTGTCGGCTCCAAGGGTGGACGTTAAAGATCCTGTGACGTCCCCAGTCTGCGTGATGTTCCCCGTGTTCCCTCTTCTTCTTCCCCGTTAATCTGCTGCTCCCGATTGTTCCCACGCTACTATGCTAGGGCAGGCAGCGAGCCCCAAGTGCATTAAAGACCCCCTCTCCCCCCCCATTTGAGGGTGTATTATTATGGGTTCGACATACGTTAGCAATTTGTATCTCCCTTTGTGATATCCGTGTTCTGGGTTCTTGATTCGTTATAATAATAACAGCAACAACAAAAACGATCCCGTGACATAATTCAAAATAGGAGGAAAATGTTGCAGTGTTGTCCCCTCTTGTAAAGCTAATGCAGACTGTGTCTGAAACATTGCACCTTCTTTCGTGATAGCCTTGAGCTATAAGAATGGTGCAATTATAATCTAAGGCTCTCAGCTATTATTACGTATGGCTTAATAGAGTACAATACTATGACTATAAATTATTATATCCCGATGACGAACGGTTTGATTACATTACAGTCATATTTGCTATTTTGAGCAAATGTACGACAATTTACATTATGATGTGCCCATAATGTAGCGACAATCTCAGAGTGCAGGATTGCAAAGGGGGAAAAGGCAGGCAGTCTGAGGAATAGACATTTAAGATTCACATTGCACTCATAATTGTGCGCACAGCCGCATGCTTTGAGTTGGCGTATGTTGATGTATGATGCTAATAAGTGATATTCAATCTAAAGTTAAGCTGCTTCCTGGGTTAAATTAAATGCAACGGATTTGCAACTCTTGGGAAGTTAACAATCATTCGTGCACACGCTTAATGGATAGGCCTTCCAACTTGCTTTGGTTTACGCACATTTAATATTGTGTGAGCAGACAATTACAAATGCAGTTTTTAGTGGTAATTTAGCAAGTTTAGCACGTTGTGTCACGCCATGCCTTTGCGGTATTAATCTCCTTGCAAAAAAAAACTATCCCGGTACTGATAGCTCTGAAATTATCGTACAACGATAGGCGACGGTCAATGTGAATGTAGTTCTTCACTCGAGGTTGCATCGCTAATTTTCAAATCATTCCTCTGCTTGTCAGATCCATTCTTTCCCATGCTGCGTTCTCAAGTCGGAATGAATGGCAATGCCGATAATGTATTCAGGCTGTCTTTTATTTGCATATATTCCATTCCCATGTCCTGCGTTTTATATCAACTGAGAATGCGTACCGACATCACCCCATGTGCGTTTTTCGGAACCTGCAGCCATTTCCTCAAAACGGTCATTAATTGTAACCAAATGTAGACCTTACACGGAAACGTGCAAATAAATTACCGCTAAACTTGTTTTGTTTTTACAGGAGCAGAAAACAACTTTTTCATTAAAACAACTCCAATTATGATTACTTAACATTTTATATTTATTGCCCACGATAATCCTCACTAAGCAGTGCTTTATTTCAGTCAGAATAGTTCCGAATGCTGTTCAGGGAATTATTTAGATATGCCACATCCATCTCACTTTATCTTCTTTTAAAAAATATATATATCTGTGCAATGATTAGAAGTAATACACGTACAATGATAAATTATTATGATGGATAGGCTACCTTGTATTCTAGTGGCAGTGCCTCATCCCGATAATTCCAAATTGCAAGCCAGCATAGTGTTATGGAAAATATTGAGTGATATTAAGCCCTGAGACTAGGTCTAAGTACCGACTGGGGATGTTTCACCAGTTGTTCCTTTTTGAGTACATGAAAGGAAATCGGAGTGCCTGAAAATATTCCACACACGTATGATTTCACTTGCTGTGCAGTACTTCTTCACTGCCAATAAAGGTGTTTGTGTGACATCCACATGATCCCCATGCAACCCACCAACCCTACCATTGAGTTCTGAGATTGCATGAGAATGTGTGCCAGCACACCAGTAAAATGATTAACCATGTTACGGGGTTGGCTCATGGCAGGTAAGAGTAAGAAGTCCCAAACATCACACTGTGGCTCTGAGACACGGTACTGCCATTGCATTACAATGTGGATTCTCATTTAGGGGACTGGCTCACAATAATTTTTTTCTTGATAAGCGGGGGGCTGTTTAATATCATTCCCTCCTAATGCATCACTATCAGGCCACTGCACGAATCATTCTTCCACACTGATGCTATCCATTAGTCTTCCCGCAAGAAAAGACACGACTGATCTATTCACCCTGTCACCTTACACACTGCCGTGTCCTCATCTCCACACCCAACATCTGTTACCACCAAAACTTATTCGGAATTCATGAGGCACCTTGAGCTAATTCCTTTCTCATTATCTTCTGGAGCTCCTTCACCCTCCTTGACCATCGCCACTGCGTGTCGTTGAAAAATGTGTTCATTTGATCTTTAATATTTCATTTGTGCATTTTTCATAGGAAGGATTGCCATCTAATGTTCAGAGACTCAGGCCATATCATGGGAATGATATTTCACAATACCAGCAGAGGGGACAACTACACACAATTGCGTTGTCTTGAGTTGTGTATTACTACACTATTGGCAAACAACAAGACTTTTCACGTCCAGGGAAGACTTACGGTTTCCCCAAGACAGCAGCTACATCCTCAGCAAGGGACAATTCCTTTGAAAACAGGAAAGGTAGCAACCCTATTCATCAGTTGCAACCTACAACATATAATAATCAGTCAGGCCAGCTATACTCAGAGGTTGTGATATCAATTTGCAGTTATAGATGGACTCAACCGATCATTTCTCCGGGTTCAAAAGAACGAGAACCACTGTGAGAAGTCTACAACAGGCCAAGGCATGCTCGTTTTTACAGCTGAAGTGAAGTTCACGTGCGCGCACGGAAAGGGCGCCGATGGCTTAGCAGACGTGATCTGCTCACACCCAATTGCATTTTCTTTACAGTCAATGTTACGTCTCTAATTTAAATGTCTCCTCGAACCAATATGTTCCATATTCTGAGTCTCGGTGGAATTCCAAGTGTGCGCCTCTCCACACTTCTCTGCACACCTTTGAGCTTTCGTTCCAATTTCTTTGTCAACGTCCGTGTTGTTACGAGACGTGTGATGTGTCAAACTGCAGTGAAGCCACGTGCCTTTTCGAGTTCCCTCTTCACGCATGAGCATGCGTTGGTATAGTGCAGAGATGCAACATAAAATGCTGCGTTGGGTGGGGCAGGGTGAACTTTGTTTTTTTTCTGCTTTCATTGTCGAGTAACTCTTGTGGATGAGAGAGGCTGCCTCGAGCCTGGTGGAGTTATACGTTGCTTTGAACTAAGGAAAATACTCAGAGCGCTGTCACGTGTTTATTTTATGGGAAATTAGTTTTAACAAGAAGAAACGTAGAACAGTTGTGAATCGCTTGGCTTTACTTTTCATTTACATGTTCTTTCCGGAAGACAACTGATGAAATAGAACGAAGGAAAGTGGCTTGTGCAAGCCTACCTGTGCCAACTCTGGACATCAAGGCACACTTAACCTGTTAATGTAAAACCATTCATGTAAAACCATTAACAGGTTAAATGTCTTTATGGTAACAGGTTAAATGTCTCACTAACACGGCCACCGTTGCTCGTTTTCCTCGATGTGGCGGTGGCTCTACGATCTTACATTGACATGCTAATCTCTCACAATACAATGGCCACCTCCGCAGCTTCGTCGTCGTGGAGGTAGCTCTCTGATCTTACATTGACATGCAAATTTCTCACTTTAACATCACTAGCCCCGCCCACTTCGCTTATGACTCTTGGGCTACACCCATTTCAAACCTTTACAACACCCTGCCTCAGCAGCTTTCACGCAATTTTTTCTCCTGATGACGATTGCTTGTGTTGCGATCGAAACGTTGTAGTTTTTTGTTATTTTTTTGTTATTTTCTTTGAACCTATCTACGTGACTACCGAAAGACCCAAGAATATTTGAGAGTGATTATTGAAAAAAGGATGCAAACAAAGGGTATGATCATTTTAATTTTTCAGAAGAGCTGAGATGTGAAGACATCTAATGAAAAATAAGAATACGTTTTACCCTTTCTGGCAATCAAGCAGGTGTTAAAATATTCAAACACCAAATATCAAGTCTGCAGTGACCATACATAGTGTAGAGAAAAAATGCAAAAAACATGCTCTGATAATATCTGCCATTGTCTTTGAAACTGATTGGTCTACACCACCGGAAGCCTTCTTTATGGCCTAGTCTCACCGGTGTTAAACCACATAATTCAAAAAGGAAAACAGCACAAATACAATGCAAGTATCAAAGCACTTATAGCTCAGGTCAAGCAGTTATATCTATGGAACCTTTAACACTGGTAAGACAAGGCCATAAAGAAGGACTGTCTCTGGTGTAGGCCAATCAGCTTCAAAGACTGCATATATAATTATCAGCATGTTTATTTGCATGTTTTGCCACAAGTGTGTGTGGTTAATACAGACTTGATGCCTTGCAAAAAGGTACCTATTCGGAATTTGAACATTTTAACACATCCAGTTTTATTGACAGAAAGGGTAAAACCTATTCTTATTTTTCATAATTTTTTATACTGGCAAAAAGGTCCCGTAGATATGTGAAGACATCTGTGTATGTTTTGGAGAATGTGTTTAGCATACATAGAATATTGTTACAGTATTGCTGATATTATATTTAAAGTACAAGCGCTCGATATTCTGCAGAAGTAGTGGGTCAGTGTGCGTATGGTGCAATTACGTGGATTGGTAGAGTTCATTTTTGGGGCAGTTGACAGGGCCCAGCGGAAGCGCATTGACCGATTGCTGCAGTGGTCCATGGTTAGAACCCAGCAGGCAGCCCTAGTTATTATGTTCGGTGTCTTAACCGTAAAATAGACTCCATCTGATTTAAGGTGAACGTTACAGATCCCATGGTGCCATTCAAACGAGATGGCAGCAGCGCCACGCAAGCTGGCAGCAGTAGACATCGACTTAATCCCTACTTTCCCTCTTCCATCCCTTACCTCCCCTACTTCTCTCTCCTCTCTTCCCCTTCTTCCTGTCCTCCACCACTGTTATTTGAGTTATTATTTTGGCGACGCCTTTGTTTTGTTGGAGGCGCCACTCCTCGACCACGTCTCCTGCCTGCTTGCACGCCCATTGGGCGTCATATCGGCAGCCTGGCTGCCAGCGATCCCTCACGGGACCGCACCGTCCCCCTCGCTGCGCGGCTTCCTCACCGCCCCTTACGATTGGTGCTGCTCCCCTCCCGAGTCTCCTGCCTTCCCCCGCGCCCACCGGACGTCCTCTTGTTGGCCCGGCTGCCGGTGGTTGCCTGCCGGGTCACACTGTCGCCGTGCGACTTCCGCGCCATCCCGCGTGACCCGTGGGCCGCTCCGTCACCCGTGTCGGGGGGCTCCTTTTCCGGGCCACGTGTCCGCCGAGGATCGGCAGCCCCAGGACATCGGGGCTTTGTACGATCCCCAGGATGGGAGGTTGAGTTCCTGCCGGGGGAGTCTCCACCGTGTTAGCATGCCGAGCACGGAGGGAAGCTTCGCGTCCGTGGTAAGCGAGCTGGGCGGAGGCTGCACTTTCTTCCTCGTCGTGGCCCTGGCCGGGACTCTGCTGCTTCACTGCACGGACGTTGCAGACGTCGTCGGCAATACGGGGGACCTTTACCCTCCTAGCTCCAGCCCCTCACCGCCCCCCATTGTCTTCCCAATGCAATGATGCCTGATCTATTGTTCAGTCCCCCAGATTTCTGTTGCACCCCAATTGCGACCAGGCCTATCCCAACCCCTCCTTATCAATCCCTCTTGATTTGATGCATCAAAACTACACCACGTACAATAACCCAATTCTTTATTTCAAATCATTATCACACTATATACAATTTTACAATTGCTGTAAAGCACATTGATAAAGGTGCTATTTAAATCTCATGAAGATGAAAAGATCATGGGTGTGGCCGTTGCTTGCCTCCTGTGCAGTCGCTGCGTTACAAGCTGCTGGTTGTCCTCTGCTGTGTTGGGAGAACTTGTTTTGTGCATTTAAGAAGCCACCTTTCAGAATTGGCTGAGTTGCAAGTTTCTTTGAAAGTTTTTTTTTCTGATTCATACCAAAAATGTAATATTATCCAATTAACCTAACGTGCACAATACAATACATAAGTTACAATAAATGCGCAAGTGGCAATATATGACAAAATACATACCCTTAGTCACCCAAGATGCCATCGTGGAAGAGAATGTCAGATACAAGCTCGAGGGGTTTTCAAGAGCTCCCTCTAGTGGAGGCTGTTTTGCCAGCAGTGGAGTGAGCGAGGAATTGCAGGGCTGTTGCTTTATTTTTTTTTACATGTTATTTGTATGTAAAAGACAACAGCAGTGGATTGAAAAAAGGACGAAATTATTATTTGGATGTAAATTCACGAGATGTGACAATTAGTTATGGACACATTTCAATTTTAATCACTGCTTTGACAGTGGGTTTTTTGTGTACATGTTGTGATTTGTTTTTGATCTGTCTCTTTGCATTTTCTCTCATAGACGTGTCTCCGTTCACATTGGACCAGCCCTAGACCTAGGGTTGTGGCCAATGCTTTGCTTTAGTATTTTGAGCTATTTGAAGCCGTTGAACTTGCAGCATTGGTCATGCCTCTGATCTTCCTTTTTTCCCATAAAAAAGTCACCCACTGACAGCACAGCATGTGCCTTCTGGTTGTGATCAACCCCAGCACAGAACCTCATCCAGTCCCTTCCATCAGTAATCCTCTTAGGCAGCAGCCCCTTTGTTACGGGGACCTTCTTTAGCCGTGTCGTACTCTTCCCCCCTCATTCTGTCACTATTTTATAACCGGTGAGCCGGCTGCAAAGTGCAATACTGCTTATTTGAGAATAAACACCAACTTGAAAAAAGGCTTTGAATACACAGCCACTGGTGAGCAGGATGACACCTTCATACTTCTGATGGGATAGTGTCCAGATCTCTCAAGTATCTGTACCCTCCTCGCACAACCCAGTTTAATTAAACCCAGGGTGGGTCGTTTTCATGCCGGGCTGAATTTTTTAAGTCTTTGAAATTGCTCCGATTTTCTCGCACATCGAAACACTCATTAATTGCCTGATAACACCTTAATATATAGAGGACAACAGGACCTGTGGGAGAATTTGCTGCCGGATCATCGCCTGGCCACCTTTGCTGCTTGTTTGTGGTTCCTCGAGCCTCGGAGTCGTTCTCTCTCTCGATGAGTGAACACTGTGTGCGCTACAAGTTAAAATAATAATATTAAAATTAATAAATTATTTATAGTATGCAGGACCTCTTTATCCTTAATCAGAAAGCTTATTAGACCAGCTTAGGGTTTTCCATACTGCTTGGAGGGATACCACATCGGGTTTTTTTTACGGAAGAGAATCCAATCTACATAATCTTTTTCTTGGGGCAGAATCAGAAACAGTATTTAGACTGGAAGAATCCGATGAGCTATGAAGCTCTTTTCACAGATGTCCAGTAGGGGCGAGTCAGCAAGTTACAACAACAAACAATACAAAAAACAATAAGAGTGCAAAATAGATAAAAGGATAAACTGATTGAAATTAAATAACAATGAAGTAAAAAGTCAGATTTTTCAACACTAAATGCAAGCTTCGGCAAGGTGGCAAAACAAGAAAACAGTCCCAGATCACTCCAAGACAACACACAGTCCCTCAATAAAATTGCACATTAAAATTGAACTATACACAGGTTAAGGATCAAAGTTACAAATCACATTGGCAAATGTGGTCATATCCAACACTAATTTTCTGCTTTAGGGTATTTTTTGAAGGAATATTTTACCATCTTAAGGGAGGAAACGAGGTTCCAAAACGTTGGGGATGTAATGGAAAAGGCTTTGCCAGCTATTACATGTATCATTCTAGGGATACATGTCATAGGTGACAAAACTGAGCGATTTAAGTTTAGTCCAATATTTTTTTAATATTAGAACAGAATTGCACCGAGCATAGAACCTTGTGGGAACACCCTTTGTTTTAATATTTGTGGACGAGGTCACTTCTAAACCAGTGTATTGCACTCTCTGAAAGTAGAATAATATCATAGTCAACAGTGCCAAAGGATATTGGCAGGTCAAGGAATAATGCACAGCGGTAGTGGCCTTTATCCAGGTTACTGAAGAGAAAATGTAATACATGTGTCATTGCTTTGGTGGTGCAGAAATCCTCACGAAAACCAGAATGCTTACTGTACAGGAGATTGTGACTTTTAGGTAGCAGTCTTTAATTATTAGTTTATTTATTTATCCCAATATTTCAGTCACTTGCGAAATAAAGATGGATCTATGATATGCAGTTAGTTGACTGGCAGGTCACGGGTAAAGCAGTGAAGTGTGGGTACTTCCATCTTTTCGAATACATCTAGCCAGCATGGAAGAGTAGGCCAAATGCCATCGAGTGGTTCCCTAAAGTTCCTGCTCGTGGAGGCCCTTCTGCCAGCTGTGAGGCGAGCGAGTAATTGTAGGGCTGTACCTTTACCTTGACGTGATGCGAGGCTCTGCCGATAGTGGTTGTCCGACGAAGATGTTCCTTTCATGAAAATGTGGAATTTCTATCACTGGCTCAGGGCACCATCATCCCAAGCACATACGATGTTAGAGTGGACTCATGTTTGCTGTTCATGCCGAGCTTAGAAAATTACAAGATTTGGTGTAATATTGGTTACATCGCGGAAGTTAAACTGCCCTTGTATATACTATTTGACTGGCTCTTTATACAGCTGTATCGTTTGTACTACAGCAATTATGCAAATAAACAATAAAGTGGACCAGTGTGGCGAATGATCTCACAAATTGTCACCGAAAGTGGACACATTTACCATGGCGTGTAGATAAAACATCACACAGCAATAAAAACAAATTGTCCTGGCAAATACAGATTCCAAAGAACACAGGATGAGATGTTACTATCCTTTGTGCAAGCACTTCCAAGAGTTCATGAACAGTGAGCCTGGTGAAATTTGGGGAGCGCATCGTCAGTAGTGACCCTTTGGTTCCTAGGGTGTTTCGGCCTTTCATACTATACACCCTCCCCAAAGGCGGCCAGCGACAGGGTGATCAATCCTACGCTTGCGTCCCATTCCCAATTAGTCATAGGAGTTGCCTTGTTGTTGGTAGCCAACATCCCATGGGACTATGCATGGCAGGGGCGTCCTCCTCCCTGAGTCAAGCATTGTTGACTGCATACCTCCTGGCCCTCTCACTTTGGGGCCCAGCTGGGGTCTTTCCTCTTCATCCAGAGCCACTGACTGCTGCCTTCTGCCGCCTCCGATACAGCTTTGATTGCCGAACGCTGGCTCTGGCCCTTAATTCCCAGGTCTCTAAGCAGTCTGGTTGTAGATGTTGCCACAAAACCTCTGCAGCCCACCTCCACTGGTCGGACTTCTGTGTTCCAGCCATGATGCCGTGCTTCGGCAGCTAGATCGGCATAGCGCAGATGTTTTCGCTCATAAGCCTCATCTACTGAGTCCTCCCAGGGTACTGTGAGCTCAATGATGAAGACCTTCTTGAGCGAACGGGACCAGAGCACCATGTCAGGTCTTAGGGTGGTGGTTGCGATCTCCGGAGGAAACACAAGTTGCCGGCCAATGTCAGCTAGCATTTTCCAGTCGCGGGCCAAGCGCAGCTGGTCTCGCTCTATTGGTGTAGAGCCGCTCTTCGGTGGTTTAGCCCCTTCGCGGACAAAGGTCGTCCGTAAGGGGTGTGATGCTGCTGGGGGTGGTAGGGAGTTGGTGGCAGCTCGCTTGTCCTCCAGGGCGGACGCAAGGTTTTTAAGGACTTGGTTGTGACGCCAAGTGTAGCGTCCTTGGGTGAGGCTTGTTTTACACCCTGTGAGAATGTGCCTGAGGTTGGCTGGCATGGAACAGAGGGCACAGTCCGGATCTTCACCATACCATTGGTGAAGATTAACTGGTGTTGGAAGGATGTCATATGTTGCTCTGATGGAAAAGCTCAACCGCCTCACTTCCATGGCCCACAGACCCTTCCAGCTGATCTTCCTCTTCTCCACACTGTCCCATCGAGTCCACTGTCCTTGTTTGGCAAGAGAGACTGCCTTGGCCCACCTTGCAGCCTCCTCCTGATGGCGTACTTCCTGCACTACCATCTTCCGCCGCTCTGGTGCAGTGGCCTTACTCCAAGCAGCACGGCTAGTTAGCCCAAGGCCTCCTCTCCCTTGCTGAACATGACCCACAATGTCAGCATGTCTGAGGGCTGCTGTTGCCTCCTGGACTGCTTTTCCTGGCCTCCATTTGCGCCCAGTTGCCAAGGTCGGCGCGTTGTTGCTCACCACTGGGTCTCGAGATTCATTCATTCAGTGTCATCTGGAGCCTGGTTTTTGCACACTTGAATTCCTCGGTTAGACTGGTGAGGGGCAGCTTGAGGACACCATCTCCATAGAGGCCTATGGTGGTAAGGCATCGTGGAACTCCGAGCCACTTCTTTAAGTAGCTCGTGGCTCCTCTTTCCATCTTCTCCACTGTTGAGATTGGAACCTCATACACTGCTAGGGGCCACAACACCCGGGGTAGGAGACCAAACTGCAGACACCAGGCCTTTAACTTTCCAGGTAGCTGGGTGTTGTCGATGGACTGTAGGCTACTACTGATGTCTTTGCGCAGCTGTTGCACCTGGTCTTTGTCCTTCAGGCTTGCATCATACCACCATCCAAGGCTTTTTACCGGCTGCTCAGACACTGTTGGGATTTGGTCATCTCCGATGAAGAATTTCAGGTCACAGAGTACTCCCTTCACAATCGAGATGCTGCGTGACTTGGATGGTTTAATCTTCATACGGGCCCAGCTGATGTTCTCCTCGAGTTTTCTGAGCAGTCTCCAGGTGCATGGGACAGTGGTGGTCAATGTTGTAATGTCGTCCATGTAGGCTCTGAGTGGAGGGAGGCGAAAACCAGAGTCGACTTGCTGTCCACCAGCAACCCATTTTGAGGATCTGATGATAACCTCCATTGCCATTATGAATGCCAATGGAGAAATGGTACATCCCACCATTATACCTACATTCAGGCATTGCCATGAGGTGGTGAACTCTGAGGTGGTGAAGCAGAACTGCAGATCCTGAAAGTACGACTTCACCAGGGTTGTGATGGTGTCCAGTATGTGGAAAAATCTGAAGGCAGACCACAGGAGTTCATGGGGCACAGAGCCAAATGCATTGGCGAGGTCGAGGAAGACTACATGGAGGTCCCTTTTCTCCACCTTGGCCATTTGGATCTGGTGCCAGATCATGCTGGAATGTTCCAAGCAGCCAGAGAACCCTGATATTCCTGCCTTCTGTACAGATGTATCGATGTACGCATTCCTTTGCAGGTACTCGGCCATCCTCTGGGCAATGATCCTAAAGAAGATTTTACCCTCGACATTCAGTAAGGAGATTGGGCGGAATTGGCTGATGTTCACTGCATCCTTCTCCTTAGGGATCAGGACCCCGCCTGCCCTACGCCACACTTTGGGTATTATCTTCTTTTGCCAAGCTGTTCTCATAAGCCTCCAGAGGAACCTCAGGACGTCTGGTGCGTTCTTATACACTTTGTACGGGACTCCATTTGGCCCCGGGGCTGATGCTGTTCTTGCCCTTCGAACTGTGTTTTCCACCTCTTTCCATGTCGGAGGGCTGGTCTTAATATGATGTTCCGGGGGTTCAATGGGTGGGATATCTGATGGGATGGCCAGATGTTCATGTCGCTTTGAGTCAAAGTTTGTTGTTCTCAGGTGCTCTTCTAGGTCTTTCTTTGTTGTTTTTAGAACTCCACTTTTTTCCTTCGTGAAGAGACTTTTAAGGAACTTGAAGGGATCTTTATAGAATCGAGTTCTAGTTTGTAGTTGATAACACCATCAAGACTCGGATTTGAATGTTTGGGTCACCACCTGTTACATGATCTGTGCTTACCTAGTGACTAACTTGGAGACGTAAGTTCTTGGAGACAGTTCTATTATTAAACCGAGCACCCTTTGGACAATGCACACCCTACACTGTTACACGCTTCTCTGTCTCTCGTTTATACGCAATTCGACACTGGTTGCTAGCCTACACACAATGCTAGCCGTCTGACACTGACGGCACTGAACCGAGACAGCCAACTACTGTCTAGCAGCGCAATATGAAGTGACGACGACAGTGACGAAGGTGGCGAGACGACAGCGATGATGGCGACGATCTTCAGCAGCAACGACGACGGGATCCCACTCCAAACGACAGCCCCCAGGTCCCCTCCCGGGGCCCCTCTTATCCTGTCAGCGTGGCCTGGCTCTGCCCCGGCCACGCCCCCCTTTGGAACCTTCTAGCAAGCTCTCGAAGTTTCCCTTCCATAACCTTTCCCCTACATCCCTATCTGGTCTATCACGTGACCTGCTGTCAGTCAGGGCTGCTGCAAGCTGCAAGATCCCCTTCCCTGCCAGCAACCAGTGCTATGCTGCTAAGTGACCAATTCTACGTGACTACACTTACATCAAAGCAGTGGGGTGTTAATGGTGTCGTGTTCGAAAGAAGGAGTCATAATATGTAGTATTTGTGGTTATAGGTTTTGTATTTAAATTGGGTACGATTGCTTGGATAACACGGTCGGGGATGAAGGCAGGAAAACGTTAGCAACAAAAATCCAGCACGGATTTCTTTACTTTTAAGGAGTTTAATTTGTTGTTTATAATGTTGGCAAGACGAAACGAGAATAAATTCCACTTGCAGTAATACAGTGTGCCCCGTCTGTCCTGTATGGATTTCTTAATTTGAACAGACATTTGCTGAGGAACATGCATGCATTTTTTAAAAGCGTGTTTTTTCACCTCAAAAAACCTCCCAGGATATTTTAATGTTGCTGAATTAAATATTGTCTGGGGCGGTGCGACAAGAAATAATAAATGTTGTTGGTAAAGTGGAAAAAAAAGCGAATTTCTTTTTTACGTTCAACCCTTCGCAAAATGAAGTGCTGAAATAAAACAGCACTTAACGAATACCAGCAATTCATTT
Organism: Lethenteron reissneri; assembly: GCF_015708825.2. Classification (NCBI taxonomy): domain Eukaryota; kingdom Metazoa; phylum Chordata; class Hyperoartia; order Petromyzontiformes; family Petromyzontidae; genus Lethenteron; species Lethenteron reissneri. Next base: position 2,270,406 of record NC_083791.1, read on the forward strand.
GCTATTTACCTGTTTGGCCGTTTTTAACCCTTGTAGCTATGCATCTTAAACCTACCAAAAAATAACTTGTTGTAAAAACACAATTGATGTTTTAATCAAATTTCCATCACAAATGTCAAAATGCTAAATTGTTGAATGTTTTATTCTAAAGCTCATCGCATGTTCTTTCATTTATGTGTGTATGGCCTCAGGTATTATATATATACCGTTCATTTTGCATTGAACAGATTCACTTTATTGCTGTAATGTAAAGGATTTCATAGATGCGTGATGTGAAACGACCATGAAGCGGCGAGAGACCATAATGCTGTTATTTAGCCAACTCACCACATATACAACTCTATGTTATTTTAAGTGGCCTCCGTGGTTAAAGAAAGCATCATTGCCTGGACAATGCGATAGATGCATTGTGGAATATCTCCAATTTGCCATTGCCCTTCTTGCATATGGCAGCAATAGGAACTAAATGCCAAAGTAGAGGTCTGGTAGCTCTGAGAGGCCTTCAGCGGAGAGTTTGTGTACTTTTGTTATTCCTTCTCTGTTGATGGAGCACATACTACATTGGATTACTATAAGGTCAATTGTTTTGGTTGTATGGTCACAATTGCAATGTGGCTTGTGGCTTAAATTTTCCGTTCATGACGGAGATGTGTGCATCAACCTAATAATGTTCTATTGCAGTTTATGGTTCCACCGTGTCTTTGAGGAGTGTCAAAGCTAGGAGGTGTGATGTTTGCGTTGAGAATGAGGTGTTTGTTATAAATGCTGATGTTGTTCCCCTCTCTTCACAAGCATTATTCCGGATCTGGATGAGTTTCTAGGATGGTGATAGTGCATTCCCGAAAGGGGGATCAGGACTTGAGTGACCAGCGAGGAAGGTCTTGGTTGGTGAAGGGTAGGTGGTTGTCGTTGGCAAGAAAACGTGGAAACTCCCGTGCAGTTTTCGCCATATGTCTGAGGATATTTGGTGGCAAAATGTTCTCCAGAACAAGGAGCCGGAGGGTCGGTGTCTGTTTCAGCGTTCCAGTTATGATGCGCATTACATTGCTGAATTGCGCGTCTAGCAGTTGCGTGTATGAGTTCCCAGACAAGGCTGAAGCACAATATATTGCCCCTGAGTAGATCGTTGAGAGGGTCGCAGTTCGGAGCACATCAACTGAAGGCACCCTCGGTTGTTCGTGTAAATTTCTGTAGCAGGACCATTTTTTATTGTCTTTTCATGAATCTATTTCATGTGGGGCTTGAAGGTCAAGCTTCTGTCGTTGATAACCCCTAGATATCATAGAGTGGGGTCACAGCACACTGGGCTATCACAGGCCATATCAAGGGTGCAATCTGCAGCTTGATTGTTGAGGTGGAACGCACTGGCGGTTTTGGAGGGATTTTTTGGAGTCTGCATGCAGTGACAGAAATATAGCCCCAATGAAGTTTTATCAGCTGCTAAAGTATTAGCAATGTTCTCAGGGTTTGTGCCCTGTGCAGAAAGGTCTATGTCACCTCCACAGGAACTTGCGAGGTGATGTACCTGGCAGGGCACTTAAAGGTATGTTAAATCATTTCCGGTGTGAGTACTAAATCGTTCCAGTGCTAGTGAGGGAGGCTATTGTTCATAATTATCTTGCGGCTGTATTTACCAGCGAGAGGTGTACCCTGAAAGTAGTGTTGCTGAGCTCCGCATCAATTGTTTGTGGAGTAAACCAGCATCTGATGATATTGAGCATCTTCAGCAGGCGTCCATGAGGCCCAAACGGTGTCAAAGGCAGCAGCAGAGAGGTCAATCATTGCTGTGCCGGTTTTCTGTTGGCGCTGGAAACCACCTTCTAATGGGGTGCGGAGAAGACAATGATCTGTTTACAGTAGCTGCTACGGCTATAAGAGTTTTTTTTTTAGATCGCGTAAATATAAAAATGTGTCGTTAAACCCACCACCACCCGACACAGCGAACTAGTAAGGTTTGTCACGTAAACAGAACATGCCAATTCGTTACTAGTACAGCACACCAGTGTGTTGGAGAGCCAAACCACAACATTTACAATCTGAGTATGACGCTTCGCCAGTAATTACAACTAGCTTCATCAGGCGACAGCCAGATTCGTGGAGAAGTCCTCCTGTTTCGTTCCTTAAATAGAGTGGTAGGTGTGATGACAATTCTTGTGTGCTCTTCTTGCGCGAAGTGGGGGTGGGGGGAATTAATGAATGCATATAAAAGACTATGGGTACCCATTGCCGTTTGGGTTATTTATATGGTAATAAATGTACATTATGCATGTGCATTATGCAAACCCATTGTTATTTTACTTCATGTCGATTGTGTGTACTAAAATAGCTGTACCAACAGTAATCCCTATTGAAGTATGGTGACCTGTATAGGCATGCATTTAAACAATGTGTTATTTGATGATTCGCTTCCAAGCAGCACTAAGTCTGTATCTATCTGAACGGTAATAATTATTTTTACTTATCTTTATTTCGATAAATACTCTAATTAGTATTGGCCAGTAGCAACTAGTTTTGTAAATAACCTCAACATTATCAAAATTAATGTACAGTGGTACCTCGGTATACGTCATTAATTCGTTCCAGAAGGTAGGACTTATACCGAAAATGACGTATACCAAACGAACTTTTACCATAAGAAATAAAGGGAAAGGAAATAATCCATTCCAGAGTATAATAAATTATATTTTATATGGCATATTATACATTAATGGTGTTGTTTTTATAATAATTTAGACACTACTTATTACTAAAATGCATATAATAAATTAAAATAAATGCATAAAGAAATAAAAATGAGTTGAAATACAATTTAACATCACTTTACCTTGCTGAGAAGAGTTGATAGCCCACGAGGATGGTGGTGAGGAAGGGGAGGAGTGGTGAACGGGGTCTACACGTGTACACGGTGACTCATCCCGTCCCACACAAGTTCTAGCAAGCGCGTCGTATCCCAAGCAAGACGTCGTATCCCAAGACATTTTTTTCTCGTCAAAACACGACGTATACCAAATTCGACATATTCTAAAGCGGTCGTATACCGAGGTGTGACTGGAGTGTCCTTAATGGCACGTGTGTTCTGCCGCTGTTTACAGTTGTATTTGAGAGTTTCATATTTCTTTGGTGTTATTTTAGCCTCGTGCTGATCATTCGCCCTCTTTGCCCAACATAGCATTTGCCACAAGTGCAATTAATCCGGTACACACCTTCTGTTTAAAGCTTCGGTGATACATCTTTTGTACCAAATATTAATTTCTGTATTTTATGTACCGTGCAAAATCTGACTCTGATGTTTTGTTCTTCCAAACATCTGGCAAGTTAATCAGTTACTCCCGCAATGCACAGTATTTTAATAGTTTTAATTAATTGGTCAGTTTCAATGCTCGTGTTATTTCATTTGGTTTTGGCATTCAATAACCTGTTGATTTGTACATCATTGTAATTGTTCAATTGCAGCGCTTCTTTAAGATGTTTAATTTCACTTCTCAGACTATCACCATCTGACAATTTCTTAGCCCGATGTATGAGCGGATTTCTGCGCGGGGTGATGGTGTGACTACATTCAGATAGGCGTCAATGTGCATTTTTTTTCCGTCGGTAAACGCTGTGTGTTATTTTACCATTTCGACCACGTCCGAGCAGAATATTCAGAAATGGTAGAGTTCTACCAGCATCCACTTCCATGATGAACTGCATTTCACGAGCAGTGGGCTAACCATTACAAAATGGCAGCGGTTCCTCATAGCAGGTCATGTCAAACGCCAGTGGATATCCTGCTCAAATGAGCATTAAAGCAGGGATAGCAATTACACATTCCTATAGGATGTACTTGTCTGTTCATAGAGCAACCACTGTTGATTTCCCCACAAAGTGGTACTTATTTCATCAGACCCCGAGGGATTGAGCCATTCATGCTAAGCCTCCGAGCTGGTCTTTAATCAAAAGCCAGGATTTGTTTTATTCAGACTAATTGCATTGGTGATGATGAGCAGTCCCCTTACCTTTCGGGATTGCAGCCACAGCCAGACTTGCACGAAAAGCAAGATGCCGTTGACGATGTCATTGGGGTGGATGATCTTGGCATAATCTGATGCGGTCTGAAAACAAGACATTGACATTTCAGAGATTAGTTCATTGAAGGATTGGACTGTTATTTTAATTAACACGTTTTTTCCTGCTAGACCTTGGGAATTATCTGCATGCAGGCACAAGTGTAAGGGTTTGTGTCGAGTCCAGACTTTCGCCATGATTTCGCCACAATTCAAGACCACATCTGGAGTACGTCAATGATGCATGCTTTGGCTGCTGCTCCTTACTGTTAAAATTCCTTCCCTTTATTACTGCTAACCCTACCTCCTCCCTTTGTTGCTGCTAATCCTCCATAATGCATGGGCATAATATGACTTTGAGACCCCCCCCTCCTACGCATTCCACAAATAGTGACTAATCCCATATCTGCATTTTCCATAAATATGCTAAATTTCTATGTTGATATGCAAATTCCTTTGTCAAGGTGCCCTTCCTCCCCTAACCCAGCTTAAATATACGCTGCCAAGCTTGGTGGTGTTCATTCAGACGCTGTCTTTCCGACAGACCTGTTCTTCACCTGAGGACGGTTGCTTGCGTTGTGGCCGAAAGATCGTGAGAATTGTATTTTATTATGTTTTATTTTTATTATTTTATTATTTCCCTTCTACGTGACTTTTCCGAAAGAACCAAGAAGAAGTTTACAATATATTGAGGCAATTAAGGTCATGGGCAATTAAGGTCACGGGTAAAATGCAGATCAATAGATGTCTAGCTACACATGTGCAGCCCTTTTGTAAATCCACTGTTGGATGATAGCTACACCACGCTGGAGGTTACCTGACCATACTTCATCATGCTGTTGGAGCATAGCATCACAGTAAACAATAGATGTTACTGCCGTGCGCTCTGCTGACCACCACATAGCCCATACTTGCCTATGACTATATAAGTGACTTTAACGAAAGAACCAAGAATATATTTGCCTATGACAATCCGGTATGCGTGATGGTCACCCATCGCGGCACTATCCAGGCTCAACCCTATTTAGCTTCCAAGTTCTGATGAAATCTGGTTCATTCTTGACAATTTATGACCTTTACTTAAAATACAATCTCACATCACTTGGTGCAAGACGAAATCTACATTGGGCTGTGCTCATCCATGAAATCCTATACCTAATATAACACATTTCTGCGGAGGGAACTGGTAGGAACGTTGGGTTGCTCGGTCAATGGCCAGTGTCAACGGCGGCGTGGTGTATTCCACAAATTTGGCCGACTGTGAGGGCGGGCACAAGCTGGCGTGAGTATGTTAAACGTTGATAAGGGCACCACGGAGTGACCAGCCCCTCCCCTCCCCACCCAGCCCCACCCCCCACCCAGCCCCACCCTCCCCACCCAGCCCCTCCCCACCCAGCCCCTCCCCACCCTCCACACTCAGCCCCTCCCCACCCTACCCTCTCCACCCAGCCCTACCCCTCCCATTTTTGGATGAACAACGGACGGACACAATAATCCCCTGTGGGCTGGTGTAACCAGGAGGTTCATACCAGTATTAACCCCATTGTTAAACCCAAGAAACATAAGATATCCATCTCATTTCCTTTTAATCTCCCAAGAACAAGAAGAGAAACAGGTAACAAAGCCTTTGCCATTGCAGCACCAACGTTTCGGAGCAACCTTGTTTCCACCATTAATATCGAAAATTGTCCTTCAAATAATGTTATCAAGCAGAAGATTAGTTCTGGATACCACCGCATTTCTAAATGTGATTCGTAACTTTAATGCTTCCCATGTATTGTTGGTGACATTTTCACGTACAATTTTGAGGGACTACATGTTGTCAGGGACTGTTTTTGCTGTCGTTTTGCAGCCTTGCCCAAGCTTGGAAATTGGCCAAGGGCATCCTTATTTTTTGTGAGAATTCGTTATAATGAGCAATTTTAATTTAACCCAGTCTGTTCGCAAAACGAGCAATTATTTGTGAAACGAGCGGAGACCGATTGATGAAATGCGTGCCGTGGCACCAGGGCCGCAGTTGTTTGCATCGCGCGCTTTCAGATGCGCTTCTGCGGCCATCTGGAACGAGGGGCGAAGGGAGGGTGGCGCTAATTAATTGCAGATGCTGAGATCAGGCACCTGCATTCACTGTAGTTCTTCATGTATGGTAATGGTGAAATTTGATTTTGTTACTTTTAATATTAATATCATTTGTATTGTTCAAGAGTGGGAAATGTTGGGGCTGAAAAGTAACTCGTCTTTTAACATGGAAGTCAATGGCAAAACTGTGATCGTTTAACGCATTTTTACTTAACGAGAAATTTACGCGGAAAGTTTCTCGCTTGTAAGCGATACACGCCTGTACCTGATCTATTTTATTGTTTTATTTTTAGTGATTTGCTTAATTTTCCTATACGTTGTCATCCTGTCGTTTTTGTATTGTAATTTTCTGACCCATCCCTACTGGACCTCTGTAAAAAGAGCTTCATAACTCATCGGATTTTTCCCAGGATATAAATACCTGATTCTGATTTGGTCAAAGGCTATGAACCCACCCTTTACAGTGCCACCACAAAGCAATTACTGTATACGGTTACTAGCTTTACTACCCGGCTTCGCCCGGGACTTGGATTCTTGTCTTGGATGAATACACGGCCTACTCAGAGGGTGGGGGGGGGGGGGTGACGTCAGCAGGCACACTGCGTGACGCCAGTAGGCACACTGCGTGACGCCAGTAGGCACACTGCGTGACGCCAGTAGGCACACTGCGTGACGCTGCTGCATGCGGGTGACATCACAGATGTGACGTCACCGCTCACTTGCCGTGCAAATTATATCCATTATTGCGCCCCTCCCCCCGCCCCCCAAAACAAAAGTCTATTTGTATACTTTTTTGCATTGTGTACAGTCTGGAAGCTACCCATATGCCGAATTTCAAGTTTGTTGCATGTCGGGAAGTATGCATAACATTTCGAACAGACACACATTCACAAATTTCCCTTATATATAGATATAAGTATATTCTACAAAAATAAAGTCCTTACGTCCGTGTGGAATCTAATGTCGTCAAGCCCTTGCTCCGGCTTAGCAGTGCAGGGCGTTCCTTTCGCCAATAACTCTTTCTTGGCCCGTCTGCCCTCATGGTCACATTTGGTGCCGTCCATCGGTGGTTGCTTGACCGGGGGCCCAAGTTGGCCAAATTCAGGAGCGCTTGTGGAGTTCTCGTCTGGGTTTTAAGGTTGTTTTTTTCTCCCAAGCACTCGGTGGAGTAATGCGAACATGTTGCCACAATATCGCCGACGTCACCATCAAGGTAATGAGCTTAAACATTTTCGAGGAGTGAGCTGGAAAAGCGGCCTCTCCAGAAAATGATCGCCAGTGAAGTGCGCTTCACTCCCGTGACGTCACTGTCACGAGGTCCGTGAGGAGCGGCCACGTGACCAAATCGCTGTGACAATACAATCTCGCTGTGACGTCACCGAAACAGCGCACTTATGAATTAATTTCGCATTGGTAAATATTCGCGATTCTTTTTTGCATTGTCGTGCTTGGTTAATATTCGAGGGGTCGTATTTTAAATGACTTGACACGAAATACTGTACGTGACTGGAGCGTGTCCAGATCAAGGATCTGTATCCTTCCTCGCACAACCCAATTTAGTTAAACCTAGGGGTTGGTCGTTGCAACCCAGCCTGAATGTTTTAAACCCTCACTAGTGCTCAGGCTTCCTCCTACATCTAATCACTCGTTAATTGCCCAATAACACCTTTGTATATCGAGGACCACAGGACATGTGGGAGAATTCGGTGCTGGATCTTACCTTTGCTGCTTGTTTGTGGTTCCTCGAGCCTCGGAGTCATTCTTTCTCTTTCGATGAGTGAATACCGTGTGCGCTACAAGTTTAGATAATAATTGTTATTAAAATTACTAAATAATTTACAGTATGCCAGACCTCTTTATCCTTACTCAGAAAGCTGATTAGGCCAGTTTAGGTTTTTTTCTGTACTGCGTGGAGGGATACCACGCAGTTTTTTTTTTTTACGGAAGATAGTCCAATCTACATAGTCGATTTTTTTGGGCAGAATCAGAATCAGTATTTAGACTGTAAGAATCCGATGAGCTATGAAGCTCTTTTCACAGGTGACCAGTAGGGGTGGTTCAGCAAGTTACAATAAGAAACGATGCAAAAAAAGATAGGAGTGCAAAATAGATGAAAGGATAAACTGAATGAAAATAAATAAACTATAGTGTATGTACGACTTTTCAACACTAAAATGCAAGCTTGAGCAAGATAGCAAGACATCAACAGTCTAAGATCACTCCATGACAACACCCAGTCGTTCAATATATTGATTGGCACATTAGATGTGAACCATCGATGCATGGGCGAGGATCAAAGTGTTAGTGCTTGATACCTGCGTGAGCCGAGGGTAGAAATACTCGCCCGATCTTAGGGTGACAGGATGAGGATGACTTCACAAGGAAAGGTAGAGAGAGAGACAGTGATGTCGTCGGGGATGTCAAGACAAGATTGAAACGAGAGGAAATTCCACGTTTGCAGTACCGGTATGGTATGGATTTTTTTTTATTGAACAGACATTTGCTGAGGAAGATGCATGCATTTTTTTTAAGAGTTGTTTTCACCTCAAGAAACCTCCCAGGATATCTCAATGTTGCTGAATTTAATATTGTCTGGGGTGGTGCTAAAAGTAATAAGAAATGTTCCTTGTAAAGTGTAAGAAAAAACGTGAATGAGTTTTTCTTTTCACGTTCAATCCTTCGCAAATTGAAGTGCTACAATAAAACAGCACTTAACGAATACCAGCAAATAATTAGTAGCTATTTACATGTTTGGCCGTTTTAACCTTTCTAGCTACGCATCATAAACTTTGCAAAAAATAACTTGTTGTGAAAACACAATTGATGTTTTAATCAAATCGCAATCAAAAATATCACCATACTAAATTGTTGAATGTTTTATTCAAAAGCTCATTGCATGTTGTTTAATTTACGTACGTATGGCCTCAAGTGGTGTATCTATATATATGTATCGTTCATTGTGCATTGAGCAGTTCCACTATATTGGTGTAATGGAGATGCGTGATATGAAACGACCATGAAGTGGCAAATACCAGAATGCTGTCATTTAGCTATTCCCCGTCTCTTGCTATTCCTCCTTTTTTGAAGGAGCTCCATTTACATTGGTTTACTATATGGTCCATAGTTTTGGTTACATGCCCACAATCGCAATGTGGCTTTTGTCTATAATGTCCCATTCATGATGAAGATGTGTGCACCAACCTAATGATGTTCTAATAGGGTTGATGGTTCCACCGTGTCTTCGAGGAATGTCAAAGCTAGGAGGTTTGATATTTGGGTCTAGGATGATGTATTTATTATGGATGCTAGCGTTGTTCCACTCTCTTCGCAAGCGTTATTTCGGAGCTGGATGATATTCTAGGATGGTGACAACCAAGAGCTGAACGTTGAGCTCTTGGTTGGTGAAGGGTTGGTTGGTGCTTGTCGTTGGCAAGAAAGCGCGTGACACCTCTGAGGATATTTGGTGGCAGAATGTTCTCCAGAACAGGGAGCCAGAGGGTTGGTGTCTGTTTCAGTGTTCCAGTTATGATGCACATATATCAGTCTTGTGGATCAGCTCCCAGACCAGGCTGGAGCACAATATATTGCCACTGAGTAGATCGATGAGAGGGTAGCAGTTCGCAGCACATAAGCTGAGAGCACCCTAGGTTATTCCTGTACGTTTATGCAGCAGGGCCATTCTTGATTTGGTCTTTTCACGGATTTGGCTCATGTGGGGCTTGAAGGAGAGGCTTCTGTCCTTGATAACCCCTAGATATTTTAGATTAGGGTCACAGCACGCTGTGCTATCACATGACACATGAATGGTGGCATCTGCTGCTTGATTTTTGAGGTGAAAAGCACAAGTGGTTGTTAATTGGTTTTTTACCCTTCTATCTAGCAACAAAACTGACACCTTTTTACAAGGAGTCATGTTTACATAGACCACAATACCTGCAGTTATAATGCAAACAAAAAACATAACTCTGATAATGTGCACTGTCCTTGAAGTTGATTGGTCCACACCCGAGAAAGCTGTGCACTGTCCTTGAAGTTGATTGGTCCACACCCGAGAAAGCTGTCTCGGGTGTGGACCAATCAACTTCAAGGACAGTGCACATTATAAGAGTTATGTTTTTTGTTTGCATTATGACTGCAGGTATTGTGGTCTATGTAAACATGACACCTTGTAAAAAGGTGTCAGTTTTGTTGCCAGATAGAAGGGTAAAAAAACAATTATCATATTTTTACTGGCAAATGAGGTTCCAATGGAGCACAAGCGGTTTTTGATGGATTTTTTAGGAGTCTGCATGCAGTAACAAAAATATACCCCCAATGAAGTTTGATCAGCTGCTGAAGTATTAGCAATGTTTCGGGGGTTTGTGCCCTGTGCAGAAAGGACTATGTCACCTGCACAGGAACTTTCGAGATTATGTACATGGCAGGGCACTTAAAGGTATGTTAAATCATTTCCGGTGTGAGTACTAAATCGTTCCAGTGCTAGTGAGGGAGGCTATTGTTCGTAATTATCTTGTAGCTGTATTTACCAGTGAGAGGTGTACCATGAAAGTACTGTTGCTGAGCTCCGCATCGATTGTTTGTGGAGTAAACCAGCATCGGATGATATTGGGCATCTTCAGCAGGCGGTCATGAGGCCAAATGGTGTCAAAGGCAGCAGCAGAGAGGTCAATCATTGCTGTGCCGGTTTTCTGTTGGTGCTGGAAACCATCTTCTAATGGGGGCGGTGAAGGCAATGGATCTGTTTACAGTAGCTGCTACGGCCAGTTCGAAATGAAGCTTGTTCGGGAGCTAAATATAAACAATAAGGTAAAGGTGCAGTCCTGCAATTGCTTATTGACACCATTGCTGGTGGAAGGGCCTCGATTAGAAGGAGCTCTAGAGAGCCCTAGAACGTATATTGGTTTATTTCCACACTAGCCAGCAGTTTAGAACGAGTAAACGTGGACAACATTCAGAGGCAGTTGAATTTTTTTTTCTTCTTCATTAGTGGTTCCAATAACAGCATTCAAGTACATACAAGTGTGTATACGAATGTGTGTGTCTGTGTATCAGTGTGTGCGTGTATGCATGGGGGGTGGTGGTGCCACCCGAGTTAATTTCCAGTTCAAGGCCACCAACACCAGTGATGATATCTGAACTGGTACTGGACCTCCCCTCGGTCGACTTGGCCTCAAATGAGTCCCTGGTGTTGTGCGTAAATGTCAGTGCTGGAGAGAAAGGGCATGGTGTTGGCCACCCACCCCTTTGTGTTCCATGCCAGCCTTCCACATAACTTTTTCCCAACAGTCTGTGTATCTGTATATAGTTTAATCTCACGGCTGGATGTTTTGGGCATGAAGAAGACGTGAACTTTGGTTGTTTCTTGTCCATTTCAGGAAGATGTCAGGTCAATGTCTTCATAAGCAACGTTTCCAATGGTGACCAAAGATTTCGGAAGTCTTTTCTTCATTTTACTTTGGGCTTTTTCGAGTTCATATTGAAATGTATTCATGTTGCGACACACAGTCCTGATCTTTTTGCAGGTGGGCCGTGACAGGTCCTTTGACAAAAAACAAAAGCAATTTTTTTTAAGTAGCTGTGTTCTATCTATAGTTGGATGAAAACCTCCTACATGCTGTCTCCATCCCACAGGATTCCATGCTACCACAATCCGTGAATACAATTACATTTCATGATATATGCTTGATGCCACTAGAGAAAGCTCTCGAGGGCAATTTGTCTATTCTTCCACACTGAATAGATGTGTTGAAAGAGTTTGGAGGTACCAACACTTTACCCCACCACAAATGACCTGCTGATCGACTGTGGTTTGCCCATTTTTCAAGTAAACTTTGCATTTCATATGCAATGGGATAACCATTACACAATGGCAGCTCCTTCTCATAGCAGGTCATGTCAAGAGCCAGTGGATATCCTGCTCAAATGAGCATGAAAGCAGGGATATAAATTACACATTCCTATAGGATGTGCTTATCTGTTCATAGAACAACCACTGTTGATTTCCCCACAAAGTGATACCTATTTAATTAAACCCAGAGGGATGATGGGCTGACTCAACCACCATCCAGGATTTGAATTCGCAGCTTCCATTTGTGAGCCATTCACGCTAAGCCACCTAGCTGGTCTTTAATAAGAAGCCAGGATTTGTTTTACTCAGACTAATTGCATTGGTGATGATGAGCAGTCCCCTTACCTTTCGGGATTGCAGCCACAGCCAGACTTGCACGAAAAGCAAGATGCCGTTGACGATGTCATCGGGTTGGATGACCTTGGCATAATCTGATGCGGTCTGAAAACAAGACATTGATATTTCAGAGATTAGTTCATTGAAGGATTGGTTCCTTATTTTGATTAACACTTTTTTTCCTTCTAGACCTTGGGAATTTTCTGCATGCAGGCACAAGTGTAAGGGTTTGTGTCGAGTCCGGACTTTCCTCACAATTCAAGACCACATCTTAAGTACGTCAATGATGCATGCTTGCACCCATACTCTTCTGTCGGACGAACGACCAGATCTTGAAAACATGACTTTCGACCTTGGAGGCAAGATTGGCCGGCACCACTTCCCTGACATGGACTACGTTGATGATCCAGCCTTGTTTGTTGAGAAGCATAAAACTTTCACAACAGTTCTCCAATATTTCCACAACAATGCAACAAAAATGGGACTAACTGTTTCATGGCAGAAAATTAAAAGTCCAGATCTTGAGCTCCGGACCTGCAGAAGCACCCTGCATAATCAAAGGCAAAACAGTGTCTACCTGGGATCTGCACAGACCACTGATGGCCTATGTAGATCTGATTTCATGTACTGGATCGGCCTGGCCTCTTGAATAATGAATGGTCTGAACTGTATTTGATCTCAGAAACGGTTAAGTCTGGGCACCAACTTGAGAGTCTACCAGTGCTCTGTTTTGTCAGCTTTGTTATATGGTGCGGAGGCCTGAAGATTGCTTCAAACTGATTTGGATTGGCAGCAGTCTTTTCACATGCCATGCCCAAAAGACACCTTTTTGGCATCCAATGATTCGACTTCATCAGAAATGTCACCGTTGCATCTACAACTGGTCTCCTAGCAATCAAGAACTTAGTTCGAGGTTCTCACTTTTTGGACAGGTCGCCTGTCTTGATGTGCAAATTTCAGCAGCAAATCGCCTACTTCAGTTGGCCGCTGATGTTCGAAGTGGGCTGCGACCCTCAAAGGAATGATGCCGATCAAACAAATCACTTGAGACACCGGTATGGCAACAAGAGCAATTTTCGTGAATGCTGTCGCAAGAGGTCACACGTTTGGCATAATGGTCCGTCGCTGACTATTCGTGATGAACAAATGAATATCCAAGATAGCATCACTGCGTCTCAAGACTTATTTCTGGAAGAACCCTGAAAAATATCGTAGTACAGGGGGCAACGATTGGCATGAGTTTCCCACTTAAGTATTTGGCGAGTGATTCAAAACATTTGAGGAGTTTGGACCATGAAGGCCACATAATGGCTTCATATTCTTAACATGACCTTATGGGATATTTTACGTCTACTGTGAATTGGACGGCACATACTCTAGGTTACAGGGTATCCTGCTAGACTGTTACTGAGCACCTCTGCAGGCGGTGAAAGTACTGCCGCTGGGCCATGCCACCACCGTTATGGTATTCAATTCTTGCTGAACGAGGGTAGTCTGTACTTAAACAAGGCTATCTTATTTGGTTCATGGGGAATCTTACTTTTGCTCTTTTCTCGGCCAGTGTGTGTTTTGCTTGTGCCAGTGCCCCACAATAGGACACACAATAGTAAGGTTAATTTGTATAGTTATTCCTTCCTATACAGTTTACAAGATATTGAAGCAACACTGTTCTTTTCGAATTAAGGTCATGGGTAAAATTCAGATCAATACACGTCTAGCTACATATGTTCAGCCTTTCTGTAAATTCACTGTTGGATGATAGCAACACCACACTGGAGGTTACCTGACCATACTTCATTGTACTGTGCGAGCATAGAATCACAGTCAACAATAGATGTTAAAGCAGTGTCCTCTGCTGACCACCACATAACCCCGGACTTGCCTATGATAATACGGTATGTGTGGTGGTCCCCCATCCAAGCACTATCCAGGCTCAACCCTATTTAGCTTCCAATATTTGATGAAATCTTGATGATTCTGGGCAATTTGTGATCTCTACTTAAAATATAATCTCACATCACTTGATGCGAGACGACATCTACATTGAGCCCTGCTCATCCCTAAAATCTGCATTGGCAAATCTGCGCTGTACTTAATACATTAACCCCATTGTTAAACCCTTTCCTTTTAACTATCCCAAGAACAGGAAACGTTGACAAAGCCTTTGCTATTGCAGCAACAAAGTTTTGCAGCAACCTTGTTTCCACCCTTAACATCCTAAATCTTTTACACCATTGGAACTTCATTTTCCAGTAAAAATATGATAATTGTTTTTTTACCCTTCTATCTGGCAACAAAACTGACACCTTTTTTTACAAGGAGTCATGTTTACATAGACCACAATACCTGCAGTCACAATGATGCGCCTTTTGGTCCAACCCATGTGAGACGAGGCTCTAAGCAAAGCTGTCTCGGGTGTAGACCAATCAACTTCAAGGATAGTGCACATTATCAGAGTTATGTTTTTTGTTTGCATTATGACTGCAGGTATTGTGGTCTATGTAAACATGACTCCTTGTAAAAAAAAGGTGTCAGTTTTGTTGCCAGATAGAAGGGTAAAAAAACAATTATCATCCTAAATCTTCAACCAAAAAATATTATCGAGCAGAAGATTAGTTCTGGATACTCCACTGCATTTACAAACGCGATTCATAACTTTAATCCTTACCCACGTATTCTTTGTTACATTTTAATGCACACTTTTATTGAGGGACGCTGTGTTGTTCTTGGGCTATGTTTGCTTTTGTTTTGCTGCCTTGCCCAAGCTTGTAAATGTTTTACATTGTCGCACTTTGTTTTACATTCGAGGGGTTGCATATTAAATGTCACCTGACACGAATTACTGTAGCGAAACGTGGCAGCCGCTTGGATCTCCCCCCCCCACGTAACTCCCCTCTGATTCACAAAGTATTTTACTGTTCCACAATCGCGTATTGCGACTGTACAATAAATTGCAAGTACTGTGTTAACGTTATCAGAATATTTACTTATACTGGAGGGAACCGATGAGCTATGAAGCTCTTCTTTTTCAACATATCCAATACGTAGCCAGCCGTGTTAATCGGAGGTGCATCATTATAGCTACGGATACATCATACCATATACTATAAATTAATTTATGTATTGATATTTTCACTTGTGTTTAGTTGATATTTGCACTCATTGATATGTATCCATTCATTTACATTTGCATCCATTCATTTACATGCGAATATATTTGCGTTCATCATTGTTCAAGGTAAGTGAAACAACACAGTAATGCTACTATACAATATAGTGTCTGTATTAATTAATATATACGTAGTTTATACGTGTTTGTTGAAATGCGATGTGTATGTGTATCGGTTGTGTGCTCGCCTGTGATTAATCACACGCACTGTGTAATTGTGCACGAGCATATGGGAACCTAACACATAATTTGCATCGATAACCAGGTGCATTTTATTATTATCTCCAATATTAATATATAACTTAAATTAATATTACTTGGAACTCGGCAGTGTCAATTTGCTGTCGGTTGAGTTATTGGTGGGAATGTAAAATATGCACAATAAACGACTTTCGAATCGGTAAAGTTGATCTCAATATATTATTTGGGTCTTTCGGTAAAGTCACGTAGATACGTTCAAAGAAAATAACAAAAAACTACGACGTTTCGATCGCAACACAGGCGGTCGTCATCAGGCTGAAAAAAGAGAGAGGAAAGCTGCTGATGCAGACTGTTCTAAAGGTTTGAAATGGGTGTAGCCCAAAGGGTAATTAACGAAGTGGATGGGGCTCTTGATGTTAATGTGAGAAATTAGCATGTTAATGGGAGATCAGAGGGCGACGTCCTCGACGAGCGCGCGGAGGTGGCTATGTTAATGTGAGAACATTAGCATGTTCATTTAAGATTGGATGACGACCTCCACGAATAGCGAGCAGAGGTGGCTATGTTAATGTGAGAGAGATTAGCATGTAATGTAAGATCGCAGAGCCGCAGCCACGTCGGCGCAAGAGGTGGCTGAGACATTTTTAAATCAGAAAGCCGCAAATAACTAACATCGGAAGGTAGGATGGAAACATCACAGCCAGTTATGACTTAAACTGGTTAATAGCATCCTTCCAATGATTGCTCAGTTTGTACCCATTTTCTCGGTTGAAATTGTGCCTGTGTCTATAAATATGGATGGCTTCATGAACGAATCTTTTTTTTTTAATAGTTTTATAACATTTGGTCTTCATGTAATTGCGTTGCGCTCTTCATTGGGAAGGTACAACATGAAAGAATAATTGTTGAATGTTTATTGTCAGAATAATATGATTTCTCTAATTTACATTTTGTTAATGCAATTTCATTTTAAAAATTAATTATTGTTTAAGTACGTGCTGTCTCCTTGATGTATTAGCTGGGGCTGTAGGAGGTGCTACAGATGGTTTGGGCAGATGTTGGATCTTAGATATTAAAATGTTTCTGGTTAAATGTTTATAAAATAATATGTATGTTAAATGTTGCTAAATATGAAAAGTGGCTTTTATCACAATTGAGATTTGGGCTATCTTCTGCACCGAACAATTCAGCTGCAGTGTTGTGACTTGGAGGGCATCTCCATACCTGTCAACCCCTTATCAGTGCCTACCTTATTACAGACCAAATCTCAAAGTTCATTCTACAAAGTCCCATAACAAGGGAGAAACACAAACAAATAGACAAAAACATGTTTTGCCCGCATTGAAACAGCTGTACGCCGTATGGACCTGAACACTCAATTTTCCTGTACAAGAATACGGGTAACCCGTATGGGTTGATAGCTATGTATCTCTGATCGCTATTGCAGATATGCAATTTCCCCTTATGAAGATGACCTTTTAAATTAAGTTTTTCCTTTTCACGAACCCCCTGGTGTTCAGCTGTTGTCGAGTCGCCCACTTCTCTGGAGGACATGACACAACGTAGAGTCACTGCTCAAGGTCTCTAAACTTTATTATTTGTATTGTTTTCTATTTAGCTAACCTGTACCCCCCCCCCCCACTCGAAAGGATTCACGACAGGAGGAGAGGGGGCAGGGTGCATCGGCTACATATGATTATATTCCCTTACCCTGTTTTTGTCATAAGCTTTACGTATTAATATTAAATGGCCTTTTGTTTGCAGAGGTTCACTGTTCAAGCCCAGTGCCTCCCCTGGTTAATACTGCAGGTGTACTGTGCCACAATCTGTGCCATCTGCTTCACACGAGACACTAAAGATCCAGTTATTGTTTTGTAAAAAAAAACGTAGGCCCTGTTTGTAAATGTCTCAATTTGACAAATATAACAAATATACCGGCAAAATACTTCAATTGGTAAAACTACATAGCAACATGTATTCCTACTGTTCAGACAATAGTCGTCTGTGGAACATAGTACCTCTGTGATATCCTTGCCTACATGAATAGAGCAATTACTAAATGTACTTACGATTGAATTTGACTTGCTAATTAAACAAACATTGTTGTTTTTCTTATCAAGTAATATCTTCTGCAAAACATTAATTACTTATGTTTTCCCTGTGAGTAGGATGTGTTTTGGCAGGTTGCATCCATTTATATTCTTTTTAACTTTTATTTAAATAAGCAACACTTAATAGAACAGATAAGGGATTTAGTATATACATGTTTAGCATCTTCGATACTGTAATTGCATACAAAAAATTGTGCTTTAGCTGTTTGCCGTGCATATACAAGTACCTAAAATGAAGAAGGCTGCACAAGTGGGCTCAAGATACACTTGCACATGGGGTTTCTGGTGGGGAGCCATGTGATTGGAGGTGATGCCATGTGCAATACTTGGCCTTGTAGAACCTACCACAGAAACAGCGAATATATTATTTTTATAAGTTCTTTGGTATGCCAGGCACTGCATGGGGTTCAAAGAGTGATGAATGTGCCAATGACTGACTTCAACAAAACTGGTTTTAAGGAAAGTTTTAAACCTAGCTTTCTTACTCAAAGCATGGAGTGTCATTCATCTCCTATAGAGCCCTGATCTAGCAGGATAATTTCAAAATTACTGTGATGGGACCAATGTTATTCTTAGGACCAACCCTTGTTGACATAGTGGTACTCACCACAGAGTCGTATTCTATAGGCGCCAAAATGCTGAGTAAATCAAGTGCACTCAACCGCACCACATTACGAATGTCTCATGATGGGTGGCACCACACAGCCAGTGCCTTCTCATGCCACTCACAGAAGTGTCAACTCAGTGTGAGCATTTTGTAACGCAACTTTTTGTTTTAATCTCTCCTGTAGAGTTTACTTATCATCATTGAATGATAATTTCAAAGGTCAAACTAAGTGAGCCACTGTTTAAATTGCAATTGTAAAAGGTGCGTGTAGGAGAAACTTCAAAATAAGGCGGAAGCCAAAAAGCCTGAAGAAGTTTGACTGCAGTCGAGTCACTTGACCTTACTACTCTTGAATACAAATTCAAGTTTCTCTTGGTCGTAAAATATGATTTTCCACTTCTGAGAATGAGTGTGTACAAGTGTGGGTTTGTGTGAGAGGTAGGCATGTCGTGATTAGTACACGGTTTCAGCCAGTTTCAGTCACCTGGGTTCCATTCCCACCCATGCACATCAGTGATAAGTGGGATATGAGCATGTCTTGGGATTTCCTTAGGTTGGTTAAGCCTTAATGAGAAGCCAGCAGAGGGGAGACAAAGGTGGCAGGGTGTGGTAGTGATCATTATATACATTGAGTGTTACGATTTTTACATTGAGCAAATATGTGTAGTGGATTTAATTGAGTCGCAGACTTTCTCTCTGGAGACAACACATTTATTTTCACCAACACGTAACACAAAAGGGTTGCTGCCCTTTTACCAGATAACCTATGGTGGTGGACCACCAGGCTAACTACGCTAATCACACTGTGAGTTAGCTACCACGAACGGGACCCAGGCTTGGGTCCTCGCCACGTGTTGGTGACTTCTTCTTCGACGACGTAGAATGTAGATAGTAGATCTTCAGATGACAGTAGAAACGCTGAACCCCGGTCGGTCCCTGTGGGAACCCCACTTATATGCTCCCGGCCACACCCACCTTCGAGAGAGCTCTGGCTCTTTCTCGACCCTTCCCGTCAGATCTTACCCAGTCACGTGACCACCCCCTAGCCCCCACTTGTGGCCCCCTGTGTAGATCTTACTTGTCACGTGACTTCCAGGGTCAACCAGAGTGACATGGCCTAGGGTAACCTCTTCCCATGGCTGACACTCCCACACTCCCTCCTGTACGAGTCAGCACTGCACGCCACGCATGGTGCCACTGCGCTATCCCAGCGCTCACCGAGCCGCCGCGAGGGCTGGTACTGCACCCACCTACGGGGTATCCGCGATGACAATGCATCGCACACCGTGCCTCACTAGAGCTGGCATTACTCAGTGACATTCACGATGTTGCCACATACGTGATGTCCGTGATGTGAGTACATCGCACGCAGTGCCCCTCTAGGGCCGGCACCATACAGTGATATCCGTGATGTCACTACATATGTAATACGTTCTAGATTTGAAACTTTCGTGACTGCAAGGATCCATACTCTTTAGTTTTTTCGTTAAAGTCACGTAGGTAAAAAAAAAATTTAATCACGACGTTTCGGAGGCAACACAAGCCTCCGTCTTCAGGTGGAACCATCACAGCAAAATTACTGTATCAAGTGAAGAGAGCTTTAAGAGACGCGACCTTATATACTGGTTAAGGGGAGGAGCCAGGATGGGCCGTTGGGGGGGGGGGGGGGGGTTATAAGCTGGTGAGGTGACGACCAGTGCTGCAACTGCGACTATGCCTGGAGCTGCAGCCGAGGCCTTGTGATGTAGATGGCGTAAGTAGATAAGCGAGCAAGGATTATGCCGCCTTTTGTTTTGCATGCCAGTGGGTTGCAGGCAAGCAGTGTGTGAAAGCTAAAAAACTACTATGGTTGTACAATTATAAGGCAGCTAGAGTTTGGCTCGGTTGATGACATCTTTCCAATGATTGCTTAGTTTCAAACCATCTGGATCGCTTCATGGACAAATCTTTGGTAGTAACCGGGAGGTTTGCAGATTACTTCGGTATTGGAGAAAACAATATCATGAGAACCCGCTGTGTTGAAACAATGATTGAGTTGTACCTGTGGTGACTGCTATATCGGGGAGACGAAATTACATATTTCTGACCGAATTTGCGAGCACAAATCAGATTTGAAACACGGCAGAACAAATTATTCGGCCGGAGCTGATCATTGTTTCAACACAGCGGGTTCTCATGATATCGTTTTCTCTGATAACAAAGTACTCTGCAAACCTCCCGGTTACTACCAAAGATTTGTCCATGAAGCCATCCAGATATACAAACATAGACACAACTTCAACCGAGAGGATGGTTTTAAACTAAGCAATCATTAGAAAGATGTCATCAACCAAGCCAAACTCTAGTTGCCTTATTATTGTACAGCCATATTAGTTTTTAGCTTTTCACACACTGCTTGCCTGCAACCCACCGGCGGGCATAACAAAAGGTGGCGTAATCCTTGCTCGCTTATCTATTTACGCCATTTACATCACAAGGCCTCGGCTGCAGCTCCAGGCGTAGTCGCAGTTGCAGCACTGGTCGTCACCTCACCAGCTTATAACCCCCCCCCCCACGGCCCATCCTGGCTTCTCCCCCCTCCTCTTAACCAGTATATAAGGTCGTGTCTGTTAGAGCTCTCTTCACTTGATACAGTAAGGTCGTGTCTGTTAGAGCTCTCTTCACTTGATACAGTAATTTTGCTGTGACGGTTCCACCTGAAGATGGAGGCTTGTGTTGCCTCCGAAACGTCGTGATTTAATATTTTTGTTTTCTTTTTAACCTACGTGACTTTACAAAAAAAAAACCAAAGAGTATATGTAATACGCTTGATTAAATGACCCCAACCATATGAAATTGGATGACATTTAACACTTTTTCTTTGGGTTTGTATCATTGTTTCCCAACCACAGCTGTCAAAATGTGCAATTTGTCAGCATTTAATTAATCAATTATTCATACAAACACATTGATGGGTAATAGTGCTCCTCATCAATAATTTAGCAACAAATATTGATAGACAATCATGTTCCCAAGGTGACTCATGAAAGGTTTAATCAGATATAGCGTATTCTACGAGGAAGACCTAAAAACAGATTGTGGGTTTGGGTATTGATTGCAAGGGCTACAGAAAGATATGGCAGTAGGAAGTGATGGCAAGATGTGATGGCATCCACTGAATTGACACCAGTGACCACATGTCCTTGAAAACATATTTTCCCCCTATTTAATTAAAATGTAACAATCTCAGATGTGGTGAGTTGACTTGGAAGGCTAAGAGTAGCATCTCTGGGATCCTGGGTTCAATTGTACGCAATCGTCAATGATTAAACCCTAGTTCTCAAATATAAAAATTAAGTCTCAACCCAGTAAAAAAGTAAGTGCCCTTAAAACTCCCATCGTGATTATATGTTTACTTAATGTTCCATTTTTAACTTTGGAGACTAAACAAATTATGTGATTGCTATGCATAAAACATCTCTATACCAAAGGCAAGAGACCATATGGATCACCTAGTGTGTATGAGAGGCAATGCAATTAATCTCAGAAGTAGTTAAGTGATATCACCTTTCAAACATTGATAATAACATGCACTTCATTCTAACGGTGCCTAAATTTAATGTATTAGTATCGTGATATGATTGATGTCATGATTAGAATATACAATATAAAGCTATGTAAAACTGAAGTGTCGAGTTGGAAAAATATCACACTGCGTGTATTTGCATAATCATTGAAATTAACCACCTTGCTACAAAACCATTGTTATTGCTTTAAAGTATAACTGATGCTGCAAAGAAACTGACGCAAGTCAGTAATGTTTCTTTAAAAAATTTCATAATTTACTCTACTCAAAGGGATCCAGGTGAAATGTGGAAATACTCATAACTGGTAAGTTATAGATAAAATGCCTCCCTGTTGAAATAAGCAATGGGATGGCACTATTCTTGACTTCTGGAAATGGCACATTCCTTTGTAATGGACCAGTCTATCCATATAATGATCACCTTGACTTTCTCACACCTCCAGTTAGCACAGTTGGCTAGGTACGGTATGAAATAAGTTAAACCTACGAACATACTTTCCACAACGTGGCATTCAGTTGAGCAATCCTGGAGATATTTTATATCTGATAAACTATAAAACTTGTACAGGCACTTTATTTTACATTGTTAGTGTTAGCATAACCATATTGTGCTCAATACAAATAGGACTTGGGATTAAAGTACACTTTTAAAGGACACATTGATCAATGCCTTTTAAATGTTTATGCCACAGGCGACTTTGTTTAATGATTAGTAATTACTAGCGGTGAGTGCCCGGCGTTGCCCGGGCGAAAAAGGCAGACATGTAGTTACACACGCAAATCCATTGATACACAAAAATAGAGTTACACGCACAAATGGACTCGCACATACATACATAGACTGAACAACAACAACCGCCATTCGCCACTAATTGGCGGTGACGTCACAACAACGCTTGTGCCAGGCTATGTGCACCTTGAGGCCATGTGAAGTGTCGAACGCCCGCTGGCAAGAGGTGACGGTGCAAACCCAGATGGCACAGGGCGACTGACTGAGACGACTGGCTGATGCAGCACCTGTGGCCCCTACTGTGGCAACTTTCTGTGCTTTAATCACCCGGTGCTCCGCTCGTTGTTGTGAGCGTCGCTCCTCTGCCCTCCGTTGTTGTTGGAGGGTGACTGCCTCCAACTGGCCAGTAGCGTCTTTCAGGAGCCTCCTCCACAGTGGCCGATCCTGACACGGCTGGTACCAGTCATCCGCAAGTGGACTCAGCTCCAAGTCTTCCTGTAGCACATAACTCCATGTCTTCTCCAGCCCATGTCGCACCCATTTAGCCCCCTCGATCCGGCAGAACAAAAGCTGTTTAGGCATGCGGTGGCTGGCCATATGGGCTACATGACTCAGGCAACGCAGCCTTGCCTGCCGGAGGTCACCGATGGGACTTTGTCAACATCTTTCAAGGATTTGTGAGCTCCTCACACAATGCAGCCTGGTTAAAGCCTGGATGGATCGTAGGCAGGCCAGCATAAATGTTTCTAACCGGCGAAGATGTTCCATTAGGGGGGTCCAAGTTTCGCAAGCGTAGAGAAGGGAGAGAATGACCGTGGCCGAGAACACCTGAAGCTTCGTACGGAGTGATAGACCAGGTAGCTTCCACACAGCGTTACGCAGCCAATGAAAAGATACTGCAGCTCGACTGATGCGGAGTAAGACCTCTGCTGTTAAACCGGTGCCGGTCATTAGCACACTGCCCAGGGAAACTCTCCACTGTCTCCACAACTGGCCCATCACCAATTGGGAGTTGTGGGGGTGGAGTGTCCGATGGTACAAAATAGCCAGGCAGGTGCTTAGCTTTGGTTGGGCTGATGGTAAGGCCCCACCTGTTGGTGGCAAGCTCCAGGTTCAGCAGCAGCACCTAGAACTCCTCCTCCGAGTGAACAGCAATTAGCAGATCATCGGCATACATAACGTGGTTGAGCAATAGGGAGCCATCCCTTGACCGCACCCGGGCATCGATCAGCCTCCCATTGTATCTGTAGCAGATGGGAATTCTTCCGGTACAGGCATTGAAGGCTCGACGAACTACGTGGTCCAATGTGGGAGCCAGAGGACCATCCCTGTTGCACCCCAAGGTGTA
The DNA here is from genome assembly GCF_015708825.2 of Lethenteron reissneri. Lineage (NCBI taxonomy): Eukaryota > Metazoa > Chordata > Hyperoartia > Petromyzontiformes > Petromyzontidae > Lethenteron > Lethenteron reissneri. Next base: position 2,294,446 of record NC_083791.1, read on the forward strand.
AAGGGAATGGCTCTGACTCAAGGCAACGTAGTTAAGATGCGGGCCCGCTCACCATCATGAAGGTCCTTAAGGATGGTGATGAGTGGGTTCGGGACTCGGAAAGCACGAAGAGCAACCCAGAGGCCAGGCCTACTGATGGTATCATAGGCCTTGAGCAGGTCAATAAAGCACACGCATGGACTAAGATGCACACATGGACCTACAGACACCCAAAGAAATGGAGTTACACTGACTAACATGGAGCCATGCACACACAGAGACTAACACACACGCACATGGACTGAGACACACACACACACATGTGGACTGACACACACATAGACATGTACTTGAGATACGCACACATGGAGTTACACACACATATCGACGTACACACATACAGCGACACACATACATAGAGTGACACATACATTGCCATACACACACATACACATGTGGATTGTCACACAGACATCCATTCAGGTGGAGAACAGGTCTGTCGAGAAGGCAGAGATTCAGACAGTTTACGGACAGGAAAACGGAATAGCCTATTCCCACCACGGGGCTTAGGGCGTGCCGCCTGGCAAATGATTTCGGTCTTAAACCCCACCGTCCGAGAGCCAAATCCTCTGCAAGTGTGAGCGCGCGGAGACTTTTATATATAAGAAGAAAGAAAAAGAAAGAAGATGAAGTATTCATCAAGAGCTCTGCTTCGTGGCATTGCAAGATTCGCATCGGGATAACACATTGTCAGCCATTTGAAGGTGATTGTGCTGAAGTTATCTTCAGGAGGAACTAATGAGTAATGAAAGGTACATGTTTATTAAACACGTGCTGATTAGTTTTGATTATAAACAGTGCAATCTGCACAAGTGCTGGGAGCATGAGCGTAACCGTGCAGCTTACAGCAAGACATGAGATGAATGTTTCCATCTTGAATTCACAAAGCAAATTCTAGCCATGATAGCTCCAATCAGACCATGCGACAGCCCTCCTTAAAGTCAAAACAGACGAGCAGACAGCATGGCTCTTTCATATGTCCGTCTCTCCACACGCAGTGCCACATACAGTACAGTGCTTGTTCTTTTCTCACAACCCATCGGCGCTATGGCCTGGGAGTTCATAAATTCAGCATCGTTGGTGCAGTGTCTCATTAGCAGTCAGGCTTGCTTGAATCAATGGTGGTGAGCTGCGAGATGTTACCCCAAAGTACGGTTCCACGAACTATGGGCAGGTTTCCGCAAAGAACAACGAACTATGGAAAGGTTACTGCAAAGTACCACTAACTAGGGACAGTTTACCACAAAGTGTCACAATCTACGGACAGTTTACCGCAAAGCACCACAAACTATGGACAGGTTACCGCAACCACCCCACAACTCCCAACGCCCTCGCCTCCGCCCCACGCACCACCCACGTAGCCCCACCCCCCCGGAATTCTCCATCTCCAGGAGATCTACGTTCTCTCAGCCGCGATGTTGGGCACTAGTCAATTGAATAACAAGTAAAAACATGTCATTTTTAAATGCTATGCATTGCATAAAAATTGCATTTAAGTGGCCAGTATGTGTTGCATTGTAAAAAAAATTGGTCAAGAATATGCATTTCATTTCTCTAGAGCGAGATTATTAATTTCAGTGTAAAAGCAGTAGGCTCGCAACATCCCTCACGCTATGTGTACTTAAACCACGCACTTAACTGGGCTAGATCATAGTACTAAGTAAAAATTGGTGGAAAATAACAGTAAAAAGTCAGTGTCATCAATTTTAACATTTCCTTAACTCCTTACCACTAATGTAGCAGTTCAAAGTTCTACAATTTTTGCTCAAACCTTTAGTGGTAATTCATTATAATTAATTTGAAATGGGTTTCTGCCACTTAATGGCTTCTGGAATTGAAATTCTTCCAATTTACTTTAATGAGCAAGGTATTTTTACTAGGTGTTAATTTTAAAAAAGAGGACATTCACAGGCTGTAAAAAAAGTTATCATCGAACACTTGTAGTGGCCTCTAAGTGTTGCCAGTTAAGAGTAATATCTGTAATGGCCCCCGACTGCAAATACTGTACAAGCGAAGTGCCTGCCAAGTGGTAGATATTCATCATCCCCAAAGCAACAGCGAGATGAGTTTGACCCCAACAGAAATTTGATCTAAAAAAACGTGCAATGCTTAATTGCTCACTATACCCACACCACCACTTGGCTGTATATTAAAGTAGTACATGTATAGTGAGTTTAACTCAATCGCAGACGTACTCTTGGAGGCAACACATTTATTTAACACCAACACACGGGGTAACTGCCCCTTAACAGAATGACAACCTATGGTGGTGACCACCAGACTAACTACACCAGTAACTCCACTAATTACAACGTAACGAGCTACTACGGACCACAGCTCGAGTCCAGGTCTACGTGTTGGAGACTTGGAGAATGTAGAACGTAGACGAAGGTTTCTTCAGGATGAACAAAAACGCCGGCCCCTCTGGGGGACCCGGCTTACATTCTCTGCAGCGTGGCTGGCTCCGCCCTTGGCCACGACCACGACCACCTTCCAGATTTCCTCGAGCAGGATCTGAACCCCGACCTCGTGACCACCCCTAGCCCCCACTTGGGGCCCCTTTGTTGACTTAACCGGCCACGTGTCCTCTCTGGTCAACCAGAGTTCCATGGCCTCGAGTAACTTCATTCCTACAGGCGGCACTCCCACACCCTATCCTGTAAGGCTGGCACTGCACGCCAAGTGTGGTGCCATCTAGCGCTATCAATCAGCGCTCACCGGGCCCCTCTAGGGCCGGTACTACACCCACACTATTGTGGTATCCGCGATGTTGTTACACCGCACGCCGTGCCTCTCTAGGGCTGGCACTGCACGTTGACATGCCGCGATGTCACTACAAATGTGTAGTGACATCGCGGGATGTCACTGTGTAGATGCGGCCCTAGAGAGGCACGGGGTGCGGTGTAACATTGCGGATACCACTATGGTGTGGGTGTAGTACCGGCCCTAGAGGGGCTTGGTCAGTGCTGATTGATAGCTCTAGAGGGCACCACACTTGGCGTGCAGTGCCAACCCTACAGGACAGGGTGTGTGAGTGCCGGCCGAAGGATGAGGCTACTAAAGGCCATGGTACTCTGGTTGACCCGGGAGGACACGTGACCAGTTAAGTCTACAAAGGGGCCCCAAGTGGGAACTAGGGGTGGTCACGTGGTTCGGATCCAGATCCTTCCCGAGGATTCTAGAAGGTGGTCGTGGCCAAGGGTGGAGCCAGCCACGCCACCGAGAATATTAGCTGTGTCCCGAGAGGGACCCGGCTAAAACCTTCATGTACATTCTCCGTTCAACGAGTCTGCAACACATGCACCTGGACCCGAGCTGTTGGTCCCGGTCCGTAGTAGCAGTTACATTGTAACTAGTGAAGTAAGCCTGGTGGTCACCACCATAGGTTGTTATTTTGTTAAGGGGAAAATTACCCCGTGCGTTGAAGTTGAATAAATGTGTTGCCTCCAAGTCTACGTCTGCGACTCAGTTGAACTCACTTGCACATTTATTATAGCCCTTTGTTAACCCACTGCTGCATGATAGCTCCCACATGCCGGATTGGTCATTGCAGTTGTTTGACTATACTCTACTACTCTGGTCAATGAAGGGGTAGGGGGGGGGGCAAGGACTGGTTCAGGTACGGCATGCCGTCTTATCCACGTTCACGAATCAATCTCACATTGTTGTCTTTATATTACTGCACCATCCCTGCCCGGTTGGTTATAAATAATTTATATTTAAACGAGTGTTCAAAAACATCCCTCTTATAAACATTCCATTGAGTACATGTATGCTGCTGTAAAATACAACTGGCGGTCTGGTTAATCTTTTGTTCAATTTAGCTTGATTGAGCCCATCCATGTTTTTAATTCATACAATTAGTGCTACATTGTAGAATGTTAACCTTATCATTTGCAATTAATTTAAATTGATACAGGAGTTTAAATGTAATTATACTCATGAGCACGTTTTAAAAGTGTAAATGTTTTTTTTTCGACAAGCAACGTTAAGGAATGGTATATATATATATTTTTTTTTCCAAAAGTGTGTACGCACCTCTGTAAAGAGTTTCAACAGTAATTGACTAATGCGATGGAAACAGAAAGTGGTTTTATATATATAATTAGCAATAATGTCAGAATATAAGCGAGGTTATGAAAATGATGGGAAAAATAATTCAAGACCCAATTTAATTTTTTTTGCGTCAGTTCTGTTGGGGGTCCCAGGTCCCACGTGACAGTATTAGCTCCGGTTGCAGGACCAATTTGTAAGAACACTTTGGGGTACCTCGCAGTCGGAGGTAGTCACGATGCAGGGTTGCACTGGCCACTGCTGTGCACCTGTGTCCTATAAACATGCCAACGGTCATGGCATTAAACCGTGCGGGAGACAAAGACACTTGAGCAATTGATTACGCGCTTTTCCATTTTATAAATCCCCTATAGGCGGCAAATGCGCCTCCGGTAAGTGCTTTTGAAGAAGTTTATACATTTCCAGCATGGTTTTTATCGCTTTCACCCTGACCTGACCCCTGAAATGCTTGTATGTGCTTACATCTTGTCTTGCCAACTGACTGTTATTATTTATTCATGTTATACCTGAGGATGGGAACTGCCGAGCATAAGTGCTAGAACCTCAGTGTGTGTGAGGTGAGTGGTAGTATAGTGTAAGGTTGGTACACCGTACTATGATCCGAGTAATCTTGGTTCAATTTCTAGCCATAGAAAATAATTGCTGAAAGTGTTATCTGAATCTGTTCTGAGCTTAGGTTGGGCTCCGCATTAAATTAATGGTACAGAGTTTGACCTTTAGCACTCGGCAGACAAAGGTGGCCAGGCATGGTCCTGGCCAAAACACCCCTCATGTGCCATGCTGCCTTAATAGGTGCTTGTGAACAGCACTTATTCATATTGTTTATGAGGCTGTAAGATATGTGTGTGTGTGTGCAATAGCCCAGCCAACGATCCCATTCTGCTAAGATCTGCACTTTCTTCGCCTAAAATAACGATTTTGTGAATTGCTGTGGAAACTGAAGCTTCCTACAGGGATGCATACACAATACATGGCGACATGTTATAATGGGGATGTATGGCTTTCACGTTTTGTCAATTTTCCACCATAAAACCGACGTGCAGTGTGCGTTAGTGTCTGCCGACAGCACTGTACTGTAGAGCAGGGAAGAAATGGGATAGTGTTTTACGCACTGCACTATTATCATGGCAGCCTGTGTTTAATTCCAAGCCATACATAGACCACCAGTAATCAGTGTGATCCTGCATTGAACCTTTCTTACGTAAGCTCGGCCTGGTGGTCAACACAGAGAGACAAACGTGGCTGGGTGTTCTTCTGTTCACATTACGCCCGAAGTGCTGTGCTAATCTTAATGCTGCCCAAACAAATATTTCCATACATGTTTACATAGGTAAATGGGGCACCAGCGTGGTGAAGTGTGGTCAGATAACCCCCGTGACTCGCACAGAGTGAGGAGGCATTAATCCAGCAGTATATTGACGGAGGTCTGTAGGCTACCAGATGGCATTGCCCCACTGCAGTGGACAGACCGACACTTGTGCAGATAGGAGATTATTTCCTTGTAACATTGCCAAGCTCATTAGTCAGCTGAGAAAATGTTATCGCTGATTGACAATTTGGCATTGTTGAGACATACCAGTGATAATGTGCTTGCATTATTTGGAGTCCCAATGCAATTCACCGTTTTTATTTCATTAAAAAAACGAAAAATAAATCGTAAAAAAAATTCCCTTGTTCAGAATTTTACGTAAGTTGTTCCTGTGCCTATTTAGTTTGACGAAGACGTAGCTTTCAGTTTGCTTTATTGCATTGAATTGCATGCGTATAAAGTGTGCATTGTGGCTCATGCAATGGCACTGTGGCATTCTCATAACTTAATTCACTCACCCCCCTCATGTTTCAAATTGGCTGAAGCAATATCAGTGTATCTTACAGACGTATCCTTATCCAACAAACTGCCAAGCCAGTCAATTACATGAGCATTGTCTTTGTAAATCTATTTTGTGTCAAACCAAGTAGATTTTTTATTATTATTTATAATGAAGGTTTTTGGGTTAGATCGCGTTATTTATAAATGTGTCATAACCCTCCATCACCCGACATGGCCAATCAGTAAAAAAATGTGTCACGTTGACAAAAGACAAATAGTTCACTACTTTAGCCCACCGGTGTGTTGAAGAGTGAATCCACACCATTTACAATTTTTGAGTACGACGTTTCACTGGTAATTACATCCAGCATCATCGGGTGGTGGAGGGTTGCGACACATTTATAAATAACGCGATCTAACCCAAAAACCTTTATTTTTTTATAGGTTTTTTTTCTGTTGTCATGCTTGCGAAGTTTGGAATGCATATGAAGCACACTTGTTTCGGCTCAAACAAACAAAGGGAAAAAAAATCCACATTTTTCTTTCAGTCCTGAGCGGTGGAATTTCCACATTCCATTAACGGGGGGGGGGGGGGGGGGGGGGGGCGGGCAGTCTGTCCATATGACAGGTACTGTTGTTTTTGTCCCAAAGTGATCCTCATTTATCAACCCCGGAGGAATTGAGCTGAGTGGATTTCACGCCCTTCACAGATTGGAGAGGCAGGTGCTAAAACAGTGCCACATGGGCAATGTTAGAGATTGAAATGAGGCAAAGGAGCAGGCCTGCGATTACTTGTTCACAGCACTGCAGGCAGGAGAGCCTCCACTAGACGGAGAACCCCTCTAAAGCCCACTGAGCTATAGAGCTCTTTTTCTGAGGTATCTTGGCCACAAATATTATCCCAATTAAGTGGCTTATCATCTGGAAATTTATAGCAGCCAAAATGTGGAAGGAAACAAACGGAGGACCCGGAGAAAAAATCAACGTGACCACGGGGATAACATACAAACTCCAAATATACAGGCGTCAAAGTCGGGATTTAACCCACGACCTCCTGTATACCAGGCGAAGTAGTTAACATTTTGCCACCGTGGTGCCTAGAAAGACATGGAGTACACAAACGTTAACTCACCACGTAAGATATGTCGATCAACTAATTGCGATGTATCCATTCATACTGCTGGATGGACAACGATGGGAATTAGAAACTTGCCCATCTCTATCACACTGTATCTCCTTGGCTCTGTGGGATATAATCTCGTATAAAGCTGCGTATCCAATATTCTCACTGATTCACTGTAGACACTCTCATCATTGATCTGTCACACCCTTGTCTCTGCTGCTGCTACCATCACAGCCGTTGATCTCAGGGGTTGTGTGCCTTAACTTCACCTCCGATTTTTGGAACATCTTTGACGCTTACGGTAATCACCACTTCCGGTGCTGCGTGCAGTTGAAATTGGTGCAAGATGGAAAAGAACACAAACTGCACATTCTCCCTGACATGACCCAGTGGTCGCGTTTGTCGCTCATCGCAGAGGTTCGCAGGTCAAGTCCCCCGGGCTGCCCTGGTTAATACTCCAGTTGTATTCATTACAACTACTCGCCGTCTGCTTTACAGCAGATGTTAAAGATCCCGTGACGTAATTAACAAGAGTAGGCCATATACGCAGAGTGCCAAATTTGAATAATTACTTGAAAAATTGCATAATTGGGAAATGCATGGCAAGCATACGTGTACCCCCCCCCCTTCCCGATTCTGCGAAAACCAAAATCATCATCGCCTCCTCCTGGCAGACTCCTGTCCGCCTGCAAGCTTGGTGATGTGTTTGTACCCCACAGGAGCAGCTGCCAACATGGGGGTCCTCGAGGCAAAAACAAGAATAAAAAACTTCCGCTGGGCACTGGAATAATTGAGATGAGTAGTGATGTGAGGTGCTTTGATTTTGCAGAGGCATTAAAAAAAAAAGTGCATGAGACATGCACATCCTTCATGGAGCCTATTACCTTGACTGCGGCTCTTTTTTGGTGTTACCCACTTTGCATTGCAGGCATTCATTTAGTTTTGGCGGGGGCTGCATTTCACGCGCTTCAGGTTTTCCCTACGGTGCGCAGCCTTCACGGCTGAATCTCAGTGACAAGTCGCTCACTCCGCGCACCGCACTGAAGAGCGGTTGTCATGTGTTTAGGTATGTACGTTGAACTTCTTTCGCACTTCGTGCGGCCTACCGTGCTAGTCGAGGTGTGGAAGGACACCAGAATGTGCAAGCACGTTTTTAAAGTTCACGTTTATTAGTTTATATTTTTTTTACATTACACAATTTCCAATCGTGCTGAAAATATAATAAAGTTTTTTTAAGTTTTCATCTGCTTGGCTGTTAAATTTGATCACGTGCTAAAGAGACTTAGAGGTAGATGTAGATGGGTACACACCTGCCAAGAACAGTAAATAATCAATTTCATTCATAATAAATGTTTTTGGGTTAGATCGCGTTATTTATAAATGTGTCGTAGCCCTCCACCACCCGACACGGCCAATCAACAAAAAAGTGTCACGTTGACAAAAGACAAATAGTTCACTACTTTAGCCCACCGGTGTGTTCAAGAGTGAATCCACAAAATTCACAGTTTTTATAGTACGACGTTTCGCTGGTAATTACATCTAGCATCATTGGGCAATTCGCGCATTATTCATTCCTGACTTCTGACTCTGCCGTTCACTTGATTCATTAATGTATATGGTCAAATTACCGAGAGAGTCCCTCATAAGTTTCTGACGAGTGGGAAAATGTTTCCACGCAAAAACTGGATTGCCCCGAAACTCTTAGGTTATACAGTATTAAGGTAATGTGAGCGCCTTAATACAATTTGAGTGATAAAAAAGTGTGAAGGGTATAATTGGAGATAATTTTTTTATATTATACTTTTTAGTTTTGTTTCATTTTCGCACACTCAACCTGGCTTTTTTATTACCCAGCTCAGCTGTAGTTTGTACAAAGTTTATTAAAGATCACCTGTAATATGAGTTTTTCAAGCAATAAAGCAGAGTGAGCTTTAGGTTATGAAAACGGAATTCAAAGTTTTCAAAAATGAAGCGTGCATGGTAATTTCATATTAAAGTAAAGAATATGTATTAACCTGATGAATTCCTCTGATTTATACGTATAAATGTGGTCAATAATATTTATTTTTATTTTTAATAATCCTTCGTGTCCTTCATTTCTCCGCTCGTTGGCTGTGTGTGCGGTGCACACCTGTAAGTGATGTGTCGGTAGTAGGCAGCACAGCAACTCGGCTGCCGGCGCATGTGTTGGGAATTTGGAGTGGTAACTACACGAGCGGGAGCTTTCTGGCCACTCCAGTATCCTCAAGCGCGCAGACATTCTGTCAGAGAAACTTGGCATACGTCCCCAGCAATAGCATCGAGAAAATACTTTAAACGAATTTGCGGTTTTTGTTGCTCAATGGCATTTTAGAAGGAAAATGAGCATTGTTTTACTGCACAAGAGTTGAACACATTTTGGACATACAGGCCTGTCCTCGGACCTAGGTCGGGTTGCGTTCCTAGAAAAGATGCCGTACGTCAAAGTGACGTAACTCGAGACCAATTTCTCCCAGAGAAACAACGATATAATAGGGGTTTTGTTCCTGACCAAGGGTCTGATATGCAACTTTTTTATAGCTATTAATAGACTTCCAATTATATATCAGACATCCGAAACGTTGGGAGTGTCTCAATCCCGTGGTCTGTGCAAGACACTTATTCAGACTTGCTTTCCCAAAAAAAAAATTGACATTTATAAATAAAAACTCTCTCAATTTGAAGCTTTCGCGACTGCAAGGATTCATACTCTTAGGTTTTTTTCGGTAAAGTCACGTAGGTAAAAAATAATAATAATAACGGGCCCACCTGAAGACGGAGACTTGTGTTCCCTCCGAAACGTCGGGATTTAATTTAGTTATTTTCATTTATTACACTGGTCAACACACTTTTTCTGGCATAAGCTATTCCAACGGGTTTAAGGTAATTTTGGGGTGCTGATTCCAAATCTGGCATCGGTTTTTGTCTATCACATCATGTTTTTGAGATATCAAATGTTGCATTTTCAATAAAAACTGCAGAAGAAAAATATTAAATAAATGTGGATATCTACATACAATTATATTATAAACACACTATCCTGAAAATACAGCACCATATTTTAACACTAAAGCAGTCACTGACTCCCAATAACTTGCAATCATAAGTGACAGCGTTAATTTCTGGTTAAATCAATGAAAATGGGGTATGCCGATAGCATAAAAATGATGTGATAGAGCAAATCTGAGATCAGATTTGGAATCAGCACCCTGAAATTAGTCTAAAACAGCTGCAAAAGTCCCGGCCAGAAATTTTTTTTTTTTTGTTGACCAGTGTTATTATCTTCTTGGTTCTTTCGGTAAAGTCACGTAGAAGGGAAGTAATAAAATAATAAAAATAAAACATAATAAAATAAAATAATTCTCACGACGTTTCGGCCACAACGCAAGCAGCCGTCCTCAGGTGAAGAATGAGACACTACCAAACTAGGAGCTTATATATAAGCTGCGTTGGAGGTGGAAGCGCGCCTTAACAAAAAAATGTGCATATGAAGAGGAATTTAGCATATTCATGGGAAATGCGTAGGCGTTGGGCGGGGGGGTTTCAAAGTCATATTATGCCCATGAATTATGCAGGATCAACAGCACCAAGGGGGGGTGCAGGGATTAGCAGTAACAAAGGAAAGGAATGTTAATGATATGTAGCTGCAGTTACTCAACAACCACGTAGAAAACTAAAGTATAAACTACATAAAAAAAACTAAAGTATAAACTGCATAGCACCATCAGTATACTTACTATACTCTACAATAAGCTGAGTTACTAACAGCAAGTAATACATTACAATTCTACGTCGTAAAAATTCTATAATATGCTTCCATCTAAACTTTATTATCTTACATCACACGAGCATATACCGTACTATATACTGCCATAGATAAACCCAACATTAAATTATATACTGTATTGCTGTAAACCAACCTATACCTTTTACATTTTAATATAATACTATGTATTATTCTACACACCCTAATGTGTATCGAAATGGTTTATTACGTCCTTCCAATGATTGCTAAGCCAGAATCCATCTTCTCGGTTAAAATTGTCTCTGTGTTTGTATATGTGGATCGCCTCATGAACGAATCTCTCATGATAGCCAGATGGCTTGCAGAGAACCTCTGTCTTGGAAAAGTCAATATCATGTGAGCCCACTGAGTTGTAACAGTGATCTGCCACGGCTGAGGTGTTTGTCCTACCGTGTTTCAGGTCAGCTTTATGTTCACGGATGCGGTCCGAGACATGTCGTTTGGTTTCCCCAATGTAACTTCTACCACAGAGGCAACTTAGTTTGTAGACGCCAGGGTACTGTATGTCTGGAACCACATCTTTTACAGACGGTACCAGATCACGGATTTTATGTACTGTGTTGAATCGGACCTGGATCTTGTGTTTAATCAGGATTTTGGAGATCTTTTTTGTGACCCCAGCAATGTAGGGTAAGGTGATGGTCTTGAAAGGCTCCTCAACAGGATCCTTCTTGATGGTTGGAGTGATGGCTTTGCGGATTGTGTAGTCGGAGTAACCATTAGCCTTAAGAGCTTGGCGTACGTGTTTGAGTTCACTGGCAATGTGTTCATGGTCGGAGATGCATTGGGCTCTATGATATAGAGTCTTGATGAGGGAATTCTTCTGGGATGGATGGTGGTGGGAATCCGGTTTTAGATAAGCATCCGTATGGGTGGCTTTCCTGTAGACAGAGTGGCTCATTGAACCATCAGGTCTCCTTTTGATTAGGACATCCAAAAAGGGTAGCTTTCCATCTTTTTCGACTTCCATGGTGAATCTGATGGCTGGGTGTATGGAGTTGATGTGGTCGAGAAATTGGTCTAGAGCAGCACGGCCATGTGGCCAGATGACAAAAGTGTCGTCTACGTACCTCTTCCATAAGGTCTGGCGTAGAGTGGCAGTCTGGATGGCGTCCGTCTCAAATTTTTCCATGAAGATGTTGGCTACAACCGGAGATAGGGGGGAGCCCATTGGGGTGCCCTCAGTTTGCTTGTAGAAAGTTTCATTCCAGGTGAAGTATGTATTGGTTAAGCAGTGTCTCACCAGGGGGGGTACCCCAGCATTCAGTCCATGATGAACCAAGTCTTCAATGATTGCGATGGTGTCCGGTACAGGAACCTTGGTGAATAAGGAAACCACATCAAAACTGACAAGCAGGTCGTCTGGGGACAGGGCAATCCCCTTGATTGTCGATACCAGGTCAGTAGAGTTTAGTACCGCAGAGGTGTTTTTTCCAGTGAAAGGCCGTAGGATTTCAGACAAAAAACGAGCCAATTTATAGGTGGGGGAGTTGATAGTAGAGACAATGGGACGAAGAGGTGTATCTTCTTTATGTATCTTTGGCAAGCCGTATAATCTTGGTGGCCTGGCTGCAGAAGGTTTCAACGAGAACTGTTTGGTCTGATCAAATAATGCGGTTGAATCAGAAATGATTTTGTTGGTTTTAGTGACGAGGCTGTTGGTGGGGTCTCTTTTTATTTTTGTATAGCTGCCATCGTTGAGTAGTTCCTGAATTTTGTTGTTGTATTCTATTTTGTCCATGATGACAGTGGCATTGCCTTTGTCTGAAATCCTACGGCCTTTCACTGGAAAAACCACCTCTGCAGTACTAAACTCTACTGACCTGGTATCGACAATCAAGCGGATTGCCCTGTCCCCAGACGACCTGCTTGTCAGTTTTGATGTGGTTTCCTTATTCACCAAGGTTCCTGTACCGGACACCATCGCAATCATTGAAGACTTGGTTCATCATGGACTGAATGCTGGGGTACCCCCCCCTGGTGAGACACTGCTTAACCAATACATACTTCACCTGGAATGAAACTTTCTACAAGCAAACTGAGGGCACCCCAATGGGCTCCCCCTTATCTCCGGTTGTAGCCAACATCTTCATGGAAAACAATTTGAGACGGACGCCATCCAGACTGCCACTCTACGCCCGACCTTATGGAAGAGGTACGTAGACGACACTTTTGTCATCTGGCCACATGGCCGTGCTGCTCTAGACCAATTTCTCGACCACATCAACTCCATACACCCAGCCATCAGATTCACCATGGAAGTCGAAAAAGATGGCAAGCTACCCTTTTTGAATGTCCTAATCAAAAGGAGACCTGATGGTTCAATGAGCCACTCTGTCTACAGGAAAGCCACCCATACGGATGCTTATCTAAAACCGGATTCCCACCACCATCCATCCCAGAAGAATTCCCTCATCAAGACTCTATATCATAGAGCCCAATGCATCTCCGACCATGAACACATTGCCAGTGAACTCAAACACGTACGCCAAGCTCTTAAGGCTAATGGTTACTCCGACTACACAATCCGCAAAGCCATCACTCCAACCATCAAGAAGGATCCTGTTGAGGAGCCTTTCAAGACCATCACCTTACCCTACATTGCTGGGGTCACAAAAAAGATCTCCAAAATCCTGATTAAACACAAGATCCAGGTCCGATTCAACACAGTACATAAAATCCGTGATCTGGTACCGTCTGTAAAAGATGTGGTTCCAGACATACAGTACCCTGGCGTCTACAAACTAAGTTGCCTCTGTGGTAGCAGTTACATTGGGGAAACCAAACGACATGTCTCGGACCGCATCCGTGAACATAAAGCTGACCTGAAACACGGTAGGACAAACACCTCAGCCGTGGCAGATCACTGTTACAACTCAGTGGGCTCACATGATATTGACTTTTCCAAGACAGAGGTTTTCTGCAAGCCATCTGGCTATCATGAGAGATTCGTTCATGAGGCGATCCACATATACAAACACAGAGACAATTTTAACCGAGAAGATGGATTCTGGCTTAGCAATCATTGGAAGGACGTAATAAACCATTTCGATACACATTAGGGTGGGTAGAATAATACATAGTATTATAATCAAATGTAAAAGGTATAGGTTGGTTTACAGCAATACAGTATATAATTTAATGTTGGGTTTATCTATGGCAGTATATAGTACGGTATATGCTCGTGTGATGTAAGATAATAAAGTTTAGATGGAAGCATATTATAGAATTTTTACGACGTAGAATTGTAATGTATTACTTGCTGTTAGTAACTCAGCTTATTGTAGAGTATAGTAAGTATACTGATGGTGCTATGCAGTTTATACTTTAGTTTTTTATGTAGTTTATACTTTAGTTTTCTACGTGGTTGTTGAGTAACTGCAGCTACATATCATTAACATTCCTTTCCTTTGTTACTGCTAATCCCTGCTCCCCCCCTTGGTGCTGTTGATCCTGCATAATGCATGGGCATAATATGACTTTGAAACCCCCCCGCCCAACGCCTACGCATTTTCATGAATATGCTAAATTCCTCTTCATATGCACATTTTTTTTGTTAAGGCGCGCTTCCACCTCCAACGCAGCTTATATATAAGCTCCTAGTTTGGTAGTGTCTCATTCTTCACCTGAGGACGGCTGCTTGCGTTGTGGCCGAAACGTCGTGAGAATTATTTTATTTTATTATGTTTTATTTTTATTATTTTATTACTTCCCTTCTACGTGACTTTACCGAAAGAACCAAGAAGATGAATCCCTGCAGTCACGAAAGCTTTAAACCAGTGTTATTATTTTTTATTACTATTTTTTTTTTACCTACGTGACTTTACCGAAAAAACCTAAGAGTAAAGAAACTCTCTCTTTACTTTCCGTTTATTAATTTCTATTTACTACTTACCTTTCTTACGCAATTCGTTGCGCACGGTTGTACTTATTTTTTGCGCGCAGTTGCATTTTACTGTTCTCAGTCTGCGTTAGCCGCTGAGGTCGTGGCGAGTTTCTTGTCTCATTCCTGGTTGCTTTCTGCCCCCTGTACCATTCCCGTTCTGCTGTAATGTGCACTGATGTCAACTTAAATGCGAGATTGGCATATCAAATAAAGATTGGTTGATATATAAAGTACAATAATGTTTAGAAAGTTCTAACCTTGATTCTTCTTTATTCTCGGCTTATTCCGACTGAATACATTTATGGCCTTTTCTGCTATATTTTTTTGTTCAACGCCATGATTAGAGCACTGACCTTTCCTTTCATCAGCCATGTTTAAGGATGAAATGAATCAAACACGCTTGGCAATCAACTCAGTAATGCAAAGAGCGTCAGCATCGGAGCGCTGCGTCGGGAGGCAGCCTGAACGTGCGTCGCACCGTGCCGTGTGCTGTCTGTACGCAGAACCGGCGCCTGAGTTCGTCTCGTGCCGTCGGCGTGGGTCCGTAAAAACACGGTTAATTGGCGCGGAACGGTGCAAATCGAACCGCACTTAAGTCGAGGACCGCGTGTATCCTGTATTTAAATGAGATGCTTGTAAAAAAAACATATTTTCTGGATTAAAACATGCCCTTTTCCCCTGTGTTTTTATGAAGCAAAAATTGGTGGTGCCTCTGTTGCGATTACAGTTATGTATTGCTGTTAAAGACACCTTTTTGTGAATAGAAAATATTATTTATTTCAAGTCTACACACATTTATATCTGGCTGTTGGATTGCATCTTAGGTTAAATTGCTTGAATTTGGTATGAAAGATAAATGCATATGTAGGATCCAAATGGATACATTACTTGTATTAAAATAATGTAAGTAATAGCCTTGTAAATAAACTGGATGTTAAACTTCTTTCGCACCATACATAGCCAACCATGCTAATTGGAGGATGAGTGCATGTATTAGTAGGCTCTGGCCTGGTAAAATAAAATAAGATTATAAATATCACTCATTTAAAAATTACTTTAACAATACATATTTTAGAGTATTTTTTCATAAATAATACATGGCATTGGTAAAGAATAACACCAACCAGTCAACAACTAAATAAATTATATTTAATCTTACATTTAATTATAAAGGCTTATTTTAACACTACGTGGTTGCATCTGATGAAATTTGCATTTTATTTCTGCAGGCATTAAAAAATTGATAAGAAAGTGACTTAAATAAATGATGTGAATGTATTTTGAACGTAACTAAATAAAATTGCTGACATATCTCACGTGGAGGTCTTTGTTCATTGGGAGTCTTGGCATGGAAGATTTCCTCAATGTTCTCAATGTTTCATTAAATATTAATCCTTCCTCCATCCTTCGTTTTGTGTTTTCTATACAAGATGTAAAATGTCATGGTATTTTCCATATAAATAATCATCCGAGATAAAAAAAAAATGACTGGCGCAGTGCAGGAATTTTAAATTCCCAGCAAAAGCGATCATGTTTCCTTTATTACCTGCTTAAAAAAATAAAAAATACCAATCGCATGTTATTCATATTGTTTAAAGGTGGACATTTTATTTTATGTAATAGGTAGTACATCATACAAATTGTCAACCGCAACCATTAGAATAACGTATGGGATATAGGATGTTCATTTTTCACAACACAGTGGTGTTAAGAAAGTTTTTTTAGAAAGGAATGTGATCACGCCGCTAAAGGCAATTACATTTACGAAGTTAATAATATTGCGCCGTTGCGCAATGTTATAGTGGCAGCGGATGAATGTGGAATTTTACCCCAAGCCTTGGGTCAAAAGTTACATTGTAGATTCTTGCTTTTGATCACCCCTATGTTTCAGTTACAAATAATACCGCTTAAGGCAGTGCGTGAGAGAAGGTTGCACACAATTCTGGAGTGTTTTTGAGATTTTAAAAATAAAACATCTTTTCGTAAAAAAAAAATGCATTTAAGGGATAAGAAATTGCAGGAAATGTTTTATGCATGTGGCTGAAACTTTTGCCAAAGTGACCAGTTTGACTATGTTTTTAAGCTCATATATTAAGGTGTAATCTATTCTTGAAGGCTCTCTTGTGTGCTGGCAGGTAAAACATCTGTAAACTATTGTTCCTGACAACAAAAATACATCAATGGTGCATGCAATATTTTGTTAGAATTAACAAGTGCATCACAGTCTTCCCATTTTGGAATATCTTAATTAGGATGTCGGACGCGTCACGTCTGGGCACGTGGCTTTGAAAATGGCCTCTTTATGGGAGTGTTGAAACTGCGGTGGTAAAGACACAACGATTTATGCCCATCATGAAGAGCAGGGATTGTATACACCACTGCTGTGTGTCTGATGTCTCAGAAGCACAGCCGTGCTGTGTAGCTATGCTGCTGATTGTGTCAGGACAGCCGGTACTAAGTACCAAAGTCATAATCCATTATCAATCTGGCTCAAGCCGTGGCCATCTCTTACAACTTTGCGATGCAACAGACGTGACTAGTATCTGCATGTGATGTATATATGTTGAACTTCTTTCGCACCGTACGTAGCCAACCATGCTAATCTGAGGTGTGGGAGGACAACAAACTCACCACAAAAAAACAGTTTTAAAGAAATTCGTTTTCAATTACGCAGTCAAAAAAGCTTTTACAATAGATGATTATGAATGTTGATTATTTTACCATTGCAAAAACAATAATTGCAAATTAAAACAATATGGGCACTAATAAAGTAAGGACAATCACTCGACGCTGGGGCTCGCGATGGGGTGCGTGGGAGACGAGGTGGAGATGGTACCGTGTGTGCTCTTCTACGGAAGCAGCATCATCGCGAGCAGTTACAACATACCTGTCAACCCATCGGTTTACACAAATTCTTGTACACGGAAATTGAGTTTAAAATTTTTTCTATATATATATTTTTTAGTTTCTCTTCTTGTGATGGGACTTTGTAGGATGAATGTTGAGATTTATAAGGGTCACAAGGTGACCAATAAGGTCTGAATTTGTCTGTAATAAGGTAGGGCACTGATAAGGTGTTCACAGCTATGAATTACGATGCGTACAGAAATCTCGCGGTCAACGCAAATGGTCGAGCCACGGGAGTGCGATCGGCGAACTGTGCCTCAATGCATTAGCCGTGACTGGTCAAATCCGCGATGGGGAAATGAGTTGATGTAATCGCTCCATCTCCCAGGGCGTTCTCCCCTTTTGCTGCCACTACATTAGTAACATCTCGACCACCGGCCACCATCCCTTCTTGCGAGGGACGTGTTGATCAATTCTTGTCTTGGTAGCGTGTGTCGTGTTCAGCGGGAGTGCTGTTGTGATGCAGTGAATTGGCCCAAGTGCCCTCGAGGCTTGAGGCACCCATAGCAAGTCGGCTTACTCAGCGAGAGGCGAGACAGAATGTGCTCTCCCTTCAGTGTGAAGTATGGTCAACCCCCGCCCCCTCATTACGGATGTACTGAAACCATGGCCACCCAGTCGCCATGTATCATTGCAGCCGAACATTCACTCTGCCAAGAGAAGCACAGCCAGGTACCATATTACCGTGTTCCCAGTATGTAATCCAATTAACATTAATAAGTAGATAGCTTTGATTACTTATTCGTATTATATATTAAACATGAGTTAAATAACAAATTAATGGAGGAAATTATCACCCCAGCAACATGGGTTAATGACGTATGTTTTTACATGACGATAAAAAAACCTGAATAAATTTGACGCAAAGGGATTTTCTGTCCTGGCAGATGCATTCCATATGAAATCGTGCAATTCATGTGCAAAGTGATAATTGAACTGTCAAAATATACATTTAGGGAAATGGGGCCATAGTTTTTGGCAATTGCCTTGATGCAAAGTTGCCTCCTGCGAGAAGCCCTGGATGAAAATACCTCATCATTGTCGTTAACACACGACCCTGCATATGGAAAATCTAGAGAGAGGCTAATGTTTTGGGCAATGGGCCTTTCAAGAGCAATATATGCTGAAGGCAGAAGATTGTGACTTCGGAGTAGATTGACCATTAAAAATGTGATGCTTTGCATGATTTTGAAGTTTCTAATCAAATTATGCTGTCCGTCTTATTCTCTGTACACCTGTCCCCCCCCCCCCTTTGTACTTTACCAAGCGTCAACAGTTTGTCCGGGGTTTCCCTGCCACACCTAGCTACTTATCGAAATCACTTTGTACCCTTTTTCCGTTTGCACATCCGAGCTGGGCCAGCACGGGACAAGTGGTTTTCAACCGAGATTTTCCCCGAGCCGCTCCACGCTGGCCTCGCAAGTCATCTGAGTTTGGATCGGGGGAGGGGCGTATGCAACGCACGTGACGTCAGGCAGAACAACCCAAGCACAGCATTGTTGCATCATCCACGTGCGTCTTTAATGTCACGAATTTCATGCGATGTAAGTGTCATGGCTCGAAAACTAAAACTATATAGAACAAAAAATATTTAACCAGATAAGGCTGAATGAGTTGTATAGCTGTTTTTAGAAGCGACCTGGTCACAAATGATAGCTCTACGAAGCGAGCTATCATGTGGGAATGTAGAGCAGCCAAATACTCTAAATTCATGTTTCGAAATGTGGGGAGAAAACACGGAGGAGGCAGAGAAAAATCCACGCGGCCACGGGGAGGACGTGCAAACTCCAAGTATACAGGCGGTAGGGTCAGGATCAACCCCACGAACTCCTGTATACGAGGCGAGGTATTTAACATCTCGCTCAGAAGCGTGAGTGGAAAAAGAGGTATTGGTTTCTGTCTTTAAAGTATGGGTTGCAGACTAGCTTTTTTTACCCATCTCCAGAAAGTCTTGCTATAATTGGTTCTTGCTGTCCATACGATACCACAATCGTCCTCTCCACCACCATAGTTTACATCTTCCCGTAGGGGGAGTATGGGCTTTAGCCCCCATCGCCTCCTGCTTGGATCCTCCACTGGATCTTCCTCCTCCAATCTGGTGCATTTATTGTTTTAATCAGCCAAAGGCCCATTAAAACGCACTCCCTCATGCAATGTATGCAGAACTTATTTTGTGCCGTTCTTATTCAACCGTGCTAACTAGTGGATATGGTAAGACATACCATTCAGCCATGTAATGTGATCATCAACGCTTCTCATTCAGTCCTTAATGGCCTTTGGCTCTATATTCTTAGCTGTTTTCGGTAAAGTCACGTAGGTAAAACATCAAAAACATCAAAATTAATAAAATAATAAAATAAAAATAATAATAATTACATCTTACATCTTGAATCATTGCCTCACTTGATGCAGCTGATCTGGCTGTGACTGTCCCACCTGATGACGGAGACTTGTGTTGCCTCCGGAACGTCGTGATCTTTATTTTAATTTTATTATTTTATTAATTTTGATGTTTTACCTACGTGACTTTACCGAAAACACCTAAGAATATGATTCCTTGCAGTCACGAAAGCTTCAAGTCTGGCCTTTGGCTCTGTTTTCGTAGATAGTTCATTGAAAGGAAGATGATTGGTTTGTTGGGATGTAATAAGAACATTAAAGTCATACTATTCAAAACAAATATTTGATGGCCAGCAGGAGAGATGGCAGTTGATCTTGAGTGATGGTGATTAATACATTTCACTAACGAAGGATACACCTGTGATGTGTGGAGTGAAATGTGCAATGAATCTTATTAATCTATTGATGAGAGCATTGGAAATAAACAAAAAATAATACTTTTCACTTTTATCTTCCTGGTACATATATATATTAGAATGATATTTTAAACTGTCAGAGGTCAGTGCATCACCTTGTTGGGAAATGGTTCCTGAAGATAGTAGTACTGGTTTTAAAGTCACTGGAATGGTTATGCCCTATATCCCGAATCAATGGCACTTGGGCAGTGGCACGGCAGAGCAGTTCGTGCCCAGTGTCCGCACTGGCTAATAACACTGCAGGTGTATCAACCATGAAAAAAAACCGCCCACTATCTTTTTCACAATGGATTTTAAAGATCCTCTGAATTTTTTTTTAAAAAGAGTAGACCGTGTCATGGTCCAAAATTTTATTTAAAAAAGTTTGATCACAATTTGCTTCAATTTGACAAGCCACATCGCAATATTGCCCCCCTACCAAACAAACTAATGCACACACCAGTGCTGTATACACCTATAGTCGCATAGGGACAGATGTCATTGGGGGGGGGGATCAATTTGGCTTTGGCTAGACAGCAGCAGGGCATAATATGTTTTGAGATCCCGAGGTATTTAGGTGCCCTGTAAATGAACATTATCCTTGTAAGTTCCGAGGATCGCTTTAGTCACATAGAAATTACTTAAATATCAGTCCTTAAATGAAGTGGCATAGCGCATATAATACGATGGTGCCTCATATTTTTCATTGCCTAATACAATTACCTTCAACTGTAAAAGGTGCTGGTAGAGATTCCTGCAATGATAAATGTAAACAATGATAAAACTGACGTTGGGAATGTCAGGTTTTCGTGTAGTTTTTTTTATAGCAAAAATGGCATCGGTTGCTTAAAAAATGTTTAGCATATGATCCATCATCCTGAAAGTTTAATGAGGTGAGCAGCACAAATGGTTATGGCCAATGAAAGATAGATGGAGCTTT
This sequence comes from Lethenteron reissneri, assembly GCF_015708825.2. NCBI lineage: Eukaryota > Metazoa > Chordata > Hyperoartia > Petromyzontiformes > Petromyzontidae > Lethenteron > Lethenteron reissneri. The sequence goes on from NC_083791.1 coordinate 2,315,843, forward strand.
TTGGTCAGAGTTTGGAGACCTTTCATCCCTCATCCATGAAGATTTATCAGGAAACCTTGCAGAAGCTGCCTACACATGTATATTTCATGAACCTTAAAAAATGACTATAGCCAAAACCAGGAACATGATGTATTAGAAGCTATTGTCACATTACATTCCTAATAACAAAAGGTTTTGTCGAAACATGAGGTGTGAAATGGTACTATTGCTGCATTTGCAGAAATATGGAGAGAAAAAAAAAGTGAGTGTGGGAAGAGGTGGTGCAGTGCTTTACCTACAGCGCGAGGAATCAAGTTACCTGACGTTGATTCCTCTCCACGGCTAACATCAGTGGCTGGTGATATGCGAACCAGTCTTGTACTCCCCCTGCCCTTCACCAACCCACACTGACCAGCATGGTGAAGTATAGTCAAAACAAGCCCCATAATTGATTCGGTGTGGATTGGCCTTCGAACATCATTGGATGGGCAAAGGGGGAGTGTTTTTTAATTATACTAATAACTCAACAAAGCAGGAGTTTAAAATGTTAGGTGTAGATTTCGCCTTAAGTGTAAAACGATTGGAAAAATAAAACAAAGTATTTTTTTTGTCCATTATTTATGTTCAATCCTATTACACAGTCACACATTTATAATTTTCTCATTGTGTTTTTCCTTTTTAATGACAGAAAGTGCATTGAGATTTGGGATTTATTTTTTAAAAGGGGCTTTCATGTTGGGTTTAAAGTCCCTTTACAAATACCGGAACTATCTTATGCATTTATCTATACGTGGTTTAGGTAAATTTCACTTCTAACCCTATGGTATCTTGCATCCTGTTCTATGATTTGATCTATTGAATTGGTTCGAACTTGCTCTCACTAAATGTTTCCAAAACAAAAGTTATCCTCATTGCCAAGCAAGTGCTCCTGTCACGAAAGGCTCCAGTTTGAGCGCGCACCTCCTAAATTCTGACACAAGTGGCAGGGCGTGCGAAATCTTGGAGGAAACCTCGCCACGGTGGCGAGATGTTCACTACCTCGCCTGGCATACAGGAGGTAGTGGTGTTCGATCCCGACCCTGATGCCAGCTGTATATTTGGAGTGTGCACGTTCTCCCCGTGACCATGTGGATTTTTCTCCGGGTCCTCCGGGTTTTCCCTCCACATTTAGAAACGTGTGTTTAGAGTATTTGGCTGCTATACATTTACACACGATAAGCCACTTCGTTGAGCTATCATTTGTGCCCAAGGTCATTTCTGAAAAATAACTATACAGCTCAGTGGGCCTTACCCAGTAAAATAGATAATATGCTTTGAATCCCCAGCACTTATTCTCTCTTCCCTCACATCTCCATCTGCACAACATTACACTCATTCACAAATGTTATGCTCCAGTCGCTGCTTGTAACCACAATCCTGACTCGAATATTTAATTAAAAAATAAAATGGCTTATGCCATAGGAATGAGGAATTCGTATCCACTGCCTCAGGCCCGCCAAATTTTGCTCCAACGCTCGTCATTGTCATCATCAGCCATGGTCAATCCACTGCTGGTTGAAGGCCTCCCCAAGCCACCACCACCACTCGCCATCTTGCGTCGCGGCAATCCAGTCAGCACTTGCACGCGTAGTATTGTTACAACTTCAGGATTTGGTGCCAAACAAAGTGTGGAAAATTCTCAGAAATTATTCATAATGGGATAAAATACCAGTCAAGAAGCTTGCCTTTGATGGAGCTTTAACGGTGCATGGACCGACATGAAAAAGGTAACTGCAAATGGTTTGAAGGTAGACTTTCTGGAACATTCAGATGCTATGCTTAGATCGGGGTGAAGAAAAAAACCCACAAAAGAGATCAAACATTGAAATGTGAAAAGTCAAAGGATGGGTTTGGGTAATACACTTTTGAGAAATGATGCGCAAAGTATGACCATGAGCCTTGATACATTTATTAAACAGTGAATGGACAGAATGAAAAGTCATTATACACTCGAAGGGGGCAATGCTATTAAAGTCCTGGCGAACTGCGCTGAGTTACATTACCTCGTGTACTGGGCGAACGTTGCGAGGCGTTAAATACTGCCGTGAGTCTCGAAGTTAGTCGTGGCGGTGTCAGAGACGCAATGTGATAACTCAACGTGTCTCCTTTTTAACACGTAGGCTTTCGCGACCAATGTTATTCATAATCAACGTTTTTGGGTTTAGATCGCGTTATTTATAAATGTGTCGTAACCCTCCACCACCCGACACGGCCAATCAGTAAAAATGTGTCACGTTGACAAAGACAAATAGTTCACTGCTTTAGCCCACCGGTGTGTTGAAGCCACAACATTTACAATTTGAGTACGACGTTTCGCTGGTAATTGCATCCAGCATCATCGGGCAATTCGCCAGAATGGTGAGGCTCTGCTGTGTCTCCCGTTCTTATATAGAGCAGCAGCAGGGTGACGTCATCATTAACTCTCCCTGCTCAAGTAAGCATTGGCCTGTGCTTTTTCCCTGTTGGGATCACTTAAGGCAGTGGTGGATAGTCCCCATTTTCTGAAATAATTCGGCCTTCCACTGTCGCCTTCCCACACTGTATTGATCTCAGAGAGATGATGGTCTGCTGAGAAAAACCCTGGATAGCATTAGAACTGACGTCCTTCCCTCATGAGTCAAATGATCGACGGCAGCACCGTTCAGCCTGACGACAATAACGTGATCATTTGTATTCGTAAAACGTACAAACAGCGAGTTATTTATGTTATACAGATGATAGACAACAGGTTGTCACCGAATGTGGATGTACGAGTGTGTTTCACGTGTAATATGTTAACATCAAAGACGCTGCTGGGAATGTACTATGCTGTCTCGAAGAGTTCATGTCAAGTGATAGACAAAATAACTTCTCCCCAATGAAACAGGCGTCGGTACTCCATTGAGCCAGTGGTTGAAATTCCACACCCGTGTCTTCCGGTGGCCATTCACGCCATAAGACAACCAACGTTAATTTGGCAACACAGTCCAAGTGTCGATTTAAAGCGTTCGTAACTGCAGGGATTCATATTCTTGGTTCTTTCGGTAAAGTCACGTAGAAGGGAAATAATAAAATAATTACAATTTATTGAGTATGTTGATTATATTGATGTAGTTTATATTTTAGCTTTTTATAGGTTCACTATATGGTAGTCATTATATAGTGTAGTGTATACTCAGTTACTTAATGTGAATAGCTCAACTTATTGGAAAGTATATTGAGTACATTGATTAAATTGATGTGGTTTATATTTAGATTTTTGCACATCGGTTTATTGTATGTTAGTAGTGGTAATTGCAGTTCTTTAGCGTCAATATGCTAAATTTCTCTGTTGATATGTAAACTCATTTGTCAAGGCGCTCTGCCCCTCCCAACCAGCTTAAAAATGCGCTGCCAAGCTTAGCAGCGTTCATTGGGACGCTGTCTTTCCAACAGCTCTGTTTCTTTACGTGAGGACGGCTGCTTGTGTTGTGGCCGAAACGTCGTGAAAATTTTATTATATTATGTTTAATTTTTATTATTTTATTGTTTCCCTTCTACGTGACTTTACCGAAAGAACCAAGAACATACAGTCCAAGTGATTGTATCAACGCTATGGGCTGCATCAACCCCAATGTGATGCCAGGGTTTTAACTTGTAATCTTCCGGTTGTGAGACATTAGCTCTCCCCAAAGTTATCCCCTCGACCGGAATTGTTTAACCAGTAGAAGGGGATTATGTTTCACTTGGCTGGAAGTCTGGGTGTAGCGTCCTGGTGCAAGCCTACATTGGTCTTGGCATTGCAGCCAGCAGTGGCATTTTGTCAAGACCTTAAAGTGTGATCTTATCTACGATAAATACATTACATATCTCATGGGGCCCGAAGAGAGAGAAAAACAAATCAGACGTTAACCTTGGTGTCCCACCCAAAATACCACTACAAATGTAATTTGATATTGGAATTAAATTATGGAAAAATAACTTTGGAATTGGTTTCCTTAGATCGTCCGAATAACATGCGTCTGTCCATATCAGTGAACTTTACACAATCAATGCCGTGGGGTGGCGTATTGGTTATACGCTCAGCTCGTCATCAGAAGGTTGCCAGTTCAAATAGCACGGTGTTATTGACTTATTACATACATTTGAATTACAAGGCAGTATTTGTTAATAATAGTTAAAGACGGTGCTCGTATACGCAGCAATGTTCCTCTGCACCACTCTTTATGGTGCTGTACAAAACATTAATTGCATTTCGTAGACCTTATAGAGGAGAGGTGCGCGTGCTTGGGATAAAAATGAGAGACAGAAAGAGAAACGCATGGTAGTAGGGAACATTGGCAGGTTAATGACACAATTCAAACTATTAAGAGACGTAAGTGGATTTTAGCAGGAAAAAAAAACCAAATGGACAATGGGTCAATAATAATCATGGAAAGGCAGCCAAGGGATGAAAAGCTTCCTCTACAGAGGATGATGGACCAATTACATCAGCTTGTGTGCAGGTGCTCAGCAAGTTGTTACATAGAAGGACCATGAGAGGGGAACGGTGGCTTGGGGAGGCCTTCGTCCAGCAGTGGATCGATCATAGTTCATGTTTGATGCCACGAAAATGATGGTTCAGGAGCACGTAGCCATTCGGGCAATGCCACATTTAAAGACACTTCGTCTGTAATGTGCAATCACTCGTGTGATCCCACGAACTCCATTATGTAGCAGAGCCTGTGAAAAGTGCTGGCAAAATGACACGTGATTAAGTGGAATTGTACGAGCTGCTAGGTAGGGCTCATACTGTAAACGAGTGAAAAAGAATGTGTGGGTGGTCAAGGGTGGTTTGAGATCAGAATGAAGGGCTGAGCTGGGAAGAACTGAAATGAAGAGAGGGTTGCAGGCAATCACTTTTGTCCTCCTAATGACACCGCACTTCACGTCGCTCTACCCGCACAAAGATTACCAAGGGATGCCATAAACGCTAATAGCACAGGGAATACATTTGACATTATTCATGCTGTAGCCCTTGCATGGCTGCCAGCTTAAGGTTGACGTGACGAGCTGATTCGTTCGTCGCGCAATTGAGAGCAGCTCAAGCGTTGGTTCGGAAAGTTGACTCATTCCCTCGCCCTTTCGAGTCATTAGCATGGATCCCACTTCATTGGAAGCTCTTTTGATAATGGAGCATTTTATATGAGGCCTTTGGGCTGTGGCTACCAACACACACAGGGCCCGACTTTTGCAAATTTTTCTAAATTCTCTTTAATGTCTAATAGAGAGACAACAGTTGTTTGTTTTGTGGAGAGACTGGTGTTGAGGCGTGCGCACGCGCGTGTGTGTGTTTCAACAGGTGAGGCCGCGGTGGACTCATTTGCAAGAGTTACCTGGTTTGGAGTTTCCACGACCGGCCTAAGTCAACCAAGAGACAACCACTGCCCAATGCTCATTGCAGCGTGAATACTCTTGGACTTGTTTGCGAGGAAAAACATTGTATAGGATCAGTGAGATTGTATTATGGCTCGTAAAGATTTTACAGTTCAGAGAATGTTAAGGATAATGACTCCAGACTGTAATTAGATAGCGGTATGCTTGATTTGTTTCACATCTTCTCAGATGTTTGGGCAGTATGAAAGAGTAGGCCTAATAACCTCTAGAAGGGCTCTCCAGAGCTCCCTCAAAGTGGAGGCCCTACCACCATAAGAAGGGTGAGAAGTGTTTGTTGTCGTAACGTACTGACCCGCCCCTACTGGGCATCTGTGAAAAAGAGCTTCACAGCTCATCGGATTTCTCTCGGATAAATAAAGACTGATTCCGAGAATTAAATTTCAGGCTGCACCTCTACCTTTTACACTTGATTTACACAAGACACATTCCTTCATGTCCTACCCATTGAAGAAACACCAATATATAAACATTTATTGCTGGAAAGGAAGTACCAAAGAGAGCGCATTTGACAGCTAAGGTAATGGTGTGATTTTGTTGTTGGCGGGAGTAATGGTAACCTTGATGTAGATGTCCCTAATGTGAGTGTCTGTGGAATAAGCGATGTCATTTGGCAGGGGGCAATGATGATGAATAGTCAACCCGGCTCCCTGTTGCAGGCAGCTGTCATGAAAAAGCAGATGTGTGCAGGGTGATTGTTAGAAGCGTATCGTTTTTATTGCTTAATGATAGATGATCCTGTGAGCTGTGAAGTCGCAGTTTTATGTGAATGTTCAGACCATCAAGCCATGAATTACTTCCTTTAATGGCCGGCTTAGTCAAGGTTCTACAATCCAATGTAATAATGACCTAAAGAAATAATGGAATGGGGCTGTAAAACTACTATTGGTCTACGCATTCCCTCAGCAATGTATTTTTTTTACATTCATTACATGGCAGCATTTATAGGTTTAGAAACTGTTTGTTGTAGGTTACAGTACCATCGATAGCAATCATCATGGCCTGTACGATCGTAACTTTTGCAGAAAAATATTATTGCCAATACACATTTGCTGTGGCATTGCGTATATATGTGCAACGGTTTAAAAAATTATTATTGCAGTCATTGTCATATTACCTTCTCAGAAAGTACTTGACATGTTTCAAATATACATAGTAACTTAATGGGTTTAATTCATATTCGCAGACAGGGTTGGCAGATGTTGCAATGCTGCGTGGATAAAACACCCCTAATTGACTATGATGCGCAAAAAACAATGTGCTGTTATGGTTGAATATAGGTAATGGATTTAAATATTGTAAAAAAAAATATCCCACCACGTAATTAAATATATCTACCGTATTTGTTCTCCAATCGTATGGGTCTTCTTGTCCAATATTTCCAGCAACATTTTTTTTTATGAAGGCGAAATGTGGACTAGTTTGGGATTTCTGGGTCTCCGTCAGTAGTCGTGCGAATTAAATAGAGCCCTCTATGGACACTGTAAGCCCTGCCATGCTGGTGTTAACAATCACTGCCCAGCAGAAGATCGGAGCCGGGTCCACACCTGAGCCACCAGTTGTGCAACTGGATCGCTCTCGAGACCGCGCAACTTAATCATCCCCTGCAACAGCTCTGCCCACATCCGAGCAAGTAGTTGCGCAAACAAGGACATTGAAGAGTGCATGCAGGATTGTAGCAACCAATCATGGCTCAAACAATTCAATCGCGTGATGAAACATGTCACTGCAAATCGCTGAGTATATCGATACTTGAAAATAGTGTCTGTTTCTACTGTAAGAAATCTGTTAAGCAACAGGTTGTGTAGCTGGTCACAACCGGTTGCAGAGACGTCCACATGTGCGCGATTCAGTTGCATGCAACTAAGATGCACAACGTAGGTGTCGGTCTGGCTTCATTGTAAACAAATGTGCTTGTCGCATATTTTGTAATGGTGGTGTAGTTGTGCACAGTGTTATGGCTCAGACGAGCTGAGATAAATTCCTGGTCCGGCCTCATACCAGGGGCAAATAATATCAGAACGAGTCCTCAACCCTCCATTCATCAATCCACACTGACCGCCGTGGTGAATTGTAGTAAAAAAAATACTCTCGACTGATATAGTGTGTGTGGGGTTTGGGGGGGGTTTGGACTGAGGCACAGTGAAATTCACATTCATAAGTGATACAGAGGCCCCGGTTTGAATTGCAACACGTGGAATTGACCCATGTTCTGCAAAATCAGCTATCATTCTGCCAAATATGGGCAGAATGATGCCTGGAAAAAAATCTTCAATTTAATCAGAGATGTCCCAAAATCACCTCAATCACTGGCCAGTTTATGAAAAATATACATCACAGCCACTGCCATTGATGCTTCAAATGCCTCTTCTGCTGTATTCCACAGCTGCCACGCAGTCAATACAGGCTGACTCTCAGGTCTGCTCTTGTCGTATCCCAATATCACCTTCAACACTTTACATCTTCCCTGTGGTCATCAACCGTAATGGTTCCATTCTAGTGCCTGACATAGTAACCTGCGCTCCTTCATCTTGGACATTACAAATGAACCTCATAGCGGGACCCCGGGGTCCGAATAAACGGAAGTCAAAATCGTAATTATTTTATTATTTTTGGCGACTCCGTCCCATCGCGCACAAAAACGCCGTGACCCACCTGGCGCGGATCATTCTCTTATCACGAATGCGCAGAAGAGCTGAACAAGCGAATGCACTCCCATGCTCGGGTATGGGCAGGATCATGAGTCTTATCCAAAGCTTTTCAAGTTGCCGATACGATTTAAGTCATTTGTCATAACGGTATTCATAACACAGTGAAACTGCTCTCTTATCTTCATTATTATTTGTGACCTACCAATGTCTGCAGCCAGGATCAATCGATGACAATCCTATTTCCTGCAGATATTTAACAGATGAGATGCGTTGCACCGTTAATTCCTCTTGTTTGATAATACTTCTCTTGTCCGTATGCATCGGTGCAGATAGGTTTTCTTTTGCGGTTAAGCCATAGTCCCGACATACCGCTCGTATCAATGCAGATAAGAGGAGCGGCGATCCACTACTCTATAGAGTAACTTTGGTATAAACGCTTGTTACAATTGTAATGCGGGCGTAAACGGCCCTCCGGAGGTGACGTCAGGAGGGGAGGAGTTAGGTCACGTGGGGGGGTGAGGGGTTAGGCTATAGAAGGAGGGGAACCGGAAGAGGACGGGGAGTGACGGGGAACCAGGAACAGAGAGAGGCCACGAAGGGCGAAGCGGAGGGTGGCGAGATCGCCACGAACACGGGGGAGCGAGGATCGGCACCGTTGGCCAGCGGTGACCGACCCGAAGCAGCGAGGAGGCTGCAGTCAGCAGCGGGGCTGCACAGAGAGTCAGCAGCGGGGCTGCATACAGAGTCAGCAGCGGGTCTGCATACGGTAGCAGCCAGAGGGTCTGCACATAGGGGTAGCAGCGGGAGTCTGCATAGAGGTAGCAGCGAGTCTGCAGGGAGGAGGTTACAGTAGATGAAGCAGAGAGTCAGAGGGAAGAAGAAGCTATAATAGCAGTGAATAGCCGGGGGCTACAAATACAGAGTTATAACAGAGTGCCGTGTGGGTGAAGACGAGAACCCAATAAAAGACACGAAGACAGAAGGAAGTGTCCGAGTCCATTTATTACACTGGAGTCAGAAGTGAAACGGCATGGCGAAACAACTGAGGAAAAAGAATATCCCATCTCCGGCGTCGGCTTCATCATCGGACGACGACGATCTTCCTCCTGAGGTCGGCTTCACTTCGGCGGAGGGAGAGATCCGTGAGGGCCCGGGTGTCGAGGAGGTTGCCGCTGCGTCCGCCCCGTCTGCGTTGAAGGACGAAGATTTAAGATGGACCCGAATGGCGGAGCAGCTGGCGACTCTTAAAACCGTCATCACTGAGTTGTGTGACCTTGTCACGCCAAGGGCGGCGTTGGAGGGGGACGGTGGTGATCGGCAGGAGCCCGGATTGTCTTCGATGGCGCCGCCATCGGCCACGCGGCGTGAAGACGCCATCTTGGGCGTGGCGCACCACGGAAGGCGGGAAGCCGCCATTTTGGGGCCGCCGCGAGGATCGTCCGCCATCTTGGCGACACCGCGTTGCGACGCCTTGCTGAACTTACCGCCGGAAGAGTCAGCGACGGACGGAAGCAGGCCAAGGGGCCGCAGTCGTCACCTTACAACCGTCAAAGAGTTCTCCATCGGGGGCGATTGGAGTGCGTTCGCCTGTAGATTTTTGGCGGCGGTACGTACGGCAAGGTGGACGGACGCTGAGGCACTGGAGGTGCTTCCGACTCTTCTTGATGATGAGTCCGTTCGTTTTTTTCGCTCTATAAAAGCTGCGAAGAAGAAAACTCTGCGTGGGGTGTTCGATGAAATGGCGGACGCGTACGAGCCACCGGATGACGCCCATCGCCGCTTCGTGCAGCGGCAACGCGCACCGGAGGAGTCGCTTGTAGCGTACAGGGGCGCCGTGTTGGAACTCGCTATGGCCGCTTACCCGGAGACGGAGCCTGACCTGCTGGAACCTCTCATCTTGGGGAAGATGTTGGAGTTATCCCGGGATCTGGGCATTCCTATGCCGGCGTGCGGTCACGAAAAACTCACGTCCCGGGCCGCGGCCAAGTGTTTGGACGCCCAGTTCAATCTCCGCCGCTGGAAACAAGTCACGGCGTGGACGGGCGGTCCTGTCGTCGATGGGGGGGCCGTAGGGTGGGACCCTACAAAGGCCGTGTACGTGCCGGATGCGACCGGCCCAAAGGAGTTGTCGGCCGCCTCCACTCCGTGGCCGGCTCGAAGCGGGCCAGGGCCGCGGGCTCCGCCGCCGGCGCGGCCGCGTCGGGACGGGGTGCCCGCTGCGCGCCGCCCCGACGTCGACTGCTTCCGCTGCGGCCGTCGGGGCCACTATGCCAGGGACTGCTGGGCCCGGGTTCCGGGGCCGCCCCAGCAGGAGGCCTCGACAGCGGACGCCCCAAAGAAAGACCCTCCGGCACAGGCAAGTCGGTGCGCACCAGACACCCGGCAAGGCCTGACACCTCACTCATCGCCGTTGTTATGCGACGCGGATGTTGTAAAATCCGGGAGGCCAGTATCTGAGCCTTGTCGCTCGATAACGCAGTGGCGTAAGCTGGCTCGGCGGGTTGTCGCGGCCGCTACCGGTTCGTCCACTGTACCTGGGTCCATCCAAGGGGTGGACGTACGTATTTTGGTGGATTCCGGTGCGTCCGCGACCATTATTTCGGATGTGATATTCCATCTTTTGAACATCCCACCGGGGGCCGTGAGGCCGGCTTACGCTTCCTGCATCGCTGCGAACGGGGGTAGTATGGGCATCGTGAGACAGGTGGACGCTAACATTTCTATCGGGGGTGTCTCGGCCTCGGGCGTTGTGTTGATTTCGAGGTCCCTGGCGGTTCCTTGCCTGTTGGGTACGGATTTTTTGGCTAAGATGCCCATTCTAATTAGAATCAATGAAAATTGCATAGAACTACCGGGGGGCCGGAAATTGGAATTTTTACAGTCCGCCTGGGGGCGACCGGCTCCTGTCGCCCAGGTGCAGGCGCTATCGGAAGTTTCGGTTGATATTCCACCTGGCTCTCAGATGCTCATTCCCTTACGATACCGGAAGCCGGTTCCGGGTCGGCAGGGTGCTTTTGGGATTTTGCTGTCGCCGTCCGCCGCGGTTACGGGCGGCTTAGCGCTGGTAGGGGCGCAAACTATTGTCCGTCCAGATCAGCGCCCGTTTTTGCAGGTGTTAAATGCGAGTGCTGAAAGCATGTGTGTGCCGGCTGGTACCGTTGTGGCACATGCCACTACGGCGTTTACGGCTCAGAGTGACCTGCCGGACGGGGGGCTTGTGGGTGGTGTTTCACACGATGGAGGGGTTGATGATCGTTGGATCGCCGAATTATGTGGGGAAAATTCGGCCCTTTCCACCGAGCAGCGTTGTGCGATTCATAAATTATTATCGAGCTATTCCGATGTGTTTAGCTCGGACGATTTGGACTTGGGACGCACCTCGCTGCTCTCTCATCATATCGACACGGGGGACGCTGCCCCTATCCGTTTGAACTCGCGTCGGATGAGTCCGGCTGAGCGTGAGCATGTTCGAGGGGCAGTGGAAGACATGTTGAAAGCGGATATTATATCTCCGTCTAATAGCCCATGGGGCGCGCCGGTTGTGTTGGTTAAAAAGAAGGATGGTAAATTGCGATTTTGTGTGGATTTTCGGAAGTTGAATAAAGTGTCGGTGGCAGATGCTTATCCCCTGCCGCGTATGGACGATTCTCTCGACGCCTTGTCAGGGGCTAAGTTTTTTTCAACGCTAGATCTCTCTTCGGGCTTCTGGCAGCTCCCCCTTGACGAGCCCTCGCGAGAAAAGACAGCTTTCCGTACGCCGCAGGGGTTATTCCAATTTAACTGTCTTCCGATGGGGTTGAATGCTGCCCCTGCCACTTTTCAGAGGTTGATGGAGTTGATATTGACGGGGTTGCAGTGGGAGACATGTCTCATTTATTTAGATGATATTATAGTCTTCAGCCGCACATTTGATGAGCATTTACTGCGGTTGGAGGCTGTATTCGCCAGAATGCGTTCTGCTAATTTGAAATTCAAGCCTAAGAAATGTCATCTACTGCAACGCTCCGTTCGATACTTGGGACATATTGTTAGTGCGGACGGGGTGGCCACGGATCCAGAGAAAACTGCGTGTGTCCGGGATTGGGCAACCCCGGCCACGGTGGGTGATGTGCGTCGGTTTTTGGGGTTCGCCTCATATTATCGGAGGTTTGTTCCGAATTTCGCTACTATCGCCAGGCCTTTGCATCTCCTTACTGGGAAGGGGCATAAATTTGTGTGGGGACCGCCGGAGGAGGCGGCGTTTCGGAGCCTGCGCGATTTACTGGCTACTGCGCCGACGTTGGATTATCCGGATTTTGAACATCCCTTCATTCTGGATACTGATGCGAGTGACACTGGTATTGGGGCGGTGTTGTCCCAGTCAAAAGGTGGTGTTGAGCGTGTGGTGGCGTATGGGAGTCGGGTTTTATCTCCCGCGGAAACCCGTTACTGCGTCACTCGCAGGGAACTTTTGGCTATTGTGTTTTTTCTCCGACAATTTCGACCGTATCTGTACGGTCGGTCGTTTATTGTCCGCACGGACCATGCGGCCTTGCAGTACGCTCTTAAGATGGACCAGACATCCGGACAACTGGCGAGATGGCTGGATACGTTGCAAGAATTCTCCTTCCAAATTCACCATCGGAAGGGTGTGCGTCACGCTAACGCGGACGCACTGTCCAGGTTGCCGCAACGATCCCCTTGTGCGTGTGCGTCAGGGACGCATAGGTGTGGACCGACTCAGCCCCCCCCTCAGCCTGTCGCGCTGGCAGTGGATGTTCTCGAAACTCCGCTTACACCGGGACCGGTTGATGGGGGACCGGCTGACGGGATTTTGCGTCTTCCAAGGTCTGTGTGGATTCGGGAGCAAATGTTGGACGAATCTTTGGTGTCGTTACGAAAACGAACGGAGAAGGCGGGTAAGGAAGTCGGTGTGGGTGGTATTTCGGAAACTGCTCTCCGAGATGGGTTACTGATGTGGAGGGAAGGGATACAGGAACACTGGCGTCTCGTTGTGCCTGCGTCATTGCGGTATGAGTTGATTAGATCTTTGCACTGTGACACACTTTTACACCTGGGGGTGCAGAAAACCCTATTGACGCTGCAACGAGACTATTATTGGCACGGCATGACGACGGATGTCGTCGGTCACGTTCGCGCGTGTCCCGATTGCGCCCGCCGTAAACCACCTAAACACCCATATGTTCCGCCGATACAATCGATTAAAGTATCTCGGGTTAATGAGCTGGTGGCGTTAGATATTTTGGGACCCTTTCCGCCATCCGCTAAGGGAAATAAGTATTTACTGGTGGGGGTTGAGTACCTCTCTCGCTGGCCGATGGCCTGGCCTTTGCCTGACCAGTCAGCGGCGTCTATCACTGACGCCTTTCTATTTGGGTATGTAATGGACAAAGGGGCGCCGGAGAGGCTCCTTACGGATCAAGGACGTAACTTTTCGTCCAAATTGTTGGGGGAGGTGTGTGCGGCTCTTGGAACTAAAAAGATACGGACGTCCCCCTACCACCCGCAAACGGATGGTATGGTGGAACGGTTGAATCGGACTCTGTCCGCCATGCTGTGCCATACAGTCGGGGAAAATCAATCTGATTGGGATTTGCATATCCCTGGGGTGCTTTCGGCGTATCGCATGACGCCGCACGCGGCTACTGGATACTCGCCGTTCTTCCTTATGTACGGCCGTGAGAATGTGCCGCCGATTAATGAACAGTTGGGAACCGGCGCGAGGGGGCCTGTTAAGCCTCTTCCTGAGTATATTAAGGACAACGTTCGGCGTGTCGCTGAGGCGAGGGAAAGTGCCCGCATGGCTACTGCCAAGGCTCAGGCCAGGAATGAGCGGTGTGCCCGACGATCAAAGGGGGAGTGCCCCTGGAAAAAGGGGGACCTGGCCTGGCTTCATTGCCCACAGGTGCGGCCAGGTACCTCTCCTAAATTACATAGACCTTGGCAGGGTCCGGTCCGCCTCATTGAGGTTCCCAACCCACAGTCGGCGCGTGTTCAGGTTGGTTCACGGCGCTGGTTCGTGCATACATCCCGGTTGAAGCCATACATTGCCCCGCGGCCGGATGCGTCATCTCCCGAAGTTGCCTTGCCGGGGTCTGTTGCTGCCGACTCGCCCTTGCCTGTGTCTGCTGACCTTGCGAGAGCGCCTGTCGTACCCTTCACAGACAAGCCGGCCGTGACAGCGCAGGGAGGAGGACGTTCCGCTCGTGGGACGTCGACTGGAGCCGCAGAACCCACGGGACCTGCAGCTCTTCCTATCCCTCCGCGGACGCGAGTACGGGATGTCTCTGGACGCGAGCGGGACAGTGGCGGGCCTCCAATGGCGACGGAAGAACTTGCGCCCGTCGCCCCTAAAACCCTTCCACGTTCCCGCTCGGCGGGTGGTCTGCCGACCGTCCGGGACGGCCCGGCTGCCCGTACTCGCTCGAAATCCCTCACGTTTCGTTAAAATTGTATTGTGTTGTGTTCTGGTTATATTGTTGTTGCATGCTTCGTGTCTTTTTACGTGTTGGCCCTTTACACCCGCATTTCTTGTCAGGTTGCAATTCAGCCGAGGTCGGCTGGATTTTCTTTATGGGGGAGGGTGATGTAATGCGGGCGTAAACGGCCCTCCGGAGGTGACGTCAGGAGGGGAGGAGTTAGGTCACGTGGGGGGGTGAGGGGTTAGGCTATAGAAGGAGGGGAACCGGAAGAGGACGGGGAGTGACGGGGAACCAGGAACAGAGAGAGGCCACGAAGGGCGAAGCGGAGGGTGGCGAGATCGCCACGAACACGGGGGAGCGAGGATCGGCACCGTTGGCCAGCGGTGACCGACCCGAAGCAGCGAGGAGGCTGCAGTCAGCAGCGGGGCTGCACAGAGAGTCAGCAGCGGGGCTGCATACAGAGTCAGCAGCGGGTCTGCATACGGTAGCAGCCAGAGGGTCTGCACATAGGGGTAGCAGCGGGAGTCTGCATAGAGGTAGCAGCGAGTCTGCAGGGAGGAGGTTACAGTAGATGAAGCAGAGAGTCAGAGGGAAGAAGAAGCTATAATAGCAGTGAATAGCCGGGGGCTACAAATACAGAGTTATAACAGAGTGCCGTGTGGGTGAAGACGAGAACCCAATAAAAGACACGAAGACAGAAGGAAGTGTCCGAGTCCATTTATTACACAATATGAACAGCGCATTGAAAACGCATACTATTTTACGTACTGTTTACAAAGTGTGTTCACACATCCACACAGAGAAACACGATGATTAACAGAGGGGTGTAAATTCTTTTTTCGATAGTGTATTTAAATAGAGGCACTGCAGGTAAGCAGTTTTCAGTTTTAAAGGCGAAGTTTAACAAGACAACACTAGCCACCATCCTTCAAACCCATTGGTGAAAAAGAGCAAAGTTTTTGTTTACATTATAACATAATGTTTATGCGAGAGCAGGGGGCTTATGGGACCCCGGGGTCCCGCCATAAGGTTCACATATAAATAAATGCAAATACAATAAATAAAACACGTAGTCGTTTCCTAAATAACCTGTATTTTGAGCATACATTATATCGATTTGTTTTTACATGATCCGTCTATTTTATTTAAAACATGGTAATTCACTATGTTGGGTGCTCCGAAAATATGACAGCCATGATACAAAAACTTATATAATATTTCTGTCATCTTTGAAAAATCCTTTTGAAATTGCACACTGCACTGATGCTGAACTGTGTGCCACTCAATAATACCAATTAAATGTGGGATTACACATTAAAATGATGGGCTTTGCGCTTTGCATGAGAAAGGGGATGGAATTTAATGAAAGGATCATGGCATTTGTTTGAGATTGTCCTCTGCGTCCTGTGATATATCAGACAGATCTAAAACTTTATACGAATGCGGCAGCGAGTGTGATGACAAGCAAATTTAATCTGGTTTCTTATTGCACTGTAGATGGATATCCCAATGCCAGGAACTCTCTGTTGATTCCAAAATGCTGGCAATGTTTGGCTTTAATCTATGTGAATATCTGTATGTGTGTCTCTCTCTCTCTCTCTTTGTGGAGAAGCATCCATATGGGGCCTGTAATAACTTGAAAGCCTCTTTTTAATGCATGACAACTTGCCACAAGGAAAAATTAAAACACTATGAAAACACATTTTCTAAAACCATTCCAAATTGTTTAAAAATAACGTGAAAATACCCTCTGATATTGTGACATTGGAAAAGATATCTAATAAGCAGCAAAAGGTGTTCGCTGAATAGTGTGCCAGCTAGGCGTCCACGATGATTCCACTGCTGGGTGAAGGCCTCCCAAACTTTGCCATCTCTCCTGCGATGTATTGATCCATTCAGCGCTTGCACATGAGCTGATTCAATCACTATATCTCTGGTGGATGTCCTCTTAGATGCATTCCACCCCTTGGATGATATTAAATATAATATGTTATCTTTTAAATAACAGTAATTTAGTTCTAGTAATATATATACGATATCCAATATACAACCTAACATTTTAATACGTGTAATATTATAACATGAATTTAGTATACATTGAGTGTACATTATATACTGTCACATTTTCTATTGCATTTTATATATGTTGCATATATACCACGTAAATGTTCATGTATTTAGTAGTCGTTTGCATGTCACACGTATTACACATATTTCTCGTCTCACGATATACCAGCATTACATTTGATTTGTCATGGAAGGGCTGTCATGTGCCTTGCACCTACGCGTGTGATGCACGGGTGAGCAGACACTGACAACTCGAATCCGGAATCGAATCGTCTCCGCAGTTTCAGCTACGGCAAATCCTAGTGAAAAATAAATCTGCAAAACCAAATTTAATCCAAATCTCGATTTAGCTCGGCACCATTCATTGTATATACTGTGATTAGCCAGGGATACATCTGATGATGACCTGCCGATCCAAACAGAGTTGAACAACCTTCCAATGATGTACCTGAGATCGAGGGAGCCAATTCTGAACACGGCATAAACATTCAACGGCACGACGGACAGTATCGAGACTCGCAACAACAGCAACTAGGGAATGTTACTATCATCCTGAGTAAACCCCTCACAGAGAATCTCACCACCCCCACCCAGCCATCAGGAGACTTAATGCTCCCCTGCCCCGAAAGCAGTGAATAATGCATTGCATCATACTTGAATTGGGCATAACAAACAGTGGAACACATCTTTTTTTAGTCTATGCGTCTCTGTGGGAATATATGGGTTTCTATACGAGTCCTATGGGTCTCTTTGTGTAAACTCATGTCCACTGCGAGCCTTCGCCGAGGGCGCGAGTGTTTCACACTCGCTGTACTCTGAAGCGTTGCGGCTAGATTTACAACTCCATTCATATCAATATGAAAGAATGAGACCGTAATTGACGTGAGTCTGACTGACTTGGACAGCATTATTGCTATGTCTCTTTTTTTTTGCCAAAGAGTTTCACGGACGTGTCATCGATGCGGTTTCACTTCTGTAATTTTTTCTGCTAAACTTCAATGAAAGTTTTAATGGGGAAAAGTAATGGCTGATATTGAAGTGTGCATTTAGTTAACCTCCAGAATCTTGCTGCAGAATTATTGTACAACTACCACTGTGATGATGACAATACAATTAACAGTCTAATTTTCAAAGTGTCATGAAGTTTTAACGAATGTAATTGTTTCACTTTATTAAAAAAAATCTGAATTGTAATTTGCTGAAAACATTAAAAAATCTCCTTTATATATGTTATGCCAATTTAACAGAATATTAGTCAGCTTTCATATATATATACCACACATTATTGAAGATTTATTTTTCCATTTTGGATTAAAAATTAATTGCTTTTGGAAGTTTGTTGAAATCGCTAAAAATCGAATAATTGGCACAGGTCTGCCAATTAAGTTCTCAAACCTTAAGTCAATACAGTCACTTGCACTTATGAAGGCTCCGATGTGTACGGAGTTATTTCATCCGTGGCTGTGCGAATGAGAATCCAGCCCCTGCCAGCAGAATGTGGAATTTCCATTGGTGGCTCAGAGCCACGAAGAGATAGAAATGTGGCCACGGTGCTAATATCACCGTGGAGACACTTGGACTGTGTTGACGAAGGTGCGGATGTAACTTTGTGAGTATAGCAGTAGAGCCTCGATCGGATTTCTGGTTCGTACGTTTTTTTAATGTTCAACTTTGTGATTTCTGAACAGAATCATGCATCCAAAATAAGTCACGCAAAGGCAACATAATGTACTATATTGAACAAATCCACAGTGTAATCCATGCATAAGAAGACATTTATATAATAGAACTGCCAATTGAGAACTAAAAGTATGTTTTTACTATTTGTTGTGTTTAACAAGTGCTTATTTTTACGCCATTCTCTCATTAAACATCACCAAGCTGCAGCGTGTGCAAAACTCTTTGACACGTGTCGTGACAGGTACTGCAAGTTTGACCATTTGGTGCTCACCGAGCTGCATTGGCTTCCGGTTGCCGAACGAATACATGACACACAAAGTGCTCGCCACAAATGAAACACAATACCTTGCTGATCTTGTCAAGCAGCACAAACCATCACGCGAACTGCGGTTAGCCTCGCAGCGGCTTTTGGTTAGCCATCGGACAAAGACAGTCACTGCATTGTGCGCTTTCAGATGCGCATCTGCGGCCATCTAAAATGCTCTTATTTCCAATATTAGGAAGCCACTGGAGCACGTTTAACACTTAGATTGAAAACTCATTTCTTTCTAACTTATTTTCGTGTTTAGTTTGTTATCCTTCCCCCGCACCTTCGATTAGCGCTGTTGCTTACGTACGTTGCAAAAGAAGTGCAACATACATCTGTATTAAAATATTGTTTTCGATGTGTGAATCGTACTTGGTGAGGCTTGATAGTTTGTTGGGGAGGGCTGATTTGTGCGGAGCTTTGACGATTGTTGTCGCAGCCCGGTTACATCGTGCTGTTGAACCCTAATAATGGAAAAAATTCGTTTCTGATAGGTGGCACTGTGGCAGAGCACCAGTATAAGTCAAAACATGTTCTGTTCAAATCTTGATCAAGGGTCGATTCAAGCCCATCGTCCTTTTCTGGTCGATAATATCAGTGCTACTTTTTGGGAAGCCAACAGTGGAAGGCAACAGTAGAAATACTGGAATCCACCAAAATAATGTATACAACCATGCATTGCTGTGGATAATATTGGGTTAGAGTATATATCAGCAGAACTGTGTCTCCACTTAATATTAAATAAAACGCATATTTTAGTTCCTCAGTCGATCGGTTTTCCGTACCAATATTAACAAGCCGCATTCGTTTCAGCGAGCGATCTCTGGTCCAGTTTTAACTACAATGATGGTGTCGTTTCTACCACTGTCTCGACACCACTAACGAAGATCAGCTCTGTCACGTGCAGATTCCAGCAGGGAGGCTTCCTTGCCTCTTGGCATTCACTTTATCCGTCACATTGCAAAGATGTGGCCACTCGTGTTACTTAACATTCTAAGTTTGTTGCATTGCTTAGCAGTGCCCACGAGGGCCTGTCCTGCAAAGTGGCCGGCACCTGGACAAGAGTGTGGATGATAAGCTGTGGCTTACTCTTTGGTTCTTTCGGTAAAGTCGCGTAAGTATAAAATAAAATAAATCACGATGTTTCGGGCGCAACACAAGCGTCCGTCATCAGGTGGGAAAGCTGTGACTTGTGTCATCGGCTCACCTTCTGAGCTGAGCGCAGACCAGATGGTGGCAATCACAGAGCACATTCTTCTTTCTGTTTACTTCAACGAGAACAGCGCATGAATGATAAATGAAACACAACTCTTTGCAATGTCATGTTGCGATGCCAATGGTTTTTTCTTCACAGTCAAACACAGGAGGAATTGTTAGCTTAATGCTCGAATAGTTTGCACTAAAGCACAGTGGGCTGGAAAACGTTATCATGCCAGATTAAAAGCGAGAGGAAAATGAGAAAAACAACTTTGAGATCACAAAAAAAATTCCATTAGGTTTATAGAACGCAGTCGGTGGGATTATTATTGCAGTAATGCCAACTCTCTGACTTTATCACGAAAGCCACAATGTGTCCCTGTTATCATATATTCCTAATTGCATTTTGGTGCATGGAAGGTGTCTAACATGGCTAATGCCCATGTCAGATCAGTGGGCTAGAACCACTGAGATTAAAGGTTCTTGTCCCAGGACAGAAAATCAAAATGCTGTCTCCTCAATCTGTTAAGATTCATATTTTTTTTGGAAATATAACAGTGGCACTCAGCAATGACTGCACCAAAATACCACCCGTGACTAGTGCTTGCATTTAAAATGTCAAGCAGTCAGTTTCGTTCGGTTTATTTCAGGTAAGGCCCAATTGAGCTAAGAGGCTATTTTTTTTATACCTACCATAGCTTTGGAGAACCTAAAATGAATGCACATTTTTACATGGTATGTGTCACAGTCAAATGCTACTAAGTGGGCCCAATTCACATATTGTCTGGGCCATCATTTAACCCATTTTTACAAAATTATTGCCATTTCAAAATCTTGGCCGTATTCCACAGATTGCTGTCCATGCCCTGAGCCCCGTTTTGATGGTGGAATAGGGTGCATGGTATAAGTAAGCTGAACCACAAATTGGCAGAATTTTCCAACAATTCTTAATTTCATGATATCCATCGGATAAATTATGGCATTACAGAACTTTTGGGGATTGGCTACTGAATAATTCAGTGTCAGGAGAGTGACAAATGCTCTGTTATTTAAGTAGCATTCTACCGTGTACATTCTGAACACATAGCAGAAGCCTGCATAGCAAATGGTATTAGTGCCTTCACGACCCATTCTCGCATTGGCTGAATGGTTCCAAGAATGGCAGTCAGTATGATTCACATTTTCACTCATGTGAGTTTCATACTCTGTATGCAATAGCACATTTGTCTTGTGGAACCATTCCAACTGGGAGTTTCCTGGAGGAAACCCACACCCCACACTAGGGTGTGATGCTGGGTACCATCATCCACTGGTCACCTCGCAGCCCTGCACTTACAACATCAGGCAAGCCCTTGTCCACCCATCTAAGCACTAACCAGGTTCCAGCCTGCTTATATTCTGAGATTATTTTGATGTCATGCATTTACAGTGATTTGGTTTTTGGGCAAATTAATATTCAGTCACAAACATTTTTTAAAATTCAAACTTTGTATAATTTGAAAATTAACCCCCCCGCCCAAAAAAGGTATCAGTTGTGTTTATTATGTTTGCAAATTTGATCATATTGTAATTGAGCATTTGCTGACTAGCTTGGTGAATAATATCTTGGTTTAGCTGTAATGGCATTTTAAAAAAACACGTACAATAGTTCACCACAGCTCTTGGCAGGCAGCATGTGATATGTGTGGTCATTGAAGTGAAAATCCCACTCCAGTAATAATAATACTTTTTTATATATAAAGAATAAAAAATACTCTTTGAAACAGAGGGTGACTGGTCACTCAGGGTGGCAGTGGCTGTAACAGAGTACTGAGCCAACACGTCTGAGATTCTGGATTTAATCCAGGATTTAACAGCCTTTGGTGAAGTCAGCTTATCGAGTGTAGTACTTTGACCACCTCATTCCAATCACTGCAGGGAGGGAAAAAATCGTCAATTAGTCTTTGAAAAGTTATTTGGCATAAGCCCAGCTGACGAGTGATAACAATTATAAATAAATCACTTGAAAGACATTAGATCAAACAAGCCTTTACATTCAATCATGAATGTCGCCTTGAACTAGAGTACATTGGTCAAAGATATACAAAGGAGATTGTGACAAAAATGGCAAAATGCAAATCAGAAGGGGAGTCAGACAAGCAGATGTGCTTTCTTTAAGGCGATCAACAGCACAAGAGATGATTTCAAGTTCATCCACCAGGAGGACATAACAACTGATGAATTTAATTTCAACCATTAAAACTTACCCACCCACTCTTGGGAATTGATTCAGTTGCTGACTCTCTCATTGTTATGCAATTTCCTATCACAGTTGTGCCAGCCTGCTTATGCACAATGGGGGTGGGGTAATTGCATTCAATTACATAACTATAAGGCTGCTTTCAATTTACTTTTTCAAGAATCTATTAAAATAAACTACATTCTCCAGAGGACTTTTTCACAAACAAACCTGTGCAGAGCTACGAGCAGTCCAATGCCCTGGTAATACATGTTGTAAATGTTGTAGTGCATGCGTTTGTTGTTTGTATAGTTGTGTTGCACACTCGAAATGAAGGACGTGGGCAGGTGCTCCAAATCGAGGGCAAACACATTTATTGTAAAATGCAACAGCATGTGTGTCACACACAGCAATCCTCAACCGAGTCGCCATTAACCACGTGACTGATGTACAAGTCCGGTTA
This sequence comes from Lethenteron reissneri, assembly GCF_015708825.2. NCBI lineage: Eukaryota > Metazoa > Chordata > Hyperoartia > Petromyzontiformes > Petromyzontidae > Lethenteron > Lethenteron reissneri. The sequence goes on from NC_083791.1 coordinate 2,338,257, forward strand.
ATCATGAACCCTTCCAGCACCCCACAGGCCCAACTCAGTCGTCACATGCTGGTGTACACACGTGCATTGATGTACTGCACAGCACATCAGGACTGTCACAAAACCACACTTTACTCCCTTGCTGCACGAGGAAATAATTAAAAAAAGTGGTCCATTTCTAATGTTCCACACTTGATTTTGCTGTTTGGGGTGTGTGTTGTTGTTGTTGGAGAACAGCAACATGATGGCTAGAGGACTGTACTATGATCCAATTGATGCCAGGTGGCCAGAGAAAACGGCACGCTTAAAAGTGAAGCATATAACAGTTACATTTTGATTTAAAGCTTTCGTGACTGCAGGGATTCATTTTCTTGGTTCTTTCGGTAAAGTCACGTAGAAGGGAAATAATAAAATAATAAAAATACAACATAATAAAATGCAATTCTCACGACGTTTCGGCCACAACGCAAGCAGCCGTCCTCAGGTGAAGAACAGGGCTGTCGGAAAAACAGCGTCTGAATGAACACCACCAAGCTTGGCAGCGTATATTCAAGCTGGGTTAGAGGAGGAGGGCGCCTTGACAAATGAATTTGCATATCAACAGAGGAATTTAGCATATTTTTTGAAAATGCAGATATGGGATTAGTCACTACTTGTGGAATGTGTGGGTGGTGGGGGGGGGGTTCTCAAAGTCATATTATGCTCGTGTATTATGTAGGATTAGCAGTAATAAAGGGAGGAAGTAGGATTAGCAGTAATAAAGGGAAGGAATTTTAATAGTAAGGAGCCGCAGCAGCCAAACCACCACGTAAAATACTGAAATATAAACTACATCAATTTCTTCAATATCTTCAATATACTCTCCAATAAGCTGAGCTACTAATAGTAAGTCATACATTACAATTCTATGTCGCAAAAAATATAATATGCCTCCAGCTAAACTTTTTTCATACATCACACGGATATACCCCGTACTATATACTGCCATAGACAAACTCAACATTAAATTATCCACTGCATTACTATATACCACCCTATACCTTAGACTATACATTGCAATATTACACTATGTATTATTCTACCCACCCTACTGTATACCACACTGCTGTATATTCACTATACAATTACGATACTATATATTACCTTATACATTACATTAAACATTACACTTTTATACTATTTATTATCATACAATCTGCTATACACTATGCCATTGACCGTCGCGTGAAAGGTACTAAGAGGAAGCAACGAAATATGTCAATGGGAGAGTGGTGACAGGAGACTTGGAGCGGAGCAAAGAGTCCTTTCCCTGAGGAGAATACAAAAGATATATAGTCAATGCCAGTGAGTGGACTGCGGTCTGAAAGTCACCGTGAACGGGAACACAATCAGTTAAGACTCTAAATGGTTTATTACGTCCTTCCAATGATTGCTGAGCCAGAATCCATCTTCTCGGTTGAAATTGTCTCTGTGTTTGTATATGTGGATCGCCTCATGAACGAATCTCTCATGGTAGCCAGATGGCTTGCAGAGAACCTCTGTCTTGGAGAAGTCAATGTTATGTGAGCCCACTGAATTATAACAGTGATCTGCCACGGCTGAGGTGTTTGTCCTACTGTGTTTCAGGTCTGCTTTATGTTCACGGATGCGATCCGAGACATGTCGTTTGGTTTCTCCAATGTAACTGCTACCACAGAGGCAACTTAGTTTGTAGATGCCAGGGTACTGTATGTCTGGAACCACATATTTTACAGACGGGACCAGATCACGGTTTTATGTTTTATGTACTGTGTTGAATCGGACCTGAATCTTGTGTTTATTCAGGATTTTGGATATCTTTTTTGTGACCCCCACAATGTAGGGTAAGGCGATGGTTTTGAATGGCTCCTCAACAGGATCCTGCTTGATGGTTGGAAAGATGGCTTTGCGGATTATATAGTCAGAGTAACCATTAGCCTTGAGAGCTTGGCGTACGTGCTTGAGTTCACTGGCAATGTGTTCCTGGTCGGAGATGCATTGGGCTCTATGGTGTAGAGTCTTGAAGAGGGGATTCTTCTGGGATGGATGGTGGTGGGATTCCGGTTTTGGGTAAGCATCCGTATGGGTAGCTTTCCTGTAGACAGAGTGGCTCATTTAACCATCAGCTCTTTTTTTTATTAGGACATCCAAAAAGGATAGCTTGCCATCTTTTTCGACTTCCATGGTGAATCTGATGGCTGGGTGTATGGAATTGATGTGGTCGAGGAATTGGTCTAGAGCAGGCCGGCCATGTGTCCAGATAACAAAAGTGTCATCATGTACCTCTTCCATAAGGTCGGGCGTTGAGTGGCAGTCTGGATGGCGTCAGTCTCAAATTTTTCCATGAAAACGTTGGCTACAACCGGAGATAGGGGGGAGCCCATTGGGGTGCCCTCAGTTTGTTTGTAGATATTTCCATTCCAGGTGAAGTATGTGTAGGGCTGTTACAGAGGGGCTGTTTGTGTAGGGCTGTTTGCATAGGAGCTAACGGATAACAAACACAGTGGGCGGGGACTCCGTGAGTACAGGGGGTGGTGCCCGCAACGACGTCCGCACTGGACGGCATGAGGGGGGTTTCGATCCTCTAGGGGGGTATAAAAAGGGATGAGCCAGAGAGCTCGGGGTTGAGTCTTAGAGTAGTTAAAGGAAGACGGAAGACCGGCCAGATAGGCCCTGGACTCCCCCTGGGACGCCGCCCTTGTAAGGGCAGCGCAGGCTGGAGCCAGTGGCGTGGTCCCGGAACCAGAGTTAGTCCTCTGGGATTCCGGGTACCGTAGCCCGACTGACCAGTGTCGGGCCAGACAGCCTCCCCTAGCCCGTTAGTGGAGGACTCGGCTAGGAAGGCTAGCTAGAGGTGAATTCCCAGTTATACGGGTGAGGGGGCCGATACATCCCTCCAGTGCTGTACGATATTGTGTAAATAAATACGTGTGCCTTACTACGGTGTCCACGCGTCTTCAAGAGTACTTCATCTGGCGTCAGAAGAACCACGAACATGGACACGCGCCAATCAGCTTGAGCCAAAGTACAACAAATGGAAGACGCCGCCGAAATTGTCGAGCCCGAGATGGCTCAACAAGACAACGTGCAGCCGGGGCCGGACGCGTTCTTACCGGAGCCGCGGACAGACGAGCTGAGGCTGGCTCACGAGAGGCTGGCTGAACTGCTCTACGCCGCTGCCGCCACGCTAGAAAACATCACACGGCTGGGGGCTGGTGGTCCACCGCGGGGCGAGAGGAGCCGGCGTCCGGAGCGCCTTCCCGCCATTTCCGAAGATTCAAACTTTGAATTTCCCGCCATCGACGCGGCGACCGCTAGGGGCGTGGCCAACCTCAACCTTGGGTCCGACATCGGCCGCGCTGGGGCTGCCGCGTCAACGACGGAGGAGGGCGCGTCATCAAGGCTGCGACAGGCGATACCATCTGCCGTTCGCGCCGAGACACAGCCGAGTCGGGGAGACAGCAGCCCACGGGACTCCACGGCAACCGCTGCGCTGCACCAAAGGCTGCCTCCGCTTAAAGAATTTGTGGGCGCAGAGGGCGACTGGGGCGGCTTCCAGAGACGCTTCCTCGCCCACCAAGAAATGGCCAAATGGACAGACGCTGAAGCTCTCTGCGCGCTGCCGGCGCTCCTCGACGGCGACGCGCTCGCCGCCCTCACATCGGCGCCGAAGGAGAAGCGCTCTACGCTGCCGAGGGCGCTGCAGCTGCTGGCCGGGGTCTACGGGCCTTCCGCGGAGTGTAGGCAGCAGTTCTACGACCGCCAGCGGGGCGCGAAGGAGTCGCCGCTGGCATACAGAACAAGTCTCCTGGCGTTGGCCAAGACAGCCTTTCCTCGCATGGACGAGGACGGGGTCGACGCCATGGTGACTGAGAAAATCCTCCTGCTAGCAGACGACCTGGACATCGCCGTCGTGGCACAGGAGGATACAGAGATGACTTCTCTACAAGCGGCGCGACTCCTCCACGCCAACCTGCTGTCGCAGCGGCGGAAGGCCAGCAGGGCAGCGGCTGGGCGTGCGGTGGCGGCAGCCACCCTCCCGGCGGAGGAGGTCTTCGCCGTCAACCATCGTCGGCAGCAGGGGACGGGAGCACGGCCGGGCCAGGATGGGTCGAGCCGCTTCGACCGTCCGTCATCGCCGCCGCCGCTTCCGCGCTGCTTCAACTGCGGCGTCCGGGGCCATGTCGCCTCGGGGTGCCGCTCTCCCCGACAGCGTGGGACGACGCCTCGCCAGGACGCCGGGCCTCCTCCTCCTCCCAAGCTCCATCAACATGATCCGGCGAGTCGCGACACCACACATGTTTGGCCAACACACACACCTGTCGCACACTCTCGCATCGCAACGAATGGGGGGACGACGTCGCATCGCGACGGGCCGGCGCGTACCACTGTGGGGACTCGAATTGAGCCCGGGCAGTGGTCCGCGTTGGCCCATCGCGTTGTGGCCGCATCGTCAGGGTCGTCGGCCGTCGTGGGACTTATTGACGGGGTTGAGGTACGCATCCTGGTTGACACGGGGGCATCGGCGACCATTATTTCCGAATTGATTTACAACATTTTGCCTGTCCAAAGCCGTCCCTTACTACCAGTTAATGTCCCATTCTATGCGGCGAATGGGGGCTCCCTTGGTATTATTGGACAAATTCGAGCGCAAATTTGTATCGGGGATATCAAATTATCAGGCCCGATTTTTGTTTCCTCCTCGCTGGCGGTTCCGTGCCTGCTGGGGACGGACTTCTTGGGTAAAATGCCGATCCGTATTTTAATAGACCAGGGATGCATTGAGCTCCCGTCGGGACGGCGCATGGCGTTTTTACCCTCCCCTTCTGTGATTCGGACGGCGTTCGTAACTATACCAGCGTCCGTCGTCGAAACCGTTCGTGTGCCGCCGGGGGCTCAGATGTTAGTACCTCTAAAACTTCGTCGGCCCTTCGCAGAGGGTATCGGGGCCCAGGGAATCCTGTTGGGACCGTCTAGGGCCGGGGTTAGTGGACCGCATTTGATTCCGGCCCTGACCGTTGTGAGGGGAGATGGGGACCCTTTCATCGCGGTCCTCAATGTGGGATCGCAACCTGTTGTGGTTCCTCGAGGGACGGTGCTTGCGCACGCGACGCCGATGCCCTGCGAGGAACCGGTTGCGAATCATGTCGGCACCGCCACCCGACTGCACCCACATTCGGACAGCGATGACGGGTGGCTCGACGCGCTTTGTGCGGGATCGACGGACCTGTCAAATTCAGAGCGCCAACAGCTTAGATCACTACTGCAGGAATTTTCCGACGTTTTTAGTCGGAATAAATATGATTTGGGTTGCACTCATCTGCTGCGTCACCATATTGACATGGGTGACAGCGCGCCAATTCGCCAAAATCCGTTTCGGTTGAGTCCCGCCGAAAAGGACCATGTCAAATTGGCTGTGGATGACATGTTAGCCGCCGACATCATTTCTCCCTCTACCAGCCCTTGGGGAGCGCCGATCGTCCTGGTTAAAAAGCAGGACGGCTCGTTGCGGTTTTGCGTTGATTTTCGGCGCCTTAACAAAATCTCGGTTGCCGACGCATACCCGCTCCCACGGATGGACGAATCGCTGGACGCCTTGGCGGGAGCGCGATTTTTCTCCACGCTGGATTTACTTTCGGGATTCTGGCAGCTTCCTCTGGATGATGAATCGAAACCTAAAACTGCTTTCCGTACATCGCACGGCCTGTTCCAATTCAACCGGTTGCCGATGGAATTGGTTTTGGCTGGATTGCAATGGGAGTCGTGCCTGATTTATTTGGATGATGTTATTGTCTTCGCTAAAACTTTTGACGAACATCTCCAGAGGTTGCGGGCGGTTTTCCTAAAGATGCGGGCTGCTAATTTTAAGTTCAAGCCCCAAAAGTGTCATTTGTTACGCGATTCCGTGCGTTATTTGGGCCACATCGTAGGGCGCTCGGGTATTGCTACCGATCCCGCCAAAACGCAGTGTGTCAGCTCCTGGCCAACTCCCACCACGGTGGGAGAGGTCAGGAGTTTCGTCGGCTTCGCGTCAGACGGTTCGTCGCCGACTTTGCAACAATTGCCAAACCCCTACACGCATTAACATCAAAGGGGGTTCGGTTCCACTGGGGTCAAGAGGAGGAGGCTGCTTTTTGCTCCCTTCGGGACGCCTTGGTAAAAGCTCCTCCCTTGATCTACCCCGATTTTTCAAAGCCGTTTCTGCTCGACACCGATGCGAGCAACACGGGTATTGGGGGCGTGCTTTCCCAGGTGGTTGACGGCGTCGAACGGGTGGTTGCGTACGGCAGTCGGGTGTTGTCTCAAGCAGAGCAAAGATATTGTGTTACCCGCAGAGAACTGTTGGCAATTGTCTATTTCATCCAACAGTATCGCCCATATCTGTACGGTCGGCGTTTCACCGTCCGCACAGATCATGCGGCACTGCAGTACGCCCTGCGAGTTCAACAGCCATCGGGACAATTGTCCCGATGGTTGGAGATCCTCCAGGATTTTGATTTTGACACCACATACCGTAAGGGCGTCCGCCACACCAACGCGGACGCTCTGTCGCGCATGCCAACCACCTCGGAATGCGCGTGCCTCCTGGGGTCGGGACGTTGCAAACCAGCAGGGGACGTGTCGGTTCCGGGCCTTGCGGCCGCCGCCGACGGCGGGACAGTTGTTCAGAATTCTATTGAACAACAAGGGAAAGATTCCCTGCTGGGTTTGCACATTCAGGAATGGGGGCGCCTCCAGATGGAGGATACCTCCCTCCTCGTGTTGCGTCGTCGCGCCAGGGAGGCAGGGCGGGGATCGGGTGATGCCGACGCATGGGAAATGCACGCGGGGTTGCTGTTGCACTGGGACGGAAAATCCCACCGACACCGGCTGGTGGTCCCTTCGGGCTTACGGGGTAGGGTAGTGTGGGCTGCTCATGAGCGCCTCCTCCACCTGGGTACCCAAAAGACCCTCGCCTTGCTCCAGCGTGATTTCTTTTGGCAAGGCATGACAAGGGATGTCTCTGATCTGTTGGCTTCATGCCCGCGGTGTGCACAGCGAAAACCACCAGCACGAGAATCAAACCCGTCCTTGCAGTCTATCAGGGTCTCCAGAGTAAACGAACTTGTCGCGCTGGATATTCTGGGCCCATTCCCCGCCACCCCTAGGGGAAACAGATACTTGTTAACCGGGGTCGAGTATTTTACGCGCTGGCCTATGGCCTGGCCCCTGGCCAATCAGTCGGCAGCAGCCATCGTCGACGCCTTTGTCCAAGGCTATGTCATGGACAAAGGTGCCCCGGAGCGGCTGCTGACCGACCAGGGTAGAAATTTTTCCGGAAAACTCCTCCAACAGGTTTGTGAGCTCCTTGGAACGAAAAAGATTCGTACTTCCCCCTATCACCCGCAAACTGACGGGATGGTCGAGCGTCTGCATCGCACCATCTCGTCTATGTTATCACAGCAGGTTTCGGACTCACAGACTGATTGGGACTTGAAAATCCAAGGGGTCTTGGCAGCATACAGATTGGCCCCCCATGCTGCAACGGGATTTTCGCCATTCTTCCTCATGTATGGGCGCGACCCTGACCCACCCATTCGGGCGCAGCTGCAGATCCCCACACCACTGGGTAAAACAAAATTAATTGACCATGTCAAATTCAACCTTGAAAATTGACTGAGGCACGGGATGCTGCCATGCTAAATTCAGAACAGCGTCAAAAAGCAAACGAGCGCCTCAGACTGGGTCGCGCGCACGTGCTGCAGTGGAAGCCGGGGGACAGGGCATGGCTGCACTGCCCCCAGGTACCGCTCGCAACATCCCCTAAACTGGCGCGGCCGTGGAGGGGTCCTGTAGAGGTGGTCGAGGTTCTGCGGCCTCAGTGTGTTCGCATCAAATGGGGGAAGCGCCGGTGGTTTGTGCACCCCTCGAGACTAAAACCATTCGTTGCGGTGCGAGGCCCCACTCCACACACGCGTGGCCAAACATGTGGGGGGTCGGCCGACTCAAAGGGTCCGTCCTTACTGCCCTCGCCTGACGTGTCGCCGGCTGTCCCGCCCACAGGTGCACCGGGATTGACGAGCTCGCACCCACCTACCGCTGCGAGGGATGCCGAGGGTCTCGCGATGTCAAACGCGGACTCAATACAGAATGAACAACTGCCACCGGCGGGTTCGCCACCCGGGGTTGCCCCGTGTGACGGGCCTGCAGCAAGGACACGCGCAAAAATGCGCAGACTCTTATGATGCATTGGAAGAACACTTAATTCTCTTGTGTACGGTTGCGGGGTGCTGCGTCGGTGGGGAGCTCCTACCACATTTTTGTTGTGTTGCATGTGTGCTAGGGGTTCCCTGCTAAACCTGTATATACGTCGCTCTTACGGTATTCGTATTTATTCAGGGGGGGTGCGTCGGATTGTTCCCTTCGGGGTTGTGGGTTTTGTTGTTGTTGTCGTTGTTGTTGTTGCTGTTGTTCCCTTCATGTTATCGTTAAAAACGTTTTTTAAGGCACACGCGGGGATCCAGGGGTTAAATAACCTTTATTGAAGTTGTTGCAGCCGGGACGGCTGCGAGCTGTACAGGGGGGGGGGTGATGTAGGGCTGTTACAGAGGGGCTGTTTGTGTAGGGCTGTTTGCATAGGAGCTAACGGATAACAAACACAGTGGGCGGGGACTCCGTGAGTACAGGGGGTGGTGCCCGCAACGACGTCCGCACTGGACGGCGTGAGGGGGGTTTCGATCCTCTAGGGGGGTATAAAAAGGGATGAGCCAGAGAGCTCGGGGTTGAGTCTTAGAGTAGTTAAAGGAAGACGGAAGACCGGCCAGATAGGCCCTGGACTCCCCCTGGGACGCCGCCCTTGTAAGGGCAGCGCAGGCTGGAGCCAGTGGCGTGGTCCCGGAACCAGAGTTAGTCCTCTGGGATTCCGGGTACCGTAGCCCGACTGACCAGTGTCGGGCCAGACAGCCTCCCCTAGCCCGTTAGTGGAGGACTCGGCTAGGAAGGCTAGCTAGAGGTGAATTCCCAGTTATACGGGTGAGGGGGCCGATACCTCCCTCCAGTGCTGTACGACATTGTGTAAATAAATACGTGTGCCTTACTACGGTGTCCACACGTCTTCAAGAGTACTTCATATGTATTGGTTAAGCAGTGTCTCACCAGGGGGGGGGGGGTACCTCAGTGTTCAGTCCTTGATGAACCAAGTCTTCAATGATTGCGATGGTGTCAGGTACAGGAACTTTGGTGAATATAGAAATCACATCAAAACTGACAAGCAGGTCGTCTGGGGACAGGGAAATGCTATTGATTGTCGATACCAGATGAGTAGAGTTTAGTACCGCAGAGGTGGTTTTTCCAGTGAAAGGCCGCAGGATTTCAGACAAAAAACGAGCCAGTTTGTAGATGGGGGAGTTGATAATAGAGACAATGGGACAAAGGGGTGTATCTTCTTTATGTATCTTTGGCAAGCCATATAATCTTCGTGACCGGGGCTGCAGAAGGTTTCAACGAAAACTGTTCGGTTTGATCAATTAATGTGGTTGAATCAGAAATGATTTTGTTGGTTTTAATGACGAGGCTGTTGGTGGGGTCTCTTTTTATTTTTGTATAGCTGCCATAGCTGAGTAGTTCTTGAATTTTGTTCTTGTATTCTTTTTTGTCCATGATGATAGTGGCATTGCCTTTGTCGGCTGAGAGGATGACAATTTCATCCCTCTTTTTTAATTGAGCTAATTTAAAACGCTCATCTTTGCTGATATTGCTAGACTGGCATCTTAGCGTTTTTGAGCTTTGCAGCGATTTCAGATCTTGCTACGTCTGCAGCGATGTGACCCAGGCAATGATATCATTAACTGGTATGTGTCTAGGTGTGACTGCAAAGTTTAGCCCTTTTGCTAAAACAGATTTCAGACCATCAGAAATAGAACTGTTACTACGATTAATTATGACTTTGTTAACGTCTAGCTTTTCGATGTGTGGGTCCGGTCTCTTGTTGGAGAGGAGGTTGAATTTGGAAATCAAGTTGTCCTTATATTTGGTCGACATAGTGGCAGCTGAAGAGGCAGTCATAGTGTCTACATGTTCCCAATTCGATGTGGACATTGTTGCAGTCAATGATAAGCGTGATTTGTAGAGTGTCTTGTCTAACTGATCTAGTTCGGTGCAGTAAGTCTGATTTTCTCTGAGATAAGAGCTAAGCTAGTTCTAAACAGAATTCGTTTTTCGCATTAGAAGAAGTTACAGCAGCAGAGGTTAGTGTAAATGCGATTGGTATTACGTCGATTAGCTGAGCCTTCTTATCCCGGAGTTTGTTGAAGGATCTCAAAGTTACGTGGAATCCCTCCCCGTAGAGGCGGTTAAATTTCGATTTAAAGCTTTCGTGACTGCAGGGATTCGTCTTCTTGGTTCTTTCGGTAAAGTCACGTAGAAGGGAAATAATAAAATAATAAAAAATATTATCAATAAAAATTATTATCAAGAACTACTCAAAGATGACAGCTATACTAAAATAAAAAGAGACCCCACCAACAGCCTCGTGTATAGTAATGTTGGGTTTGTCCATGGCAGTTAATAGTACGGGATATCCGTGTGATGTAAGAAAAAAGTTTAGCTGGAGGCATATTATATTTTTTGCGACATAGAATTGTAATGTATGACTTACTGTTAGTAGCTCAGCTTATTGGAGAGTATATTGAGTACATTGATGATATTGATGTAGTTTATATTTTAGTTTTTTACGTGGTGATTTTGCTGCTGCAGCTCCTTACTATTAAAATTCCTTCCCTTTATTACTGCTAATCCTACTTCCTCCCTTTATTACTGCTAATCCTACATAATACACGAGCATAATATGACTTTGAGAACTCTCCCCACCACCCACACATTCCACAAGTAGTGACTAATCCCATATCTGCATTTTTCATAAATGTGCTAAATTCCTCTGTTGATATGCAAATTCCTTTGTCAAGGCGCCCTCCTCCTCAAACCCAACTTAAATATACGCTGCCAAGCTTGGCGGTGTTCATTCAGATGCTGTCTTTCCGACAGCCCTGTTCTTCACCTGAGGACGGCTGCTTGCGTTGTGGCCGAAACGTCGTGAGAATTGTATTTTATTATGTTTCATTTTTATTATTTTATTATTTCTCTTCTACGTGACTTTACCGAAAGAACCAAGAAGATCAAGGAATGTCGTTCATGGGAACAGTCACCGTGGTAGTAGCGACAGAAGAGTGATAATGAGGCAACTGAGCATCGGTGAGCATGTGACTGGAGTGAATCAGTGAGTGGTGGATCATTGATCAATCTGGGAAATAGTATTCAAACCAGGTCCTCCCTCTCTTCCGGACCTAGTACTGTGGTGGCGTAATGAGCACTTGTGTTAAAACAACGCTGCTGAAAATGATGCACTCACGGAAGTCCACGTGGCTGATGGAATGTGCAATTAAAATGTGTGTGTGTGTAAAAGTACAGATTATGGGTAAGGAATGCTTTTTTGTATGTTTCTTCTATTCATTAGTTTATAAGCAGGCAGCGTCTTGGACATGCTTTGTGTGTGTGTGTGCTTGCATTACAATGCAAACACAGAAAGCTTATAACGCCCTTTTGCAGCAGCATATGAGTCGATCAAATACAGGCCTTTGCGGTGGCTAAATTGTACAGGAAGGGCAATGTAAGTATTGTTTGTGAAAATAGAGTAGGCTACCAATTGGCTTTCATACATTTTGTGGGGTTTGAAAGTGAGTGTTTCAGAAAGCATGTGACATCGGTATGCAATTGATCTAAATATAAACGTCGGCTCTACTCCCAGATACATTTTTTATTCTCCTGTAAAAATATGCATTCTTAGACAATTTAGTTTACCGCTATTTTACAGTGTAAAGAGGTATTCGCCGTATGTTGCATGCAATTCACATGCACAATAAAATGCCTTGCGCTAATTCTACACAATTGGCTGCCTCTCTAAATTTCTACTCTGGATTTTTGCATTTGAATCAAACAGCAAAGAGCACACCAGCAGCTCAATAGAATAAAAAGCAATAATTTTCTGTCAATAAGTAAGATTCCCCAGCCAAACGTCTGAAAAAAAACAATGAATGCCTTCGGAGCAAAGCATTAAAACATGCGAGTGCCTTAGAGAACACATTCCAACATCTAGGCTGTGCCTCCAGATCACGAGTATCCACATTGTGGGTAAAGGTTGTTCCTTATAACCAGGGCCTAATTCCTTACTCAATAAAAAATATATACTGGTAGGTTGGCTTGGAGTATACATTATAATTGGTGTAAAGCATTACTACCACTAGTGTACAAGGAGCAACATTCCATAACAACCCTATGCTATTGTAGCCGATCTTCTTTCTTTCCTATGAACAGGTATATAAAAAAGACGCATTTACTCACCGCTGCTGTAGGTACAATTTCTGCCATATCATGAGTACAAGAGGGATGTGGCCGCCAAAGTAATTCCAAGAACAGCGTTCAGCACTGTTCAAGTTGATATAAAGCAACTACTTACAACAGCCCTGGAAACAATGCATGCTTCCTGAAGGGTTTCAGTTAGAGAGTTCAACTTATTCAGAAAGATGTGAATTCAATGCCTGGTTGAGGTCGACTCAGTATATCATTCTCCCCTGAACTCAGAATGACATAGTGGTGGCTTGCCGCTTTATTGAATCATTTTTCTATTAAAAAGGAAGACAAAACTGATGTTTTTAAAGAATTGCAGACCAATGAGCCTCGTATAATCTGTGTGCAGAACACGGAAGATGATTAACCGCTCACAAAGACCGTGATCACTTTATGGGTCAACCAACCGCAAGAGCAAGCTGGTTTTATAAAAAAGGTCTCTCTACCAATGACCACATGCATACTCTACAGAATCAGAATCTTTATTTAGAATCTACAAACGTTACACGATTATCAAACATTATTATGTTTAGTTGTTGACTGAAAAAACATTAAATTCGATGGAAACTGATACAGGCATACAAATTCTCACAAAGCAAGGCCAAAAAAAATGTGACATTGGTGAAAACTAAATATAAAGATACAACAGCTGTATTTAGACAGCATAAAGAAAGCAACACAATCGAGATCGGAATAGGAGCCAGGCAAGGAGTTGTGTTCTCTCCAAGACTATTCAGTGACGTGAGCAGATATATTCTCAAATTACTTCAGAAAAATAAAGGCATAGAGATATATGTTGAAAATATTAATATTTCAGATTTGCAGATGACAGTCATTACAGCAATCGGTGGGGGATCAACGACAGGAATTCATTAACTAGATCAAAAAGAAGGCTGTAAAGTGGGGCTGAAGATAAAAATCAGCTTCAACTAAAGCCATGTATAACAAATTTGGCGAACAGAAGATATTTCTTGGGAGGGAAACAATGGAACATCAGAAGAGGATATGCATATCTAGGAAAATTATGACTGCATATTTAAAAAGGGGCAGTGATAAGAAAAATGAATGGAACGATGACACGGCCCAGCGGTGGTGCTTTCCCGCCGGCTTCAGAGGTCCACGGTTCCATTCCAGTGGCCGCCCTGATTAATGTTTGAGAATAGTTGTGCTGTAAAGTACTCTGATACTATCTTCCGAATATGGCGTCATTCGACAAGTATACAACTCATTATCATTAATGTCTGACATTTTATTCAATAGAAATGTATTTGCGCTTTGAACCAAGGTCTTTGATTAGAATTAAACCACACATATTTAGATGCGTTCATGTCATTCATTGCATGTGCCGATAGAATAGCACTGCTCCCATATCAAAATCCATCCGGTGGTTTGAAAGGAAAATCAAAGCAAAATATAATACATGTGGATAGGCATCTGCATCCTTGCAGAGTATTTCAGATCACATTGAAAGTACTGAAATGTTGTTTGTTTATCCATTTGTTTCAATAGCTGTCGTGTTTTAATTTGAACAGACGTGCGCCTGTTACCTTGTTTAAGACGTGTGAAAGATAAGTCTGCTTTGCTGTTCTTCCTAATTTCCTGATTGATGTTATCGATGTTATCGGTATCGGTAAGTTTCTACTGTCTTCCAGCTTGTTGTGATTCACTGTTTGACATTGTAAAGGCCTCTTATCAGACCATGACTGAGGAAACGTGCACTCAATGTTAGCAAGCTGCTAAAATGTCCTGAAACTTTTCAACATTTTAATCTGTTATCGTTTGCGTTTGTGAATGGCACACACCAATTATTTGCCCAGGAAATCCTCACCGAGTCTCAAGACTGTTTCTTTTTCCTCAGGAAGGCCTTCCATCATTGGAGTGTTTGGCAATTGCATCAAGTCATGAGTGTTTGGAATTTGGGATAACACGTGGATAACCTGGAGAGAATCCATGAACTCAGCACTGCCATCTGCTAAGCCTCGAAACACTTGGCAAGACCTGGAAGTTATCTATTCAGGTGCTAGCCAGGCTCCCACATGCTTAGCTTGCAAGATCTCCTCCTGCCGCACCTCCGGCTCCTTCTCCCGCACCTCCAATTCATCCCCACCCCCACCCCGCCCACCACTTATTAGCACGGTTGGCTAAGTACGGTGCGAAAGAAGTTCAACATACATACATCTCACAAGATACGAAATATTCAGGGTGAATTGGTCGTAGTCTTCCAGAGCCAAATTAAGGTGACATGCGGTCGGTGTGGCTGTACATCAAACTCGGGTTGCTGGGTTCATAGCATTCTGATTAGTTGACCCTGCATAATGAGTCATCAAATTCAGGCTCTTCGTGTGTATTTTACTTCATACAAGTACTTTCTTTTGGGCTCTTTTCTCCCCAAATTATATTGGAATCACGCTATGGTGCAATTAGATGAAGAACTTCGTTTAGGAAAAAAAGCTCTCAAAGGGAGCGTCGCGTTGCCACGACAGTTGTTTGATTTGGTCGATCGAGTTCCACTTCGACTCGCGCTCACCTCATCTCTAACCCTTCGTTACCTCGTCCCTGTTTTTGGTGCAATATGCAAGTTGTTTATTTTCTTAACATTGTTAATTTGTTATTCTTTAAGCGTTATTTTCCGCTGCACCTTTGACGCGTTCTGTTACGACGTCCGCTCCTCCAAACAGATCACTTTGACGTTGTTGTTGCTGTTCGGTGCTGATAGCACCATGCATCTCCCTTGGAAACTAGCTGGGTAACTGGCTACACGGGACTTTTCACATAACAAACATTGACGAATCGATTGATCTCATGTCCGAGAACAGTCCCTGGAATATGATATTACAAAACCACCAGACATTTCAAGTGACTTCACTGCCCCTCGTATTCCATTTCGGTGGTTCAAATCCAACACTTAAAACCCATCACAACAGGAAAATGCATGCATGCTGCAATCAAATAGAAATATTAATACACAAAGGTGTGCTCACAAAGAACAGGAAGCCACGACCCCATCATGTCTTGCATGCCATGTGACTCAGACAGCTGTCTGATGGGACGCCTACATTTTCAATTATATGAGTAGGTGGTTTAAACAACAATACGGCCACGTGTTCAGATTTTGTGGAACTGGTGGTTTGGACTAGGTTAGGAGCTTTCTGCATGCAATGGGATGGTCGGATGGAATACAAGGCACGAAGGGACTCGTGCCTTCCTGGGGTTTGTGACCACACCTCTGTGCGTTTGTTTTTTTAACCATGTGGTAGACCCTAACACACCCGGCGAAACGTGCTCGTTGCATGACAATTGAACCGAGTCTTGATCCTCAAAGCTGGAATAAGCTAAATTAAATCTCCACACCTCAATGTAAGTCTTTGGTCTATTCGTTGGTAACTAGGCTGAGACCTCCTAGGTAAATATGAGAACCTGGTGTATTCACGGGGAGTTGAAACACAAATTCAGAGCGAGAACGTCAACAGTGTTGTCACTGCTCTGGCATGGTTTTAGTCTCACAAGCCATCTGGGCATTTCTCAACATGAACATTTCAAGGGGAATCTTTTCTCGAAGGCTACTGTTATCTTTTTAATATATATTATTTTACGAAGCGAGGATAACATCGGACCATGATGTGGACATGTTGGTACAATTAAAAATAATGCATAATTGAAGCAATGAATATGGAACTGGGGAACTGCTTGCAGAGATGCTGTAATTATATGAATGCAGCTGCATTTGTGGAAGGGCGGTCCCTTGCACATTTAATCGAAGACTGAGGGCCTTTATCTATGAATAGGTTATAAAGAGCACCACCACTACATAATTGAACATGCCACATACTGCACGCAATACATTAAAAGTTCTGGCACACACCTGTAATCCAGCTCTTTGGAGGTGGGATTGTAAGATTACTCATTGTCATGCGTATGAGACACCCACCTGCATTGTTATGAGATAGCCTGCAACGCTGTGTGTGTGTGGAAGGAAATTGCAGCACAAAGAGAGGCATACGCGCACAATAAATTACACTGAATATTTAATTTAAAAAAGATGACCAACCTTTCTGGGATAATAATGCCGTCTGCTCAATATCAATAGGTCTTCACGGTCGATGCCATTGATGCCACCACTCCTCACCATTGCTTCCTTCCATCCTTCTGTCAGACATCCGAATTCCAAGGTTTGATAGCACAGTATGCTGCTATCTATCTTTCAGCCTCCGCTGCAGTCGACGACGTCTATATGCCTCTCCAGTGCCTCCTCCGTAGAACCTCATTTCCCCACCCTGAACATGTGCCAAACTCCTTGCTGCCTCCTCCATGCGAGTGTCTACTGCAGCGGTTTTCTATGGAGGTTATGTTCCAAACTTCCAATTTTCTCACCCTATTCAAACCACGGGAGTGCCTAGCATCTAATTTCTCATACGTACACATTTATGCACAAGTTAAAAGCTTTTTTTTCTGACAACTTTGGTTTGGGTTCAGCTCTCCGACCTGTACAGTAACGTGAACATCACTCCCTCCTCAACGTTTTCTATTAAATTCCAGTGACAAGTTTCCCGAGTCACAATCTTTGCACAGACAAATTAAAAACAAACTTATCATGTCTTACAAGGCTTGTGAGTAGAGCAATAGCTTCTGGTTGTGCGTGACATTGTCTTTGCTCATTTAGCTGAGTGATTCTATCGATGCAATTTCTCCGCGAGCATGGCAGCACCTGGACAAAAAAGTCATTACGCATTGTGTGTTGCGCGTTTTACGGTATGCAGCGGCAGAGGCATAATCAAGAAGAAAATATTGCGATTGGTAGGACACGCTTGTACAGCAGAGGAAGGCAGGCGGTCGAGAGAGACGTATAGCAGTGGGTACCCAGACGAAGCGACGCTATGCAGATGGGTCCACACCCGAGTGATCAGTTGTGCAACTTATTAGCTTGCGACTGCATCGCTCATGTGGACATCTCTGCTACCAGTTTTGCGAGCGGTTGAACAATCGGTTTCTTACACTGGAGATGGACTCTCCTTTCAAGTATTGGTCTGCTGACCCGTTTGACGCGATGCACTTAATCACGTGCAGCACGGTCGTGAACTGTGGTTCTTCGTTACAATCCCGAATATGTGGTTCAGTTACCTTGCTGCGCAACTGCTCGCTCAGGCGTGGGCGAAGCAGTTGCACGCGATTAAGTAGACCCGGCTGGAGAGCAGAGTTTAGAGGCCGGCTATTCACGGTGCACACGTTGCAGAATCTGATAAAAGGTGGGGAAATGTCACGCCATTAACAGTGTTGGTCCTTGTGACTCATTGACCTTTTTTTTTGGAAGAGGTGGCAGTACTTTGAAGGATAGAACACCAAATTTAGATGTGGCCTGCATCACAAAGGACATGTCTCAGTCATTAAATGTCCTCAAAAGAAAACATCTGCAACAGCTCTACGGTCATCTTCTCACAGCCTAGCAGATCACCAGCCGTTCACTGACAGCAGAAACCACTGCTCTCGAGTGACTGATCTAGAGTGATTGCGCTATAGCAGTGGTTCTTAACCTGGGGTGCACGCACTCCCTGGGGGTGCGAGATGCCCTTTCTGGGAGTGCGAGACATGCCTGATGTTTTAAGAAGGTAAATCATCGAAAGACAAATGATGCACGGGCACGTGAGTACAATTACTTAGTTTCGTCAAACCTATTAACATATTTTTTCTTAAGGTTGAGAACCAAAGGAGTTCAAGGCTGCAGTAAAGGCGAAGAACCACTGCTCTAGAGTAACTGCTCTAGAATGATTGCTCGAGTGTGATTGCTCAAGGGTGACTGCGCCTATCGAGGAAACGTTGGGTTTCCTCCGATGCTGGCTGAGGACCATCATTGGAGATCAATACCACCCGACTATTCATTTGAGCTCAGAGACTTTAACTAATTTGCAGCACATCATAAGAATTGTAAAGCCACAATGCGAAATTCAAGAATGCTTTATAATCTCAATACCGGAGGGGGAGCAGTGGCACAGTGATTCTTGCAGAGCGAGAGGTCCATTTCCCACGGTGCAATGGCTCATATACGATGTTGGCTATTTCGTTGAAGATTCACCTCGTTTATATATACACACGTGTCAAAGTGATTTCTTACTCAAATAAGCATCGCTGCAATGCTCATATCCCGTTTACAGCCCTGAGCCAGTGATGAAAATTACACTTTCTATGGCAGGAGTTAATCTATCAAGTGTATCGACCCTAGAGAGGATGATGGGCTGAGTCGACCTCTAGCCAGGAAGTGAACACTCGCTACTTTTCGATTGCGAGCTGAGAGCTCTACCGCTGAGAAGGGATTTTTTTTTCAAACTAAATGATGGATCGCACTGGGCGTTAATGAACCCGTTTAATATCGCATGATAATTAACATTTCTTGATAGCGTCACTTCCAAATTGCAAAACTGTTTAAAATGTAATGTCCACGATCAGCTATTGAGCCAGGCGTTTTCAAAACTTGAGTTCAAACCTTGGGCAACCCCTTTGGAAAAAAAAAACATTATCCCATGCAATTGGTTTGATGGCCTGAGTTCAGCATCCAATAATTGCACTGATGTATCTGTAATTAATATGCGCACTTGCGTTAGCCATGTCTTGCTCAAGGTGCAAAAGTCAAACGTAGAATTTGGTTTCATGCGTTTGGGGAATTTGGGCCCAAGGTGGAAATTCCGTAAGAGTAATTCCACCAAATTAATTTACGAATTTTTTTGGTATGTATTGGCTGTACAGAATGGGTGGAGTCCCACTTTCCAAGAAACACATCACAAGCAATCGGCAGTGGAAGGAGTGTGGAGGAAAATCGTGGACTCCCACGCTGATGTCAGCACACTCTCCGCGCTGATGGACCAAGTGACTATTTCCCAAGTGAACACAATGCACATTGTTCCAGTGTGGGAGAGGTGCTGCACCCTCCAATGAGGGGTAGAAATCGTAGTGTCAAACAAACAAACAAAGAATGGCGAAGCACCAATGCGAAAATAGAGTGATGATGGTAAAGTAAAGATGATACTGATGAAGATGAAAGCGAATAATTGTAGTGATGAGGATGATGAAAATTAATGTTGACGATTATTACACAATTGGTGGTTATTACTGTCAGAATCAGCCCCACAGGAATTGTTGACTGTGAAAATGGGTCTGATTTTTTTAAATGTTAAGAAAGCCATCATTCCACCAAGAAGCAAGAGAACAAATATAAATAGCCACATGAATCTGGACCTCAACCTTGTGGTGGTGCACCATCCGTTTCTACTGCTGCGTGGACAGAGGTGGGTGGGATGTAACAGACTTACCCCATTGGTTCCATTGCCGCACTGGGAGATCGAATCGTTCTGGTGGCCTATCGATAGTATTAATAATCGTGGAGTCACTCTATTAAAAAAAATGTAATGTGTATATATTGTTTAAATGCCTTGTGCTACTCCATTCGCAGTACATTTGACAGCCTGAGCTTTATTTTTTAGTTCGATGTGAAGCTCAATTGTACTCAAATTAAATCGTCTTTGTGGGTTGTAATAAAATGTCCCTCCGTTAGTTTTATTAAAGGCAATTAATATTGAGTTGATGCTAACCAGCAGATGGAGCCACGACCCTTCAGGACATAAACATTGGGTGGCTGTATATAAAAGTGTCCATTCAGCAGCTCACCACGTTCATTGAAATGATGATACAAATTAACACCTCTGTAAAAACTTATTTGGACGAGGTTTAAATAAATGGGTAAGGAATATAGTCGCATGAGCATAATAAATAGCTAAAATAACAGGAATCCATAGAGTCCTCCACAAGAATTAGACATTTAAACTCGACAAATGCTAATTCATGTAATGACTGGTTCAGAGAGCATTGCATTCAGAGTTTTGTCTATCACCTTGCACACCACCATTGGCCATAGGTGTCTGTTCCTGACTTTGATCATCCCGAGAGGCAGGGCAGATTTAAAATGAGCACCGACCCTGAGTCTCTGACTACACAAATGGGAAGAGAGAAGTTGGTTGAGTGAGTTTCTGTGAAAATTACTCTCTTGCGTGTTGTGTTGGGGTTTTAATAGATGTTCACTAACAGCACTTGCCCCAGTGGTATTTAGCTCTAAACGAGAGCTCTTTACATCTAAGAGCACTTCCAACAACGATCGCTGTTGTCTTCGTTGCGGCTGTTTTCTTTTTTGTACCGACCAACACGTTTTTTCACACGATCATTCAACTTCCTTAGAAGGGGTGATGGTTGGTGGTCTTTGATACGAACAGAGTGGCAGCCAAGGAGCGGAACGTGCCCCCAAGGATGCCCCCTGAAGGGATGGGGAAGTTTAACACGTAGCATAGTAGGCTTAGCGACCAATATATCATAGTAAAGGTTTTATCTGGGTGAGATCGCGAAAATATTAATGTATCGTTAACGACACATTTATCCCCAGGTGCTTGGTGGATCGTTACGTCGCAAAATCGTGAAAGGTGGTGGGATGCCTTCCAGCAATGGATTGACCATGGCTGATGACGATCAGGAAGGATCACATTGACCATCAGCAGGGATCACAATAATATGCCCTCATTTTATGTATTTGTTTTTAGTTCCTCCCAGCACCGATAGTTTATTTATGTAAACAAATACACGAGTCACACTTTTCTTTGTGCAATGCTCTCGCCAAGTCGAATGCAGCAGCTGCTGTATTATTTGGCAGTGAGCCGTAGTGAATCGTGAACTCTCATGATAGCAATGATAAACGGGCCACAAAGTTTAAATGCATTTTAAACAGATAATTATAGTTGTGTATCTTTCAACTGTAATATATTTGTTAGGTATTTTTTTGTATAGTCAATTTGCCTCGTGGTTGATTTGTTTTTATACACAAACGAAATAATCTGAATATTAATTAAACGAATCGCGTGTTTTGGGACAATACCCCATGTCATGGAAATAAAATAAATGTTAATTTCAGTTGACACTTGCTCCTAAGTTGACTCGTTTCATGTCACCACATATGTGAAATATTAACTGATTGTTGCACCTGAAATTCCAACATTTGATATGTATATACTGTATAAATTAAAACACGTTAAATTATTTTCGATTGAAATGGCAGGCAGATTGAATGGGCTCAACAGTTTCGAATCCATCTCCATTTGTGCGTGGAATTTTTTTTTTACTAAAGACTTTGTGATGTGACTTTACGAGCATCAGTCATGCTGTGCCCCAAACGTATAAAATCAACAAATCTCGCCAAATAAATGAACACTGGGACATCGCTTATCTTCATTGTCAGCCCTGAGCCTATGGTGGAGGTTTAGCATGCGCATGTCCCACAACGTAGTACTCATTTTATCAACCGCAAATATGCAGCTTTGACCTTTGATCATATTAAAAACTCACAACCCAACCATTGGGTTGAATGATGTCATGGCTATGCCACGTTCCTTGATTGTGTAACATTGTAGTACCATTACCAAAATTGTGCATATTTTAGTCATATCCGACATCATTGAAGTTTATAAAATAACTGTCCTTTTATGACATATCTCATATGGTAAGGAGCCCTGGAGTTCCATCGTGTGAGTCCCTTGGGCGAAACTGCAGTGCTGCTATAATTGGCATATGGTACAAACATGATTGAGGATATTACTTCATATTTAATGTTCCTAAAAAAACTGTTAGTGTTATTGACTTGATTTGTATTGGAGGTAAAACTAAAAGTGTATTATAATTGGTACGAGCGGCCCCAGGCATCTTTTGAGGGTATGATTCTCTATTCATTAAGTCATTATCTTTAAGCCAAAATGTGCCTTTTGGCAGTTTTCTAGTAATTGGATACTGAGATTCACTCCTTCTCTCTCCTACCAGATTATCTGGCTTGGGAGGTGTTCCACCAGTCTGTAGAATGTCAACGTTTGTTGTTCACCGACTTGGACATATGTGGCAGGGTGGATATGTGGCATCGTAACACTGTCCTTGCAGTGTCCAACTTACAATTACAGGCGGCGAGTTGGAATCTTGGTTTCGGGTGATTGGGTTGTTGACAGAATAGGTAACACTTCGTGATAAGTCAACATGGTTATCTTAGGCAGGTATTGGATCGCACCTTAACAATGTGGAATCGTCACCACTTGCTTAGTGCCAATGCTCTTCTTGTGAGCGTGGGGCCACTGACTTTGATGCGGGAGCTCACTTTAGTTGGTATTAGAGCAAGGGTCCCATCATCATCCTCATCATAATTTTCATCTTTCCTCTAAGGTAAGTAAAATGAGCACCACCTGGTGACTCTGTACACCTTGGTAGGAGATCGTGGTTGTCGTGCGGATAAACTGGTGCTCTGCCACAAAAATGTGTTTTTTTTTATTTACAATTGTGTTTGACCAGGTCTACTGAGCTATACCATGCAGCTCTCTTTCCGAAGCGATTTGGCCACAATTGAAAGCACAAGGCAGCACCTCGTCATGTGGATATTTATAGCAGCCAAATACTCAAAATGCATGTTTCTGAATATGGAGGGGAAAAGCGGAGCACCCGGATAAAAATGCATGGGACCACAGGGAGAGAGACTCGCAAACTCCAAATACACGGGCATCAGGATCGGGTCGAACCCATGTCCTCCTGCATACCAGGCGAGGGAGTTAACATCTCGCCACTGGGAGTTAACATCTACTGCTGTTCCTGAACCACGGTTGGAAATAATCATTGGCTACTGCTGGTTTGTGTCAGGGTATACATTAATTTTGTATGAGGACATTTCGATTTTTTTTTAGTTGCCTCTAAGTTACTCAGTCTTGTATCTGTCGCGGAAGCTAATAAGGCAGTTAAACTGCGGGCATCGAGCAAAGAATCGAATACAATTTGTTTATTTCCTTAAAATATCTTGTCATGATGCTTAGCTGAGGTAGCACTCACTCTCTTCAGTGTGACTACGCTTTAGGTTTGGGTCACATGCAATTGCTGAAATTATTGACATTCCATATATAACATACAATCTGTAGAAAAATTAAGCGACAAATTGGATAAGTGTTTACATAATTGGCCTCTTACAGATACAGGCCAATTTGTCTCATTACCGTAATGCATGGACACAATGGAATATCGTAAATTGCATTTCAAGACAATTTAAAACTGAACCAGCCGTGTATAATACAGGTATGCGTGTTAACCTTCGAACTATGCAGGGTTGTGTTGGAGAATGATTAAGAAGTATTTCTCGCAACTATGACTAACGTTTAGTGAATAGATGTAAGAGATGTGCTTCATCCAGTGCGACTGCAGTCATCCGATGGAGAATCTCGCCGGCGCCATGGGAATGTAGAATTCACGTGACTGGAAGACAAAGTCGAACGAGGGAAGGACCAGGACCTGTTCAGATATTCGGAAATCGAACTCGGGTGGCCCACAACAACAACAGCAGCAGCCGCCATTCGCCACTCAGTAGTGGTGACGTCACAACGGTGCTTTTGCCAGGCCAGGTGCACTGTGAGGCCACGTGAAGTGCCGAAGGCTCGCTGGCAGGAGGAGGTCACGGGACAGACCGTGCAGGTGCCATGGGTTGACTGACTGGGATGACTAGCAGACGCACCAGCTGTTCCCCCTACTGGGCCAACATACACACAAAGATCACCCATATAGCCTTAAACGACTTTTAAGGCAAGTGCTGTTACAAAGCACCGATGAAGGCCAGAACGGCACACGGGGGGGGGGGGGGGGCAGCACCACGCCCGACCGCCTTTTGTCTCCCTAATGGTGATGTTTACACACCACACTATGTAGTCATTTGAGGCTGAGTCGACGTAGGGGAGGCCAAGGACCGAGTCGAAGTCGAGTCGCTGGGTTTTCCACAGCACACACAACAAGCTACATAGACACACCAATACACACACGCACACCAATACACACACTCACACAACAAGCTACACAGACACACCAATACACACACGCACACCAATACACAAACTCACACAACAAGCTACACAGACACACCAATACACACACGCACACCAATACACAGACTCACACAACAAGCTACACAGACACACCAATACACACACGCACACCAATACACACACTCACACACCAAGCTACACAGACACACCAATACACACACGCACACCAATACACAGACTCACACAACAAGCTACACAGACACACCAATACACACACGCACACCACTACACACACTCACACCCCAAGCTACACAGACACACCAATACACACACACACCAATACACACACTCACACACCAAGCTACACAGACACACCAATACACACACATCAATACACACACACACACCAATACACACACACCAAGCTACACAGACACACCAATACACACACTCACACACCAAGCTACACAGACACACCAATACACACAACAATACACACACTCACACACCAAGCTACACAGACACACCAATACACACACACCAATACACACACACACACCAATACACACACACACCAATATACACACACACCAATACACACACACAGACCAATACACACACACCAATATACACACACACACCAATACACACACACACCAATACACACCCACACCAATACACGCACACACACCAACACACACAAACACCAATACAAACACACACACCAAGCTACAAACACACCAATACACACACATACACCAAGCTACACACACACCAATACACACACACACCAATACACACACACACCAATACACACACACACCAATACACACACACCAATACACACACACCAATACACATACACACATCAATACACACACACACCAATACACACACACACCAATGCACACACACACACCAAGCTACAACAACAACAACCGCCATTCGCCACTAAGTGGCGGTGACGTCACCACGATGCTTGTGCCAGGCCAAGTGCACCTTGAGGCCACGTGAAGTGTTGAACGCCCGCTGGCAGGAGGTCACGGGGCAGACCCAGGTGCCACGGGTCGACTGACCGAGATGACCGAGATGACCGAGATGACTGGCTGATGCACCACCTGTGCCCCCTACTGTACCAACTTGCTGTGCTTTAGCCACCCGGCGCTCCGCTCGTTGTTGTGAGCGTCGCTCCTCCGCCCTCCGTTGTTGTTGTAGGGCGACTGCCTCCAACTGCCCAGTAGCGTCCTTCACGAGCCTCCTCCACTGAGGCCGATCTTGACACCGCTGGTACCAGTCATCGGCAAGTCCACTCAGCTCCACGTCCTCCTGTACCACATCACTCCATCTCTTCTCCAGCCTGTGCCGCGCCCGTCTAGCCCCCTCGATCCGGCCGAACAAAAGCTGTTTAGGCATGCGGTGGCTGGGCATGCGGGCTACATGACCCAGCCAACGCAGCCTTGCCTGCCGGAGGAGCTCACCGATGGGACCTTGCCCAGATCTTTCAAGGATTTGTGAGCTCCTCACACAATCCAGCCTGGTTAAACCCAGGATGGATCGTAGGCAGGCCAGCCTAAATGTTTCCAACCGGCGAAGATGCTCCACCAGGGGGGTCCACGTCCCGCAAGCGTAGAGAAGGGAGGGAATGACCGTGGCCGAGAAGACCTGAAGCTTCGTGCGGAGCGACAGACCAGGTAGCTTCCACACAGCGTTACGCAACCGATGAAAAGATATTGCCGCTCGACTGATTCGGAGTGAGACCTCTGCTGATAGACTGGAGCCGGTCATAAGCACACTGCCCAGGTATGGGAAACTCTCCACTCTCTCCACAACTGCCCCATCACCAATTGGGAGTTGTGGGGGTGGAGTGTCCGATGGTACAAAATACCCAGGCAGGTGCTTGGTTTTGGTGGGGCTGATGGTAAGGCCCCACCTCTTAGTGGCACGCTCCAGTCTCAGCAGCAGCGCCTCCAACTCCTCTTCTGAATGAGCAGCTATTACCAAATCATCGGCATACATAACGTGGTTGACCAATAGGGAGCCATCCCTTGATCGCACCCGGGCGTCGATCAGCCTCCCATTATATCTGTACCAAATGGAAATTCCCCCGGTACAGCTATTGAAGGCTTCACGAACTACGCGGTCAAAATAGATGTTAAATAATGTGGGAGCCAGAGGACATCCCTGTCGCACCCCAAGGTGTACAGGGAAAGGCTCCGACTCCCGGCCACGTAGTTTTACCCGGGCCCGCTCACCATCATGAAGGTCCTTAATGATCGTGAGCAGAGGGTCAGGGACTCCGAAAGCACGAAGAACAACCCAGAGTCCAGTCCTACTGATGGTATCATAGGCCTTGACCAGGTCAATAAAGCAGAGATGTAGGTCTTTTTGGAATTCCCTACACCTCTGCTGTAGCAGACGGACAGAAAATATGGCATCTGTGCAAGACCGCCCTTTCCTGAAACCGCATTGGGGCTCCGCAAGCCCCTCCTCAGCGTGCCTAGCAAGGCGATGTTGAATAATCCTTGCCAGGACCTTACCCGGCACACTTGAGGAGTGAGATGCCCCTGTAGTTGTTACAGTCTGTGCGGTCCCCCTTCTTAAAGAGGGGGACCACCAGGGCATCCTTCCAGTCCTGCGGAACCCGTCCAGTGGTCCAGACTGTTGTTATGATGTCATATAGGGCAGTCTGTGCACAAACGCCACCCTCCCTCAGCATTTCGCTTGGGAGATCATCTCTGCCCGGTGCCTTCCCTGGTCTCAGACTCCGGATCGCCCTCAGTACTTCCTCAACAGCTGGCACCTCAGCCAGCCACTCACAGGGGGTGACCTCTTCCAATATTTGAGGCACCGCAGCCTCAGCAGGGTTATCCCCACTTTGTGCCATGATGTTTTCCTGGCTGAGAGAATTTCCCTCCCCCAGGACCTCACAGAAATGCTCAGCAAATCTGCAAACCTGTTCCTGGGGGTCGGAGATTGGATCACCGTTTTTTCCTCTAATGATGGTAATAGGTGTGGCGCTGCAGGTTACTTTTTTGATGGAGTTAAATAGTGATTTGTGATCGCGGGCCACTGAGGCAGACTCCATCTCCTCAGCAACCCGCGACCACCACCCATCCTTACAGCGCCTTACGGCTCTCCGAACCTCCGAGCGAAGGCTGCGGTAAACCTCCTCATTCTCTGACGTGGGATGCTGTAGGCAATGAAAGTGGGCCTGTCGCTTTTTCTCAACTAACCTGAACACCTCCTCTGTCAGCCAAGGTTTCTGGGGAGATCTGGACCGCATACCCAAAGCAGCCATTGCAGCTGCATGAGTCACAGTCCTAAACCTCGCCCATTTACCCTCGACATCAGGAGGAGTGGGGGACGATGCCAACCCCAGCTGCAAATGATGATGAAATTCTCGCTTGCAACTTTCATCAGCTAACTGAGACCAGGCCATTTTTGGTTTGAATGGGGTCCTGGGTGTACACCCACCACCGGAGTTGAAGAATGGCAGGCGCATCTTACAGATGACTAGTCGATGGTCAGAGGGCAGATCAGCTCCACGGTAGGTCCTGGTGTCAAGGACATGGGCTCGCTTCCGCTGGTCTGTCACTATGTAGTCCAGCAGATGTTCTTGCTTGGACCCGGCATGCATCCATGATGTTGTGTGGATGCCGATACCGGAAGAGCGTTTTGGTAATTACAAGCCCATGGGCTGCACAAAAATCTAGCAGCCTCCTACCGTTGTTATTGAGCTGATCTGGCCCATGCCTTCCAATCACTCCAGACCAGGTGCCAGCATCATGACCAACTCGGGCATTGAAGTCACCCAACAAGATGACTCTGTCCCGAGTGGCCACTTTAGCCAGCGCCTGTAACAGGAGGTCATAGAAGGCATCTGACTCATCTGCTTTGCCTGCATCCCTCCACGGATGTTCGTCTTCGGTGGGGGCATAAGTAACCACGACCACCACTCCTCGCCTCCGGTTGATGGGAAGGCGAGCCCAAAGTATCCTGGGGCTTACAGCTTCCCACACCTCACCGCCACGCTCCCACGCCCCCTTCATTCTTTTGTTCAGAAGAATAACCACACCCTGTTGTTTGGCAGTCTCCTGCCCCGAGTGGAGGACTGTCCACCCCTCATGGTGGCAGGAGCCAGAACCGGTCCACCGGACCTCCTGAATGTCACAGAGATCCAGGCGGTACCGGTCCAGCTCCCGACAGAGGAGTAGCAGCCTCTCCTCCGCAGTGAGCGTTCGAACATTCCACGTGGCCATCCTCAGTGGTTTTATGTTGTTTCTGGAGGAGCCCCGAGGGTGAAGATTCAATCTCCTATCTCCGCCAATTGGGGTTTGACCAGGAGACGTCATAGAAGCCTGTCCCCCCGGGGCCTCCGGCACAAGCTTATTAGTTACATATTTATGTTTAAGTCGTGGTCTCGTGGTAATTAATTGAAGGTAGAGGGGTTACCAGCCCCTCGCACCTGTCCAGAGTCCCCGTTTAGCCACTGTGGTGGTCACAGACGCCATGAGGGGAGAGGCCAATGGGCATTGGCCCTCCCCCCACAGCAATGTCCACGACAGTGTTGCCCGTCCAGCACCGCGAGGAGGTAGGGGGTTGTTTTGCCAGACTACACACACACACACACACCAATACACACACACACACCAATACACACACACACCAACACACACACACCAATACACACACACACACCAATACACACACACACACCAATACACAAACACCAATACACACACACCAATACACACACACACACACCAAGCTACACACACACACCAATACACGCACACCAATACAAACACACACCAATACACGCACACCAATACACACACACACACTCCAATACACACACTCCAATACACACACACACCCCAATACACACACACGCATGCAACCTGGACAACTAAGCGGCCATTCAGTTCTATTCGTGCCAGGTTTGATGTCAAAGACTTGTTTCCCCATGCTCCGTGTCCTGCATCTACTTCATGGAGTTGGGCCAATGCACAGTTTGACTCGTGCTTGAATCAACACTGACTGCTCCTGGCTCTCCAGTGCAGGTAATTACTTCCTTGAGTCGTGACCCCTTTAACAAAACTTAAATGATCAGTTCTGTTCTCAATATGTGAACGTATATGTCTCAAATTGTTGACATTCAGGGCACGGTACTGTATCTTCATCAACACAACCGCCAAGCTAACTGCCAATAATAGAGGGCTACGCGTCAAGACTGGCACAGCACGTGACGAGCCGCGCGACTAGCACCAGGGTTGTACGACAGCCTTTGTCTCCCCATGGTTGATGTTCAAAGTTACTTGATTACACCAGCCCACAGGGGATTATTGTGTCCGTCCGTCCGTCGTGGATCCAAAAATGGGAGGGGTGGGGCTGGGTGGAGAGGGGAGGGTGGGGAGGGGCTGGGTAGGGTGGGTGGGGAGGGGTTGGGTGGGGAGGGGAGGGTGGGGAGGGGTTGGGTGGGGAGGGGCTGGCCACCCCGTGGTGCCCTTATAAAACTCAACGTTTAACCTACTCACGCCAGCTTGTGCCCGCCCTCACAGTCGGCCATATTTGCGGAATACACCACGCCGCCGTTGACCCTGGCCATTGACCGAGCAACCCAACGTTCCTACCAGCTCCCTCCACAGGAATGTGCTATTCGGCTCAATGATCTACAATGGGCCAACTATTAGAGTGTATCGGCTTATCATGATCCTAAGCACAAAATAATGACCAAATCATATTGCTGCTTAACATCTTTGCGATGTATAAATATTTTCTCGTCACATTTTATATGGCGAAAAAATAGTCACGCATTCGTCTTCGTGGAATGTATTAATGTATATATTCAGTTACTTACAATCTAGTGATTATACAAATTTTCCTGACTTTTTTTTAAGCAAAAGTGTCTCCATGCTCAACATAAGCTTTAGGTTGTTATTCACATACATTATATCAGTCCCAAAACAACTGCGGATAGTCCTTTTTCCCATGCAAGTGGCTTGTCTCTCCATTGACCATTGCTATATTTGATCAATCCTGGAGGAGTAATGAGTTGAATTGACCTCCGACTTTGATTTGAATGTTCAGTCCAATGCACTCAGCAGAGCACCACCTGTCTCGAATCGGGAGGCAATAGGTGCAAATGCAGAAAAGAGCATTTGAAGCGTAAACACATCATGGTTGTGCCATCCTTTGTTTAGCGGTTGGACACGAAGAGGCATGAAACGGTTTAAATTGAACACAGCCTCATGTGGAGCTCTGCGAATCATTATTGTTATTTCGGTTTAAATTGTATTTGTTCATATTTGAAAGGGTCAAAACGTACACTGCAGGCTGTGTTTGGGCAATTGTGCAGCCGAATATAGGGGCCTGCTTCATGAATAGATGGGTAGGAATGTGTTCGCCTGTGGACTTGACTCCACATTGGTGACACGTACATTTATCTTGGGCGCAGAGCCATCATTGCGCCTGGCTGTGTACAAGTGGGGCTTTTCAGAAAAAGCAAGCTGGCATCTGTATTCTGCCAGCAGGGGTTAAGCTCCTGGCAATGTTGAATTTTAAATTGGAAATTGACCTTGATGTTTATACACAACCCCACGGCTATAATGATTTTTAAATGGAACTCTCCTATTAATACAAAATGTCTGGTGTGCATGGAGTCTGGTGGCACGATATGAACCAGCCTGTTTGACCCTGTGTTGTTAAACCAGGCTTAAATTTAACTGCACACGTCTTGATGCATATCGCGTGCGAATAAATCTAGAGAAATAAACAGTAATAAAATAAATAAGCAGACATAATGCCATCCAACAATGTTTGTATCTTCATATAAAATAATAAAAGGTTTAAAACAAGCAAACTCTGAACTGGTTTCAACATTTAGTGTCTCATCAGCAGCCAGGCTTAAACCAATGTTGATGAACCATCACATCTTCAAAGGAAAGAATCCTTTCAGAAATGGGTCCTAATCAATCCGTGTTTATGCATGGTTGTACCTGAATATGTGTGCCCTTGGTCAATCCACGGGATGAAAGCCTTCCCATGCTGGATTGGTTCTTTTTTGTTGATGTTCATATCTATGTGTACACATATAATTAGGGAGTGGAGTGGTGGTATAATAGTTTGTATATTCTGTCTATTTTTCCCAGAAACCTGTGGACAATTCCTAGCCATTCCAATAGAATCAGAACAATATCTGTAGATATGAAATGATTCATGGATTCATCAATTTTAATTAAAAAAAAATCATTTCTGATATATGCTTCGAACTGCGTGTGTTTTATATATATATCAAATATGTACAATCTATGGAACAAATCATGCATATGTATGACATTTAAAATAATACAGACAATACAAATAAGTTGGGCATAACACATAATTTGAGGAGTACAAATAAGAAAGGAGACACCACCTACATGAAAACAATCCCACTGACTGTGTTCTTGCACAGAAGGCCCATGGTGTAGACAGGGGTTCTTAACCTTTACTGCAGCCTTGCACCCCATTGGTTCTCAATCGTATTTTTTTGTTATAATTTAATATATACATAGGTTTCATAAAAACACAGTAGTTGTACTTAATTTGTGTGTTCGACGATTTGCCATCTTTAAAAAGATCTGCCATGTCTCGCACCCACACAAAGGGCTTCTCGCCCACCCAAGGGGGTGCAGCGTGCACCCCAGGTTAAGAACCGCTGGTGTCGACAAAGAACCAACAGTGCCGGAATTCGGGTCGTGTGCCTGACTGCTGATGAACATATATAGGATGAAACCAGTCCAAAGTTTGTTTGCTATACAAGACATAGACTAAACAAATAGATGATTGACTAAAAATATTTTTAATAAGGAGATATGGAATGGAGCTGATTCATTTAATAATTATTTGTATGTAATGTTCCTGTATTTATTTGAACATACGAAACTATCTTCTTCAAATTGTACTTGATCTAATCGCATATGCAACTAATCCTTTTTATTGGAAACAAATAGCAGTTTGTCCATAATAATTATGATTACAACGAGGTGGACTGATTAATAATAATAAAAAAGATGATGAGCAGTTAATAAGTTATTGTGCATTCATGCATTCCGAAGTAAACAGTGGTACACAAGTGTCTATCAGTGCGTCTTGTTATGGCCAAAAGGAGATGCTTACGATGTGAATATTTTGCATAAACCCCAGGGAGGGAACACGAGTTAATTTGAGAACAAGTTTGTGATGCTCAGAAATGAGTTTCGAAAAATCACCCTTTGGATGTTATTGGAAATGTCTAATTTATACTCCTTCGTGTGATTTTTTTTATTGTTTTCTCTCAAATGGCATGGCATTTCGGAAATTTTATTCCTTTAGCAATAAAAATGTAAATCCAGGATTGATCATGTGATGAGCAAATGCGCTGTGCCTGTAAGGTAAATAACAGGGCTCTGCACGTGATTTAAATTGTTACCCTCATGTTGAACATGACTTAGGTGCCTGTAGGCAGCCGAAGCAGCAATCCTGAAAAATAGCGTGCGCGCGCTAAAAGAATGCCACTCTCTGCATGCCTCGGTGGATGTGCTACAAACACGGTCCTAAAAGGCAGTAAGTGGCAACGCAGAATGGAATCGCAATTCCATTGCTTTTTTCTCGCCTCCACGCTCAAATAGACTCGTAGTGCCGCGCGATGAAAATTTCCAATTGGCGTCTTCGAGCCAGCCGTGGGAATCACACGTTCAGCTGGCCACGCTCATTCTCTCCGGAGGACGACCGCTGCGGACTTCCCGAACGGGGGCATACTCGTGTCGATGACGAGTTGAGGTTAACGCATGACCGTGCCCCTCACAATGTGTGGATCAGTGCGTGTGATGTCTGTTTTCTGAAAATTGTTTTTACGGCCCATTTAAGGCAGTACAGCAAGTAGGATACTGACTTATTTGCGCAGTTTATTTTGGAGATGTCTTATCTCACACGTGCGGGTTTCAATGTGTATTTCAATCTCTTCACACGTGCAAATTTACTTTACGGAGTTAATCAAATATCTGGCATTGGATGACGGTTAAAGGGTTTTGAGACCCAATTGTGCATTTACTGGGTAAATAAAGGATTACATATTTTAACTGTATGCCACCTTGCTGCTCGTATGGTGAGGAAGACATTGAATGTGTTGACATTTATTTATGGGAAAACTGTACTTCAGGTAAAATCCCTTTAGCCTCTCTCTATTGCGTTAATTATCCCACGATCCACGTTTTCAATCATCTGTTAATACCTCTGTCCTGCCGTTTATTCATCTCCCAATGAATCCAT
The DNA here is from genome assembly GCF_015708825.2 of Lethenteron reissneri. NCBI lineage: Eukaryota > Metazoa > Chordata > Hyperoartia > Petromyzontiformes > Petromyzontidae > Lethenteron > Lethenteron reissneri. Next base: position 2,371,787 of record NC_083791.1, read on the forward strand.
GCACAAGACCGCCAACTTTATCTGCTTGACATCCATCATTCCATCCACATGTGGGGCGCCAATTCATTCGCTCCCCCATTCATCCATCTGCATTGATTCGGGCTCTGGTTGGTTGATTTAGTTTACCCTGCAGATTTCAATAGGCAGATTCCTCACCAAACACGGGGCAATTTATTTGCGCCCCAGGTAGTCCTGAAATGAGTGGGCCTGGTGCATCAATACTGCGGTTGGCCCGTAATAACAAATGATCGCCAGGCTTTGTCCCCGACGTGTTGCTAGGGGTGGACTGTGCGGAGGGCTGAATGATTTGGGGAAAAATATCTAATTGCAATTTTTCTGACAGATATTGTGATTGCGATTTTGCGATTAAAAATGTTTCAGCCAAGCTTCAGTTCAATATTCACTATGTAATAGATTTAAAACATGTGATGGAGCATTACCACATGATACCATCAAAATATGAACTGTATTCAAATACAAGGATGAGAATTTAAAATATATGAATTGCTTCCAACATGTATTTATTAATTGTTAAGTGAAATAAATAAAGTTATAATAATAAAAAATTAAACAATTCCAATAGGAAAGTCATAGGACTTTTCAAATCGCAAAAAAACGCAGCCTTTGCGATTTGCTAATCGCATTGTTTCAAATTGCGATTTCGATTTGAAATCGATTAATCGTTCGGCCTTAACTGTGCGTGTTCTCTCCATGGCCAAAGCAATGCTGAACTTTACCTTTAAACGTGATATTGAAGGCTACCGCCGTGCTTTAATGGTGCTCACACTGGACTTGCAATCCAGAGGGGTCGCCGGTTGAATGTGATCGCCTGGCAAGGCAGTTGAAACAACGGTGAAAGTTGTCTCTTTCCCCTCGCCATCAATATAAATGACTAACACTAGGGATAGTTTATTGGCAGGTCACGTGTGGTGGGGTAAAGTGTGGGTACGGCGACCTCTTCCAAGATGTATGGTTAGGGTGGGAGAGGAGGCAATATACGATATAAGGGCGCTCTATTATCTCCCTTCGGATTACCTCTGCTCAGTGTGTGTTGATGAAGGGGAGATCCTGGACCAGTTTCAAAGTCACTTATGATCACCGGGAATTGAGCTGAGATCACCATAATTCATAGTGCAGTGCGCTAACCACTGCACAACTGCTCCCCCTAAAATATGCACACATATTGTACGTACATCACATGTGTGTGCATATTCATGGAATCCATACTATGTCCAAAGTAGAGAGCAAGACCAAGAATATAACCATATTGGAGATGGAGTGATGAAATCAGCCCAAGATGAAGAGTGGATAAATAATGGCTGATGATTATACAGTTGTATTTTATATGTAACAATTGATAGTAGACTAATACAAGAACAGTATTTACACAGACGAAATACACGTACGTAGCTCTCTGATGCGCTGTTCAGATTGCGCCACGTGCTGTTCGTCACGATGTCCGCTCTTTCAGTCCGCGTGCTGGGAGCGACAGCGCAATCGCAAAAATCTACGCGTTTGAAATGCACTCACTTCTTGGGGGTTGGTTTTGAATGCAGCAGAGCATGACCCAATCGCTAAGGGAGCAGTGACCTTTCCTTCTTGACCCTTGTAATGCTTTAGTAAACAATGTACAAATAAACCCTTCAATTAACCTAACGACTGGTGCCATAATAACCCTCCTAAAACAGGATAGGAAATGTAATAATTATTAATGGTGCCAATTAACTTGTAGCCACGAGGCACCAATAACCGGACAATAGTTTGAATTTCAACCTTTTACTGAAAACCAATTTCCCTCGCACCCCAGGGCAGGTGTAATGCTCTCAACAAACCAACAGAATAATCCAACGTCCCCAGCACAATCAAACCGATTTATTGCGACCACCTTGCAATAAAACTACACTTGAATCGCCATTTCTTTCATCACGCGTGATGTGTGTAGAGTTTGAAAAACACGCACGCACACACGCGCGCGCGCACGTACAAAGACAGATATGTCCTGATTAGCCTAATAGACCGGCAGACGCAAGCGATATTGGAAAGCGCCTACTAAGGCTGGCAGGGCACATAAGGATGCTTTGCGGCGGAACTGCACATGGCCACCTGTGTCTCTTTCATTGCCGATGCTCACAAAACTGCACCAGGATTACTTCAAGGGAGACCCAAGACATATTCAGACACTACGTTGCACAGATGAGCATTACCGCAAACTGAACTCGAGTTAACAGGATTGTAGCACAGTGGATTAACTACTGATTCCCCCCCCCTCCCCCACACACAGAGCTTTCACACAGAATGCTGTACACACCACACGCATGTGCAAAACTAAAGATACCCCGTATAGCCTTAATAGACTGTTGGGGCAAGTGCTGTTAATGAGCACGCCCGACCGCCTTTGTCTCCTGAGTGGCGATGTTTACACAGCATACCAAGTAGTGTGCATGTGCAAACGCAGGGACACATGCACACTTTATTCCAAACAAATTTTTTTGTCCCAGTAGCATGTAATTAGTAACTGGTGACATGACTGTTTTGGTGTTTGATTATTTTACTAGCATGGACAGTACATCTGGATCATGAGTTCATTGAGCTGCGAGCTTACGACACCAGAGTAGATAAATTAAACATTTTTTTTAACTAAATCTATTTTTATCTTAATTTTGGAGCTTTCGTGACTGCAGGAATTATTCTTTGGTTCTTTCGGTAAAGTCACGTATAAAGATACGTGACTTTACCGAAAGAATCAAAGAATAAATCTATTTTGTGATCAGTATTATCTACATCAATATAAAATAAGTCAAACTGTCCCCATGCCAATATTAATTTGGGCGGTGATCATATCTGATAGAGGTCTGAAGTAACTTGTAGAAATTACACATTGCCCTGGCAGGGATCAGCTCCTCCATTGAACACCCCCCCTTGACATTCCACAAAGTGGTACAGATTGTATGCACCCTGTCGTGGTGATTGGTCAAGCACTACCCAGTGTGTCACGCAGCCGGCTGCACTTTAAATGCATGAGTTATATATATTTTTCATATTTGCGGAACATATAGTTTATGAATGATGTACACTATATTCAGTCATCGATGGTACAGACATGAAACATGTATCAATTGAACGTATAATTCCTTAACATCGTCAAGTGCTTAGCGTTGTTATTTTAACGAATACCAAAGTAGCTATTAAAGAGACCACGCAAGTACGCTCTCAAGCAGGATTTTAAATCGTGTTTAATAAAGCTTTAAAAGGTTTGCATAAATCTATAAATGTAATTAAATGGTTCTCTTAACGTGGCAGTCTTGGATACATTATCTCTCGTTTTAAAGACACGATTGTGCAGTTAAATGATGATGATGATGTTTGAAGGTGGGTCAAAGTGTGTGCCATTCTGTTTGGGGGAGGTTCAGCTGGTGTGGGTCGTTACACACACTTCAGTCTGTTGTGCCAAACAGGGGATCGTGCTATTCGGAGCAGTTTGTTAGCACTGACCTTGACTGTACCCTTGAATGCGAAATCAGGGTCTTAATAAAGCTGTCAACAGTTTCTGATGAGATTTTGATTTCCCCTTACTCCGTCGTGAGTGTGCAGCCGTTAGTCATTCACCGCCGCGTATCTGCTGATTGTCTGCGCCCGCAGCAGGCAAGATGCAACCAGGACCTCGAGAAATACGCTTACAGTCCTGCGCCACCACCCCTTTGAACACTTAGCCACATGCTCAATGCGCAGCAATTGTGATTAACAGTTGACTAATAAATAACCCCAAGCTGACAAGCCACTCAAGGAAGTGAGGTCCTTTGGCCAATTCCATAAAACAAAACAAACTGAAGTGAAAATGTTTCTGAATGTATACTCATTTATTCTATCCAGGGAATGCTGTCATGGTGCAATGATTACTTCAGTGGACCATCATTTCAGAGGCTACCGATTCAATCCAGTTGAAACAACCGGCACGTTGCTTGAGACAGTATCGATGCGTATACCGCAGTTAGTCAATCTGGAGGTCGCCTGTGGTTTGATGAAGTGTGGGTACTCTCACCTCCTTCGAAGATGTTTGGCTGGCGCAGAAGAGTAAGAGGGTTGGAGGGTGGGAGGGTGGGAGGGCGCGCTCTCGTGACGCTTCGTCCGGTTGAGGTCCTTTTGCCAGCAGTGGAGTGAGCAAGTAGATGCAGGGCTACACCTTTATCTTTTTGCGTCTACCTCTTGCATCCTCGGTTTGTGCTACACAGAGTTCCAAAATCGAGGTTTCACATCCTGGTTGGGAGCCAACTCAATCCATCGTCACGCCAACGCTCGATAATTTGAGTCAGGAATTCCTATTCAAGGGGTTCTTACATTTTCAGAAACTGCTCAGAGTTTACCCAGAGATGTGCCCTGCCAAATGCTTGGGCAAGCACGGGAACACTCTGACATTTGAATGTTGGTGATGGTTACAAATTAAACAATAAATACATAAATGACATGCTACATTTTGTCCACTTCTTACAGACGGCCCAATTTGGAACATTTAATTACATTATGCGGAACACACTTTCTGGTATGCTTATTTAAGCGTAGTATTAAGTGTGGTAATTGTCAGTGTCGGTGCAGCAGACCTATGCACAATCTGCTCACGTTATAAGCTGCCGTTGCCAAATTCACAGCAAAGGCGCAGGGAATCTCTCACTCACCCTTTTAGAGCCCTTGACCTTCTCATAAGGTCATCTTATATGAGATTATTTTGTCCGTAATTTTATTTAACAACAAGCAGTTGATTGCATTACATCAGCTAAGCTGATTGTAGAGTCAATCTTGATTACACGAGGTGACGCAGATAGAATAGGCACGCCTCTCCTGTGGTTTATTCAATGTAAGGGGTGTAATGTGTTAACACATTGCTGTAATAAAATTAGCAAAGGCAGATGCCAGTAATCCCATTATTAGTCTTTTTTTTGTAGTAATACATAATTAATGACATAATTTGAAAAGACGCTTTGCCACTCCACTGGTAGAAAAATAACACAAGTGGAGCATTGCATCCCACCACAGACTACACACACTTGCCTGAAACAGTTGTTTGGGCCAAATCACGGGTCAGTTCTAAATGAGCTGGCCAATTTTGTGTTGTAAGACCCTCCACCACCTACCACATCCAGACAATTTTAATTGTCACATGAACAAGTGTTTAACCCACACAGTTTTTCTATTTCACCACACCAGTAAGTTTGAGAACAATTTTCACAGCCAAATTATACAATTTGGTATCTAATTGCGAAACTGCCATTATGCGGCCTCACCCTAAATTATGTTAGGATTACATTTTCCCTTAAAATCTTGACGCTTGCTGACAATAGAGATGGGCTTTGATATGGAGATCAGTGACCAAGAGGAAGAGCTCAAACCAGATGGCTTGAATACTTTAGGAGAAGTCATTGGGGGTTCCGTATCGCTGGCAGAAGGAAGGAAGCAATGGCGAGGCGAGGTGTCAGAAGTGGCATTGGCGGTAATGACCTATTGATCTTGATTTATTTTGCTAGCCACAAGTCCATCGAATATTAAAGCAATAAATCGCTCTTTATGGCACCGGTCAGTTCTAAAAGGTTTTGTGGTTGCCGTGCCAGGAACAACATGAATTATTTAATTGAGGTATTGTTGTGGGTGTTTCACTTACACTTGACCTGAGGCACTGTCAATCTAAGGCTTTGTATATATAATTCATCACCCATAGCCAGACTGTCTTCGATGTCAGCAATCACAATTCACATACTTTTCAGGACATGGCTGCCTGAAATACATCAGATGTGTGGACCTTTTATCCACCGACCATTAATGCCCATCATCTGATGCAAATGGGAGGACAATACATGGTGGAAAAAATATAAATGTTAGCAACTGGAATATCAGCAGGACAGAGGGATGACCATCTGCATTATTTGGTTTTCAATGTTCTTATCACCGTTAGTTTCACAAATGCGTTTTCATTACAGTATTGCAGGCCATTGCCGAACTACATCATGTGCTTAACAGTGGATGTTAAAGGCAAGTTAAGTCAGACACACATATGCGTCCTGCTCATTTCTCTTGGCCGAAGGGCATCCACAAGAGGGAGCTCTAGAGAGCCCCCCCCCCCCCCACTCCTTAAAGGGTATTCAATAATTAATAATAATTTAGATTTATAAAGTGCCCTTAAACAATCGCTCTCAGGGCGCTTTGCATGGAAAGGCAGAAATTGTTTAACGTAAACCAAGGAAAGACTAAGTGAGAAAGATGTTTGAAAATAACTAAAGAGAGAATGTATTTTGCCTACTCTCCCACACTGGCCAATTATCTTGGAAGATGTGGGAATATTCGCACTCTACTCCACTACACGCAACCTTCCCATAGTGTCCGAACTGTGGTGAATTTATATGTATTGCTGGGTGGACAGAGCCGGGAGGGTTGAAGAAACTTGATCGTTGTTTCAACTGCCATGCTGAGAGATTGAACCACAATCTCTGGATTGCAAGTCCTGTGTATTCATGGCTTAATAACGGCTGGCGATCCTCCTTTACAATCATTTCAGAGCATCGCTACACGAAAGGGACGATCCCCCTGGGAAAGCGATGCAACTTCAATTTTGTTGCAATCCATATCTTGGAAATCTGCCAGATACTCGTTGGCATATCCAGGATGCAGACGCACATTGTGGCTTAAACAACAAGGTGTAACTGATTATGTAGTGGTAGAGTGATATAGCCTGACGTGTGTGTGTGAGAGAGAAAAGAGAGTAAAGGGAGCACGTAGGAAATGGAAAGTATGGAGATGGATAACACATGTAGATAACACAGTGCAAGGAGGGATAGAGACAGAGGGAGATAACAGATGGGAACAGACAAAGAGACAGAGATGGAAAAACGGAGAAAGAGAAAAACAGATGCAGGAACAGAAACATCGCCACAACAACTACAAAACAACAATTTGTGCTCTGACGACAAAGGGGAAGCAAAGCACTCAGTTAAATTGAATTGGCCAAACATCCGAACCCAGCATGCAGCTGAAAAAGAGTCTTGAGACTCAGTGAGGTTTTCCTGGAAAATCAATTACATTTTCAGTTGTATAATCAAGTATGAAATGAGACTGCAGTTAAGCTTTATATTAGGGTTTTAAGGTTTCAACATGTCTGATTAGAACACGGGCATGCTGCCACTGTGGTGTAATGGTTAGCACACTGAACTTGCAATCCTGAGGTCACCGGTTCTATACCCCAGCATGGTATAGATGGGGACATTTCAGTCTAAACTCAAGTAAATAATTTGTATTACACCAGGTAAGGTTCAGTGAGCGATATTGCTCCTTTTCAGAAGCGACCTGGCCACAAATGATAGCCCAACGGAAGTGGCTTACCATGTGGACATTTATATCAGCCCAAATACTCGAAACACAGGTTTCTAAATGTGGAGACAATAACCGGAGGACCCGGAGGAAAATCCACATGGCCACGGTGAGAATACACAAACTCCAAACATACCAGAGGGCGTGGGGTCGAATCCACGACCTCCTGTATACCAGGCGAGGTAGTTAACATCTCGTCGATCGGGCAGGTAGCGTATAGTGAGGTAAAGTAGGCAAAAGAGTAGGCCAAGTACCTTCTGGAGTGGCTCTCCAGAGCTCCCTCGATTGAAGGCCTTTCTGCCAGCAGTAGTGTGAGTGGGCAAGAAACAGTGGCAGACGCTTGTTGTCTCCATTGTTGTGTTATCCACCAAATATGCTCCCATGTACACTCGATAACAGGCATTTGCCACTGCATATTATCGTTATTTTAAACCTATATATATACGTCTTCGCTTTAGATATAGTCAGTCTCAGTGAGCTCTCACCTGATTGTTTGTATGATTATCTTTATTAGTTTAAATCAATAAAGTGGAAGGCACAAAAGCAAATCCTAACTGTGTGCCTTTTAATTGTCAGTTGAAGGGCCAGTTTTTAGGGCAGGCAATACGAGGAATTCAAATTGCAATGTTTTGGGCACAGGACAGTTCTCCAATGCAGGAACAAAACTGCTTCAAAATCATGGCCATCATCACCAACTTTAACTTGATCTGGTATTGATCAGCTGACCTCTGATGCACTCACATCGAATTTTCTTCCCTAGGCATTTGGTCACATCTGAATGGCAGACATTGATTGTGTACCTTTCGCGTGTGCGTGTGGCTTCTTGTCTGTGCGTTTGTATATGCATGCATGGAGTTGAACAGTCACCGTTATATGTTAATCTATGAAACCCGTCCTATGGCCTCCTGTCCAGGAGCGATCACCACTCTTAAGTGGCTTCAAAAGAAATGGCATGCGAATGCTACCGCCATTCATTGGTGAATGGCGAGCGTCATTGTGCATGCGGAGTGTGAGGATAAATTTAAAACTTATACAGGTAGGAACAATGTTCCACACTGCCCACCAGGGATTTTTTGTCTGTCTGACTGTCTGTCGTGCATAAATAAATATGTAATATTAACAGCTCTTTGATTGGTGGAGACCTACTGCCGGGTACGGAGAGGGGAGGTGCCTAAGGGAGGCTGGTCAGGGGAGGGGCCTAAGGATATGGGGGGGGGGGGGTGGTCAGGGGAGGGCCCTAAGGGAGGGGGGGGTCAGCGGAGGGGCCTGAGGGAGGGGGGTAAGGGGAGGTGCCTAAGCAAGGTGGAGGGGCCGATAGTTAAGGGGGTTGAAGATGTCGGGGAGGGTGGGGGGAAGGTACACACGCCCAATCATCCAACGTCCCCCCCCCAAACGCCGAGCGGGGCCGCCATTTGTAGAGGTGGGGTGGAAACACGCCTACTCATGCAATCCCCTCCCCACCAAACACCGAGCAACGCCGCGATTGGTTGACGATGTAGGGGAGGGTGGGGGGGGTAAACATGCCCACTCAACCAACTGCCCCCCCCCCCCGAACGCCGCCCTGAGTGTGTGTGTGAGTCTGAGTGTGTGAGAGTGTGTGTGCGAGTCTGAGAGTGTGTGTGTGAGTCTAAAAGTGTGTGTGAGTCTGAGAGTGTGAGAATGTGTGTGTGTGTGTGAGTCTGAGAGTGTGAGAGTGAATGTGTGTGTGTGAGTCTGAGAGTGAGTGTATGTGTGTGTGAGTCTGAGAGTGTGAGAGTGAGTGTGTGTGAGTCTGAGAGTGTGAGAGTGAGTGTGTGTGAGTCTGAGAGTGAGAGTGTGAGAGTGAGTGTGTGTGTGAGTCTGAGAGTGTGAGATTGAGTGTATGTGTGTGTGAGAGTGAGTGTATGTGTGTGTGAATCTTCGCCGGTTGGAAACATTTAGGCTGGCCTGCCTACGATCCATCCTGGGTTTAACCAGGCTGGATTGTGTGAGGAGCTCACAAATCCTTGAAAGATCTGGGCAAAGTCCCATCGGTGAGCTCCTCCGGCAGGCAAGGCTGCGTTGGCTGGGTCATGTAGCCCTCATGCCCAGCCACCGCATGCAGAAACAGCTTTTGTTCGGATCGACGGGGCTAAATTCGTGCGGCGCGGGCTAAAGAAGAGATGGAGTGATGTGGTACAGGAGGACGTGGAGCTGAGTCGACTTGCCGATGACTGGTACCAGCGGTGTCAAGATCGGCCTCTGTGGAGGAGGCTCGTGAAGGATGCTACTGGGCAGTTGGAGGCAGTCGCCCCCCAGAAACAACGGAGGGCGGAGGAGCGACGCTCACAACAACGAGCGGAGCGCCGGGTGGCTAAAGCACAGCAAGTTGGCACAGTAGGGGGGCACAGGTGGTGCATCAGCCAGTCATCTCGGTCAACTCAGTCAGTCGACCCGTGGCACCTGGGTCTGCCCCGTGACTTCCTGCCAGCGGGCGTTCGACACTTCACGTGGCCTCAAGGTGCACATGGCCTGGCACAAGCGTCGTGGTGATGTTACCGCCACTTAGTGGCGAATGGCGGTTGTTGTTGTTGTGTGCGAGTCTGAGAGTGTGAGAGTGAGCATGTGTGAGTCTGAGAGTGTGAGAGTGAGTGTGTGTGAGTCTGAGTGTGTGAGAGTGAGTGTATGTGTGTGTGAGTCTGAGAGTGTGAGGGTGAGTGTGTGTGTGAGAGTGGGAGAGTGTGTGTGAGAGTGTGAGTGTGTGAGTCTGAGAGTGTGAGAGTGAGTGTGTGTGTGAGTCTGAGAGTGTGAGGGTGAGTGTGTGAGTCTGAGAGTGTGTGTGTGAGTCTAAAAGTGTGTGTGAGTCTGAGAGTGTGAGAGTGAGTGTGTGTGTGAGTCTGAGAGTGTGAGAGTGAGTGTATGTGTGTGTGAGTCTGAGAGTGAGTGTGTGTGAGTCTGAGAGTAAGTGCGTGTGTGAGTCCGAGAGTGTGAGATTGAGTGTATGTGTGTGTGAGAGTGAGTGTATGTGTGTGTGAATCTTTGCCGGTTGGAAACATTTAGGCTGGCCTGCCTACGATCCATCCTGGGTTTAACCAGGCTGGATTGTGTGAGGAGCTCACAAATCCTTGAAAGATCTGGGTAAAGTCCCATCGGTGAGCTCCTCCGGCAGGCAAGGCTGCTTTGGCTGGGTCATGTAGCCCTCATGCCTAGCCACCGCATGCCGAAACAGCTTTTGTTCGCCGGATCGAGGGGGCTAATTGGGCGCGGCACGGGCTAAAAAAGAGATGGAGTGATGTGGTACAGGAGGACGTGGAGCTGAGTGGACTTGCCGATGACTGGTACCAGCGGTGTCAAGATCGGCCTCTGTGGAGGAGGCTCGTGAAGGACGCTACTGGGCAGTTGGAGGCAGTTGCCCTCCAGCAACAACGGAGGGCGGAGGAGCGACGCTCACAACAACGAGCGGAGCGCCGGGTGGCTAAAGCACAGCAAGTTGGCACAGTAGGGGGCACAGGTGGTGCATCAGCCAGTCATCTCGGTCATCTCAGTCAGTCGACCCGTGGCACCTGGGTCTGCCCCGTTACCTCCTGCCAGCGGGCGTTCGACACTTCACGTGGCTTCAAGGTGCACATGGCCTGGCACAAGCGTCGTGGTGACGTCACCGCCACTTAGTGGCGAATGGCGGTTGTTGTTGTTGTGTGCGAGTCTGAGAGTGAGTGTGTGTGAGTCTGAGAGTGTGAGAGTGAGTGTATGTGTGTTAGTCTGAGAGTGTGAGAGTGAGTGTGTGTGTGTGAGTCTGAGAGTGAGTGCGTGTGTGTGAGTCTGACAGTGTGTGTGTGTGAGTCTGAGAGTGTGAGAGTGAGTGTGTGTGTGTGTGAGAGTCTGAGTGTGTGAGAGTGAGTGTATGTGTGTGTGAGTCTGAAAGTGTGAGGGTGAGAGTGTGTGTGAGTCTGAGACTGTGAGACTGAGTGTGTGTGTGAGAGTGAGTGTGTGTGAGTCTAAGAGTGTGAGAGTGTGTGTGTGTGAGTCTGAGAGTGAGTGTATGTGTGTGTGAGTCTTAGTTACCAAGAGTGTTATAAAGGTAGGAACAACAGGTTCCATACTGCCCACCAGGGATTATTTATCTGTCTGTCTGTCGTGCATATCCGGAATTCCGCCCACCCATGCTCCTCCCCACCAAACATCGAGCTATGCCGCGATTGGTTGACGATGTCGGGAGGGTGGGGGGAAGGGTAAACATGCCCACTCATCCAACTGCCCCCCCCCCCCCCTGAACGCCTCGCTATCCAACCAAGTTCCTACCTGCCCACTCCGAAGGAACGTGTTTTATGGAGAACTGCTTTTTGTGTTTAGTTTGTTGAACTTCCCACCGCTTTGTACAGTGCAAAAAGGTAAAACATACATATATACGTAGCGCTTAGTACACTGCGCGATTATCTCAATGGCCTGAGTTCGAGTCACAGCCATGAACAACACGAGTGGCAAATATGTTGTTTCTAAACTGATCCTGTACCATCCCCTATGTTAACTAATCCATGCATATGTATACGTCACCACTGGGAAGACAAAGGTCGGGTGTTGTGCTGGCCACATTACCACTTCAGGCAGCATGCTGGCCTCAACAAATGCTTGCCAACAGCATTCAGTGAGGGTAATTGGAGGCCCTTGTATGCTTCTCTGTGTGCTTCTATGCATGTGTAGTGGGTTCAACTGAGTCGCAGACGTAGACTTGGAGGCAACACATTTATTCAGTTCCAACACACGGGGTAACTTTCCCCTTAACAGAATAATCTATGGTGGTGACCACCAGGCTAACTACACTGGTTACAACGTAACTGCTACTATGGACCGGGACCAACAACTTTGGCCCGGGTCCACGTGTTGGAGACTCGTTGAACGGAGAACGTAGACGAAGGTTTATTCCCGGATGAACAACCATCCCTGGTCCCTCTCGGGACCCGGCTTATATTCTCTGTGGGTTGGCCGGCCCTTGGCCATGTCCACCTTCCAGAATCCTCAGGAAGGATCTGTGTACCAATCACGTGACCATCCCTAGCCCCCTCTTGGGGCCCCTTTGTAGACTTAACCGGCCACGTGTCCTACCGAGTCAGCCAGAGTGCCATGGCCTCGAGTAACCTCATTCTTCGGCTGGCACCCACACATCCTGTCCTGTAGGGTTGGTACTGCACGCAAAGCGTGGTGCCATCTAGCGCTATCATTCAACACTCACTGGGCCCCTCTAGTGCCAGTACTACACCCACACCACTGTGGTATCCGCAATGTCGCTACACCGCACGCCGTGCCCCTCTAGGGCCGGCACTGCACCCAGCATGTTGACATCCAGCGATGTCACTACACATGTGTAGTGTCATAGAAAATAGCATGACAGTGTAGCGACAGTACTGCGTGAGTGGTACTGTATGTGCGGAGCCTCTGCCTGGCACCTGAGTGAGCATACCAGGGAAGAGGTCGGGTGAGGTCACGACAGTCTGGATGAACCCGAGGGGGGCACGTGACCGGATGAGGTGGTAACGAGGACCAGGGAGGAGGTGAGAGGAACACGTGATGTGAGGCCAGAACCGTCGACAAGGATCTGGAAAGAGGGCGTGGCCAAGGGCGGGGCCTGGCCACGCCGGAGTGGATAAAAGCCGAGTCCCGGTGGGGATCGGGGTCGTTCATCTCTGGGAAGAAATCCTCCGTCTTCGTGGGTCTTTGGTCTCCAGTCTTCATGCAGAATGTTTTCTGTCCTGGTTCGAGTTAGTAGTTATCCCATCCAGCATGTAAATAGACCCGCCCAGTGTATATAGTTACCCGTGGTGGTCACCACCCTTAGTCGTTATCCCGAAGGAAAGAGTTACCAGTTGTGTAGCTAATAAACGTGTTGCCTCCAAGATCGCGTATGCACCTCAATTGAACCCACTACACATGGGTACACATCTCTGTTTTTTGCGTGGGTTGCATTTTTGGGTTTCCGCGAGTACCGTATAATGCCCCTAATTAAAACTGGTATTAGATCTACATGTGTGTGTGTGTGTTGGGCGCGGTGGCGCAAAGGTTAGCACACTACATTAGGAACCCGGCGAGCCGAGTTCGAATTCCCGCTCACGGCCAACACCATAGTCGATTATCTAAACCAGTCCTGGGCCTCCGCTAGGTTGACTTAGCCTCAATCATGTACCTGGTGTGGTGCATAATCATTGCCACGAGGGAGACAATGGCTATCAGGCATAAGTATGTATATATATTGAACTTTTTTCACACTGTACATAGCCAACTGTGCTAATCGGAGATGTGTAGTGCTGGCCAACCATCCCCTCGTGTTCTGTGCCGGCCTTCATCGTTTCACGCGAACGGCTCTTGCACTTAAAGTATATTTGAGTTATATGGGGGAACTTAGTTTCGTGCACACATAAGTGTGACAATTTCCTGCAGATATTTGGAAGAAATAAATGCATTTAAAACCCCATTATGTCTCTATATAACTAATACGTTAAGGTTTTCCTTAAAAAAAATTCTTCACGGATTTCAAACGGATCTCTCTTGTTTAATCACGTTATATGTATTGGTTGTGTTCACAGCAGTTTTATTTGCTTAAAATCTGTAAATATCATCATTTATTAAAGACATTTCTCAATGCAGTTGCCACAAACTGCGGTGCCTGGCAAATTTTGCTCGCGCACTCTGCAAATTTGTTTGCAATTCGTTCCTACGTTGAAAATTGCGTCCTTTTGACATAATTGGGGGGGGGGGGGTCGAACTGAGAGACAGGAAAGAGGACGCGGGGGTCGAACACGGCCACGGGTTAAAGAACGTCAATAACGACTGCGAAGAAAAGTGGTCTCGGGCAGGAGACGTTGCTGGAAGAGACGATGTGCCGGTCGGTGAGAATAATATCAGCAGTCATCAGAGGGGGATGTCGTCCACCGTTGAGATAGAGCGATGAGATCAGCTCGTTTTGCAGGTTGTCCGTAGATCATTATATCATGGTGACTGTGACGACCGCTTGGGGAGGCCTTCATCGGTAATGATGATGAGGATGATGACGTGTATACATTTAAAATGTGATCTATTAACCGCTACGATGTAGCGCACAATGACCACGTCCGGCGAGATAAGTTGTAGGTTATAAGCATAAAATAAAGCGGGCCAATGATGCCTCGTACAAATGTCCGCTAGCAAAAAGGCATCAAACAACTCGCTCTGCAGCTCAGCGGCGAGGGTTTGCAGACTTCTCGTAAAATCCATAATGAAAACATTTACCAGGAGAGAGGACACAGGACCCCCCTGACGAATGACACACACACACATCAAGCTCCACAGAACTCCCTGGACTTAAATAAATTATCCACGAGGACAGGACATGGGCACCGTAGCGTTTATTTCCACGAGAGCACACGGGCAGTTGCTGCCTCCGGTTTCCGTGCGCTATGGCTGGATGCTCCTCAGGTTTGTGGCCTGTGCCGGGCAGTCATGTTCCTTCCCCAAGAGCTATAAAAGACATCTTGTTCAGGGGATCACAGCAGGGTGAGTGCATTTGGAAGGAGACTTTTCCTACTCTCTCTATAGGTCACTTGTTGTTGTTGTGCTGTAGACCTTTCGGGATGAATAGGTCGGTGAATTCTTGGTCGATTGAGCATCGCGGCAGTGTTCATCTCCTGTATACAACTCTGAGCCAGTGGTGGAACTTTGATATTCCTGTGGCGGGGGGCGAGTCCATCCATCGGGCAACCACTGTAGACGTTCCCATTTAGTGGCACTCATTTTTTTAAAAATGAACACTCCCTTCCGATTGCACTCTAAATCTGGGGTTAAAGAGTGTCGGTTTTTCAAGTTAAATTTGGGATGACAACTTATTCGTTTTTAATGAGGTCCTGAATCCTACTATTAACGACACTGTGATAATGCCACGAAAAATAAAAATAGGTTCTACCCTTTCTGGCAATTAAACAAGGAGGTGTTCAAACACCCAATAGAAACCTTTTCCAATGAATCAAGTCTGCATAAATCACACGTAATTGTGATAAACATACATGCTCCGATATGTTTTCATTGTATTTGAAACTGATTGGCGAACAGTACATCAAGTCCCATGATATAGTTGCTCACCCCGTGCTATAAATGCTCTGATACGTTCATTGCTCTTGTACTATTCACCTTTTGGCACTCTCTGGTTTGACAGTGGTGAGACTAGGCCATAAAGAAGTATGTCTCTGGTGAAGGCCAATCAGTTTCAAAGGCAATGCCATATATGATCCTTATGGCGGTACCCCGGGGTGCCAAATAATACAAAATGGCCGAGGCAATTAAATATTGTATTTCTGGGACACTATTTTTTACAGGGGTGTACGTCACTCCGTGACTGGGGTACCAATCAATCCGAAATCGGTGCTACTCCGCGATGTCGAAACGCAGCGAGGACGATTGCGCCGAAACCCTGAACGCTCATACGCACCGTGGTGGTGCATGGTGTACAGCAAGTCAAGATGTGTCAATTGCCGCATCGCCGACCTTCAGACTAAAAGTGACTGCATCACGGACATTACGCGAGAGCCGGGGTACTATGGTGACCCCGGGGTGCCGCCATAAGGTTCATATTATCAGAGCATGTTTGTTTGCATGTTCACCACAAGTACGTGTTGTTAATGCAGACTTCATTCCTTGCAAACAGTATCTATTTGGCGTCTGAACATCTTATAATACGTGTTTTATTGCCAGAAAGGATAAAACCTGTTCTTATTTTTTTATACTTTGATCCTGGAAAAAGGTCCCATGATATGATAATGACATGTATTGAGCTTGAACAGAGCACAAATTATTGTTAACGTTATTGAAGTGACTACTATTACTGAAAGAACCAAGAATAAGTCTACATTATAGACTGCCAGTACGCTCACTCAGGTTGAGAACCAGGCTACAGTCTATATTAGTTTTTTTATTATTTTAAATTATTATTTTCTATCTACGTGACTTTACCGAAATAAATCAAATAATATGAATACAAAGAATATAATACATGAGGAGACAATACTCATGGTTCCACCAGTGCTCCTGAAATTATGCACTCCCTGAAGTCTGTGTGGCTAATGGGATGTGTAATGAAATACTTTTACAGGTAGGAAACAATGTTCCACACTGCCCACCAGGGATTTTTTGTCTGTCTGACTGTCTGTCGTGCATAAATATATATATAATATAAACAGCTCTTTGATTGGTGGAGACCTACTGCCGGGTACGGAGAGGGGAGGGGCCTAAGGGAAGGGGGTCAGGGGAGGGGCCTAAGGATATGGGGGGAGGGTGGTCAACGGAGGGGCCTGAGGGAGGGGGGGGGTCAGCGGAGGGGCCTAAGGGAGGGGGTAAGGGGAGGTGCCTAAACAAGGGGGAGGGGCGATGGTTAAGGGGGCTGGCTACCTGGCTGGCTGCCTGGCTACCTCAAGTCAAGTTATCTTTTATACAGGTAGGAACAACAGGTTCCACACTGCCCACCAGGGATTATTTGTCTGTCTGTCGTGCATATTTGTCTGTCGTGCACGAATGCGCTGTCCAACCAAGTTCTGCCTGCCCACTCCGAAGGATCGTGTTTTGTCTGTTGTGCATCGGAATGCAGCCCACCCATGCACCCCCCCTACTGACCGCCGAGCAGGGCCACGATTGGTTGAGGATGTCGGGGAGGGTGGGGGGAAGGTAAACACGCCCAATCATCCAACTTCCCCCAACAAACGCTGAGCGGGGCCGCCATTGGTAGAGGTGGGGTGGAAACACGCCCACTCATGCAATCCCCTCCCCACCGAACACCGAGCAACGCCGCGATTGGTTGACGATGTCGGGGAGGGTGGGGGGGGGTAAACATGCCCACTCATCCAACTGCCCTCCCCCCCCCTGAACGCCGTGCTGAGTGTGTGTGTGAGTCTGAGATTGTGAGTGTGTGTGTGAGTCTGCAAGTGTGAGTGTGTGAGTCTGAGAGTGTGAGATTGAGTGTGTGTGTGTGAGTCTGAGAGTGTGAGATTGAGTGTATGTGTGTGTGAGTGTGAGTCTGAGAGTGTGAGAGGGAGTGTGTGTCAGTCTGAGAGTGTGAGTGTGTGTGTGAGTCTGAGAGTGTGAGAGGGAGTGTGTGTGAGTCTGAAAGTGTAAGAGTGAGTGTGTGTGAGTCTGAAAGTGTGAGAGTGAGTGTGTCTGTGTGAAGACCTACATCTCTGCTTTATTGACCTAGTCAAGGCCTATGATACCATCAGTAGGCCTGGGCTCTGGGTTGTTCTTCGTGCTTTCGGAGTCCCTGACCCTCTGCTCACGATCATTAAGGACCTTCATGATGGTGAGCGGGCCCGGGTTAAACTACGTGGCTGGGAGTCAGAGCCTTTCCCTGTACACCTTGGGCTGCGACAGGGATGTCCTCTGGCTCCCACATTTTTTAACATCTATTTGACCACGTAGTTCGTGAAGCCTTCAATAGCTGGTACCGGGGGAATTTCCATTTGGTACAGATATAATGGGAAGCTGATCGATGCCCGGGTGCAATCAAGGGATGGCTCCCTATTGGTCTACCGCGTTATGTATGCTGATGATTTGGTAATAGCTGCTCATTCAGAGGAGGAGTTGGAGACGCTGCTGCTGAGACTGGAGTGTGCCACTAAGAGGTGGGGCCTTACCATCAGCCCCACCAAAACAAAGCACCTGCCTGGGTATTTTGTACCATCGGACACTCCACCGCCACAACTCCCAATCAGTGATGGGGCAGTAGTGGAGAGAGTGGAGAGTTTCCCATACCTGGGCAGTGTGCTTATGACCGGCTCCAGTTTAACAGCAGAGGTCTCACTTCGAATTAATTGGTTGCGTAACGCTCTGTGGAAGCTACCTGGTCTGTCGCTCTGCACGAAGCTTAAAGTCTTCTCTGCCACATTCATTCCCTCCCTTCTCTACGCTTGAGAAACGGACCCCCCTAATGGAGCATCTTCTCCAGTTGGAAACATTTAGGCTGGCCTGCCTACGATCCATCCTGGGTTTAACCAGGCTTGATTGTGTGAGGATTTCACAAATCCTTGAAAGATCTGGGCAAAGTCCCATCGGTGAGCTCCTCCGGCAGGCAAGGCTGCGTTGGCTGGGTCATGTAGCCCTCATGCCCAGCCAACGCATGCCGAAACAGCTTTTGTTCGGTCGGATCGAGGGGGCTAAATGGGCGCGGCACGGGCTAGAGAAGAGATGGAGTGATGTGGTACAGGAGGACGTGGAGCTGAGTGGACTTGCCGATGACTGGTACCAGCGGTGTCAAGATCGGCCTCTGTGGAGGAGGCTTGTGAAGGATGCTACTGGGCAGTTGGAGGCAGTCGCCCTCCAGCAACAACGGAGGGCAGAGAAGCGACGCTCACAACAACGAGCGGAGCGCCAGGTGGCTAAAGCACAGCAAGTTGGCACAGTAGGGGGCACAGGTGGTGCATCAGCCAGTCATCTCGGTCATCTCAGTCAGTCGACCCGTGGCACCTGGGTCTGCCCCGTGACCTGCCAGTGGGCGTTCGATACTTCACGTGGCCTCAAGATGCACATGGCCTGGCACAAGTGTCGTGGTGACGTCACCGCCACTTAGTGGCGAATGGCGGTTGTTGTTGTTGTGTGTGAGTCTGAGAGTGTGAGAGTGAGTGTGTGAGTCTGAGAGTGTGAGAGTGAGTGTATGTGTGCGAGTTTGAGAGTGTGAGCGTGAGTGTGTGTGAGTCTGAGTGTGAGTGCGTGTGTGTGAGTCTGAGAGTGTGTGTGTGTGTGAGTCTAAGAGTGTGAGTGTGTGTGTGAGTCTGAGGTAGGAACAATAGGTTCCACACTGCCCACCAGGGATTATTTGTCTGTCTGTCTGTCGTGTTTATCCGGAATTTCGCCCACCCATGGACCTCCCCACCGAACACCGAGCTACGCCGCGATTGGTTGACGATGTCGGGGAGGGTGGGGGGAAGGGTAAACATGCCCACTCATCCAACTGCCCCCCCCCTGAACGCCGCGCTGTCCAACCAAGTTCCTACCTGCCCACTCCGACGGAACGTGTTTATATATCGAGGATAGCTTCCGTGTGTCCCAGAACTTCTCCACAAGGGTCCTTGCCTTGGGATCTGTGGCAATTTCCGTGAGTGAGTGGCAATCGACATGCAGCACAGTAATGAAGAAGACGAATATGTACAACCAGTGTACATTAGCTGATATAACATATATAGTGCTGTACAGCAGGAACAAGATTCCTTGAACATTAAATATTGTATGAACCTGAAAACACTGCAATATGAACACCAGCCACCACATTTTCCAGAGTTTATACGTCTTTAGATTGGCAGTTTTTTTTCCTCTCTCGCTGTGCTCTATGATGAAGGGTTATGAAGTAAATGAAAAATGGGAAGGAGATGCAGCGATGAAATCAGTTCATGGCAGGTGCTGTGTAGATTGTCACTTCGTAGGATCATTGTGAGAGGTGGCAGGGGCTTCAAGGCCTTAATCCAGCAGTGGATTGAAAATGGATGATGATGCTGATGATGAAGATGAAAATATATGCAATGCTTAAGATGCGTAATGCAATGCAGTATTGCTAATTTATACATGCAGTTAAGAGCCGTTTGCATGTTTTTTTCAATGTGATTTATTTTACTGCAGCATAAAATGTGCTTGTCGAACAATATTGAATTCTGGCCCTCATATTTATTTTACCCTACTGCATTGATTATCCCATAAAATGCTAAACTCAGCGGATGGTCGGGGAGGCTTTGGTCGGCAAACTGCCCGATATTAAATTGCTCAGCAATGCCATTTCTCTTTATTATTTGGGTTTTGTGTAGTTCGTTTCATAAATATTTTTACTGCATGCGATCAGTAAGGCTTAAAAAAAAAGTCAATTGGCAGCAGTGAGAGAGGAAAAAAAAGATTAAATGTGCTGTAGTCTGGAAGTGCAAACTTAGAAAAGCAGTGCCAATCATTGATGCATAAAATTACTTGTTGTTTTGAATATGCTTTGATGTCACAACAATCTCATGGCAAAACAGACTTCACACATTAATGTGCGCGTGTTGCATTATGGAATGCACATCTTCAGATGTAGAGAAAACCCTGTACCCAATGTTAATTGGTGGTGACACTTGCAATAGAACATAGACTTTTATAATGCATATTAATAATTTCATTTGGGAATGAGCAGTGGTTAATGTGCACATTTTGCGTGGAGTTTTGTTTTAATCTGTCAGATCATCACGGTGCTTTTAATCACCCCGTTAACGGGAACATTAAATACGTGGGTGTAGCAGCTGGAAACGTCAATCGTCACTCAATTAATTTATCCGGCATTGTAAATATTAAGTGTTGCGACTTTCTATTTTAAACCAGACATTATTTTCCATATGAAAGTTATTTTTATGACGTTTGCACATTTGCATTCAAATAATAATAATTAAGAGCATATTTTTGAAGATGATAAACAACGAAATAAAGGAGCAGATAAAGCACACTCCAATACCAGCGAGAAGTAGGCATATTACAAATCCCATCAGCCACACGACCGTTTGCGTGCTTGCATAATTTCAGCAGCATTGGTCCAAAACAAGCAAACTGTTTCGACCACTTTTAAAATTCAGTCTCTCGTCAGCTATGCACTTCTGCAGCGTCTGGAACGTTCTTCCTTCTGATGTTAGGAAACCAATTGAACTGTGCACTTTTGAATCTAGATTTTAAACTAATTTCTTTAGAACCGCCTTGTGTGTTACGTTTGTTGTCCTTTGCCCGCACCTCCGATTAGCAAAGTTGTCTATATACGGTGCTAAAGAGGTTCAACACACACAGCAGTCATACAAATCATGCTTTTTTGTAAGATTGGGGACACCACACTTTGCAAATTACAACTTCACTGCTTTTTAACTATACGAGGAAGTGGAGTGGTGTTTATATGTGTCGTGTTCTAATTCACAGACACCAGGAGGAGGTACTCTTTTCATTCCGACCTTCACAGCCTTAGGGGATAACTATATACCGGGTCGGGACAGCCAACATGCTGCCAAACCCACAGCTTGCAGAGGGCGAA
Source organism: Lethenteron reissneri (assembly GCF_015708825.2). Classification (NCBI taxonomy): domain Eukaryota; kingdom Metazoa; phylum Chordata; class Hyperoartia; order Petromyzontiformes; family Petromyzontidae; genus Lethenteron; species Lethenteron reissneri. Next base: position 2,393,124 of record NC_083791.1, read on the forward strand.
GATTACAAAGACGACAGCACGACGAGTTCCACTCCAGATCGCAGCAGCCCCGACTGGATCGGAGATCCTTTTATCCTGAACAGCGTGGCCAGGCTCCGCCCTCGGCCCTGTACCCCTCTGGATCCCCCAAGGGCTCCGTGCCTTGCCCACAGGTACAACTGGAAAAACGGGCTATTACCCCTAATTCTCGTCTACCAATCTCCCAGCAGGCACGCTGCTACAGTGATTCATTCCATGTCACGACATGTGTAGCGAGTCATTTCAGAGACCCTATTTAGGAGGCAACAACGTTTATTCTACAATTACGTAACACCGTTACACACGGGACTAAATACACCTATCTCTCACTCTTGTTACACACGGGACCACGTGCTACGTCTATGTCGAAGACGTAGATGTAGCACTTGGGTTCCACTTCACCTGCAGACAGCTCGGATTTGTGATCGGGGCTTCCCTTTTATCCCTCTCGGCGCGGCCTGGCTCCACCCTGGAGCCTAGTCTCAAAAGGTGTTAGACCAGAGGACGCCAAAAGGCCCTCTAAAGATAGCTGTCTCTGGTGTGGACCAATCAGTTTCAAAGACAATGCATATATGATCAGAGTATGTTTTTTGTTTGCATTCTGACCACAAGCATTGTGGTTAATGCAGACATGATTCCTTGTAAAAGGTTTCAGTTTGATGTTTTAACATCTTAACACCTGTTTTGTTGCCAGAAAAAAGGGGAAAATCTATTCTCATATTCTTATATAGAAAAAATCGTAGGAAAGCTGCCTGAGGCAGAATGTTTTAAAGGTTTATCTTTTGTGGAGGCTGGTCTGTTTTTTCGAGAAATGTGAAATGTATGACATTGGCAAAGGGTATTTTATGCAGACAGGCACAATCCTACTCTATAGCTCATACGCACATCGAGACGCTTTGACTGTTGACCTGGAGGGCTCATCATTTGGTTGCCGAGCGGGAATGCCACTGCACTAACATATCTGCAGCCACCCTGGTACGTTACGCAGGCACCCAGGGCGTATTGTAAACCTGAGCATTACCAGAGACAAAAGAGAACCTCTGGGTCGGTTCCCACAAGTGTTATAGCTTGATGTTGTATCCGGCACAACCTATAAACGTCCAGTAATTTTAGGAATTGCGAGTGAACATTTGACTGCCCCTATTTCATTCACCCATCATTCTGAAGGTTGGACACATCCTGTGGATATATGTTCCATGCTTTTGAAGGCCAAAAATAAGTGTTTCGTGCTTTTTTTATTGTTTGTACTAAATTGAGTAGTGACATACCGGTGGATTGGATTGATGGACAGCAAAGCAGGCACAGATATTATTTCCCAACAAATAAATGACAATTATCTGCTGTGAATTCCTGGTGGTTGCCGATGCAGCCCTAACATTGGAATGTTTATACTTTCCGCTCAATACAAATCCAAGTGCCAGGTTTACAAATGCCTTGTTATGTTTATTAGCGTGGAAATGCCAGAAAATACACACAAGCTCAAGGCATTTTTTTCCCCGCTGAAATAACCATACGGAAGTGTTCATCTTCAATTGGTGGAGCTGAATTCTGGGTGGAGATTCCACATTCCCATGACAAGTGCCAATTCCAACATTAAATTCTCACTCAATTGCCCACAATTTGGTCCTCATTTTATGTACTCCCTTTAGTTGGGTGTGATAGGCTGGGTCAAGCAACATTTGCAACCACAACCAAGATAAGCAGTCTAACAATAGCACCATGCTGGGTTAATATAGGACTAGATTAATAAAATGAGACCTGACCTTGTAAATAAAAACGTACTTAATTGGTAGTTTATTTTATGGATCGCTTCATGCCTTCTTGGTCGTGAATGCTCGTAATTAAATTTAGCTCCAGTGATTCCGTTCTGCCCAGACTCAGTTAGATTCGTGTACGTCCATTTGCCCAATCGCGCTGTTAGTTTACCCATCAAATTTTAAGGCGCATCTTTGCAGGCACAATACCCTCTGAAGAAGTAGAGCACAACACGGCAAAAGTTTCCCAGGCCCCCCCCCCCGAAAGTTAAATATTTAGAGCAATTGAATGGTGCCCTCAAATTGAATGATTCAACCTTGCTATTGAGCGCAGCATAGGCACCGTGCTTGAATAAATCATACCCACGTGTTTTCCCAGGCACATTAAAGAGTCATGAACCAAAAAGTATTTGGCAAGGTACAGACTTCACATTGTAAGATTTTTCATACTCAACAACTCCTTCAGTGGCAGCGTGGTGTTCATCCAATGGTTAATTGAGACAATGAGGCGTCCATGCATTATTAATGAGCAGGCCATTACATAAGTGTGTATTGTTTTAGGGTTCTAAACCACAGTGTAGCTGAAGGCAAACATGTGCACTTATTTAGTTATTAAGCTAGACATTGTTCACGTAATTTGGCACATTCAGCAATACATTCCTGTTGTAAACAATTTGCATATTAGTGGGCATTCCAGACCGATGGCATTTACTCCGTTGGCCACACCCTGCTGCTAAGACTCAGTAAATTCAAAACCCCTTCCAGGATTCATCTTGTTTAAACCAATGCAGCTGGAATACACCGATTGATAAAGCCCCGCTGGTAGATGGATATTTGTGATTTTATTTTGCCAATGTAACAGGTGACCCTATCTATATATATAAAAGGGAAATTTGTTCATATGAGTGTCTGTTCGAAATGTTTAGCATACTTCCCGACATGCAACAAACTTGAAATTTGGCATGTGGGTAGCTAACAGACTGTACACAATGGAAAAAGTCTAAAACTAGACTTTTGTATTTTTTGGGGGGAGGGTGCAATAATAAATGTAATATATTGCACGGCAAGCGAGCGATGACGTCACATATGTGATGTCACCCGAATGCGGAATAGTTACGCAGTGTACCTGCTGACGGCACGCACCCCCCCAACCCTCCGCGTAGGCCGTGTATCCCGCACAAATGCGCGGCAGAGCTGTCTCGATTTTCTAAGTCAACGCGACTAATTTCAGCTCGCTCTTAAATATAAATCAGAAAATTCATATTTTGTGTGAAGCAGCAAAAACTCTCGAACGCGGACATCTGACGTCCTGAAATTTGCACAGCTGACGCTGTCTGGAATTTCTAAGTGAACGCGACAATTTTCAGCTCGCCACGTCATTCCCTTCACGAGTTGCCTAAATCGACCTTACGTATAAGTGGGTTAAGGTTGAATTTTTCTTCAGTGAAAAACATCCGATTTAGTTAAATTGATTTGTTTTTCTTTCTTGCAAGCATACATTTTTTCAGGGTTTTTCAGTGAAATATACGGGAATATGAAATTAATAGAGGACAAGATTCCAAGCCCCGGGCGAAGCCAGGTAGTAAAGCTATTCTTATATATGTTATACTCAGTCCAGTGATGCAGCCCGTATTAAATTGAACAGCTTACCTACTAGACGAAATCATCCACCGCAATTCATGATTGGATGTCACAATGTGGCATTTGTATTTTGCATTGTTTTCTGCCTCGTTTGTGCAGTTTTGCTCAGCCAATTAATCTCAATTCAATATTAGCATATAATTTACATACAGCTCACTTGTCTCACGTATGATTTGATTAATTGATGCATTCAAAAGATTTCAACTTATAGTTGTGAGCTGTCATATCTGTGGATGGAGCCCCGATTTCCTAGCTCACTGTGCAGTACTTGATATAATTCAGTGTTACAGCAGTCCGAGTGATTGATAACCCAGCACTCACTGAATCACTCTGGTCACTCGCTCACTGGTCATCAGTTGCCTCCTTATCACGACTACGATGGTTACTGTGAACTTCCCTCATTGATTCCTTCCCACCCATGTTGAGGACTCAATCGACCAACTGACTGTCTCATCTCATCCATGCTGTGTTCAACCACTGCGCTGCAGGTCACAACAACACTCTCTCCACTCCACTCGCTCGCCGACTAACTCGCACACACCTATGCACTTCACTCGCTACACCGCAGGTCACCTCACTTCTCTTCTTTCCTCGCACCGATAAATTTCGGAATTTCCCCCCCCCCGCCCCTTGTCTCATTCCCAATCTCTCATTATAGTTATGGCCAATTCCAGGGGCGGTTTCTTCATTAGGGTGATTGGGCGACGCACCACCAATGTCTTTCAACCACAGAGTCACGCTAGCCGTCACTGTGCCTCTGGATATAGTCCAATCAGCGTCATGTCACGTTCTGTGGAGTACCGCCTCTTTTTGGGCGATTTCACTCCGGCTGAGAATCGCCCCGAGTGGCCCCATAGACTTACATTCAAAGATGTTTTTTTTTCGAACGGCGGGCGCTCCAATGCATTCTCTATGGCTTCCGGGAGGGCTTGCACTAACGTGCTTACGTCATCATACGTGCTAACGTCATCATACGTAAGCACGTTTCATCCAACATAATTTATCGCCACCTAGTGGAATCTTTAATAAAATAAACTTGAGTGGTTTGTTTTAATAGTGAGTATAGAAACAAACAAGATGTATTGTAAGAGTCACTTTATTTTTCATTAATATTAAAGAAGTGAAGTTGCCTTTACATGCTTAAGCTGTTAATTTATCCATTGCATGGGTGGACCTTATCCTTATCAATTATCCAGACATTTGCCCCCCCTGAGAGATTTTGCAGGAGCCGCCACTGGCCAATTCAATAAATGCGTGAACTCCTATCCATCCCAACTGTCGTTGTGCTGTTTGTCGCTCAAGGCTTTGGGCGTTTGCGCCTGTGCTCAGCAGCTGTTGTTAAGAAAGAAGTTGGACTCTCTAACGAGTGAGCTCCTCTCGCCAGATCACAGACTCGCGCGAGTCGTGTTCTGCATTGCGGAGCCACGATAGCGCATTTTACATGACTTACTGTGTGCAGTAATGCTGCTATTGCAATTTTATGTGCTCTGTTTTGTTGGATATGGGATTGCCTTGCCTGATATCAAACCTTACTGTAAAAATACTGGTATTTTCCATTACACAGTAATTTGCTGTAGCCATTTACGCCGAAGGTCAAACATATTTTGACTGTGGCCATTTATCTCCATTTTAGCTGCTTGCAGGATGGTCCTATGACAAGCCATGATGGGCTGTAGAGGGATGGTGCCATCTCTGGGAATTATATTAACAACGGAAGAAATATCTGCACCTATTGGCACTCACAATAGAGTATCCCACTTCCAAAGTGTTATTTATACATTTTGCATTCCTAGGGCAGGGTTAATGAGTTCAGAGGTTGAGCAGTACTTGTGCTGTATTTCGACATTAGCAATATGGAGATGGAGCACTCTAGGCATTCATGTGCAGGGGTGAGATTTATTGTGGCTTTGCAGGTCCACAAGTGATGCCATGGGAGTCCCTCGTCCAGCAGTGGATAACTGATGATGATGATGTTTGGTTTTATATTCATAATGTACAGCGAGTCCATTGTTGTGCTGTTCAATACTTCGTAAAATAGAGCTTATTAAACCTTTGTCAGCTTTTACGAAGAAAAACATTGCAATTGCGAGTCAATATAATTTAGACGATTGCAAGTTAAAATGCAAGCCAGCCGATCATCTACTGGGGTCAATACAATGAGCACTACTTTGTTGCAAATTAGCAGCTGTCATATGAAGCGTATGGTCTTTTTAAATCCTTTATATTAAGTTCACTTGCTTGCTTGCTTGCGCGCTTATGACCGTGCAAATCTTTCGGTCGTTTTTTAACCCACTTCCCGTGATCCAATCGAGCTGACATTTTGCACACAGACTCGTTGTGCGTGACAATTTATTTTCGTGAAAATTTTATCGCAAAATTTTACACTTTTTAGGAAAAAATAAATTATATTTAATTACCAATTGCTTAATGGTGGCAGGCAATCATCTGACCCATAGGTGGCAGCCATCTCAAGCCAGAGGACGAGAGGACTCTAGCCGCCACGCATATAAAGGATTTATAGTGAAAAACTTTGTTTTTACGGGTTAATTTTTTTCCAATGTGAAATTTCCACCACTGTCTCAGCACCACCATTGGAGATCTGTGTTGTACTCTCAATCTATTGAGAAGGAAGACACTTTTATGCGTGACATACTTTGTTGTCAATCACTGTAATCGGATATGTCATTGCATGGATTAAATAACAAGCAGAAAAGAAAACAAGATGTTGAATCCCTTGAAAGTAATTAAGCTTTAAAAACACAGGCTGTTTAAAAAATATGGACCCGATTTGAAATCACTATATCCCTGCAACCACGAAGCGCCCATTAATGAAACTCTTACCACTTGAAAGGGCAGGACATAGAGTTTGAAATGATTACCGCTCGATGCCTTTCCCAGCGCACAAACAGCCCCTAGCCTCAGTCATTCGCAATATGGTGACCCCGCAACACAAGGCGTTTTGCGTTCTGCAGTTCAGCAAGACTGAATCCGTAATTGCGGTGCAGCGTGCGTTTCAACGGCGTTTTGGCATTGATCCGCCAATGTCAAAGTGCATTCGTCGTTGGTACCGACAATTTGAGGAAACAGGCTGCTGTTCATGCGAGGGGAAGAGCACAGAAGAAAACGTGAGAAGAGAGGCGTTTGGGACGAATTCAACTATCGTCTCCATGTTGTCCGTACAGCATAGAGCGTTTATAAAATGGTCAGTAAAACTTGATAACTCATTACATCGTTTGTAACTTTGTGTAATTGTAACATGTTGCCATCGTGATATATACTGCTTTGAAATTAGGTCCATGTGTTTGAAACACCCTGTACATTGAAAACGTGTGAAATTCCATTATTAGTGTACTCAGATACATGCGACTTTTTAAAGCCGTAATGAGGAACCCATGCATGTCTGATTACTGGGATGGTTTCATTAATGTTTTAGTTTCTTGAAGTACACTAGAAAATTATTTCTCCTAATTATTATAGAGTATAATTAGCATAATAAAGAAAACACATTTGAAACGTGATCAACACATCCCTTTGTTTAGTTAACGTATTTGAGAAATATTTACGACAAATATTTACATAAGATTTTACAAAAGTTTTAAAATATTTAACAATGCCCTTTACTTACCCAGCAGGGACTCACTGTGATTTATGACTTTTATAGGATGGTCCTTCATAGGCCACTGTGTTACTCATTTAGTGGTAGGATATAGCGGTAACCATTATGATTTGTCGAAAAATTTCTGAGTCGTGCAAATGAGTCAAAGATTCAAACATTGGCTACGTAAATTTCGATTTAAAGCTTTCGTGACTGCAGGGATTCATCTTCTTGTTTCTTTCGGTAAAGTCACGTAGAAGGGAAATAATAAATACAAATTAAACATAATAAAATACAATTCTCACGACATTTCGGCCACAACGCAAGCAGCCGTCCTCAGGTGAAGAATAGGTCTGTCCGAAAGACAGCGTCTGAATGAACACCACCAAGCTTGGCAGCGTATATTTAAGCTGGGTTAAAGGAGGAAGGGCGCGAATTTGCATATCAACAGAGGAATTTAGCATATTTATGGAAAATGCAGATATGGGATTAGTCACTACTTGTGGAATGCGTATGAGGTAGGGGGGGGGGGGGTCTGAAAGTCATATTATGCCCGTGCATTATGTAGGGTTAGCAGCAACAAAGGGAGGAAGTAGGGTTTTATTGTATTTTATTTTTAGTATTTTATTATTTCCCTTCTACGTGACTATTCCGAAAGAACCAAGAAGATTGGCTACGTAATCAGATACATAATATGTACAACGTAAACACACATCGATTCATCACAAGCCGATGTAGCAACGTCATTAGATCCACTGTGTGACCTCTAAAGCTTAAAGCGTTCATTTTTTTCCCATTTGAAGTCACAAACGTGAATTGAACTATAAAGCTGCTTTTGAATCTCCAATTCCACGAACAATAAGGCCACCTCCAGTGAGGACGTGTGTCTTTCTGGGTGTTGGTCAGGGTCAGGCGCTGGGAGATGTATTGCTTCCACAATGGCTCACGCTCAGTGTCACGGGTTTGCGAGCTTGTGGTGCAAGAAATCACTGATTTGTCCCTCCGACAAACAGGACCCTGCGGGGTGGGCTGGTAGGAATAATACTTAGTACCGGTACAGAGATATCGACCGGGTATAGAGGAGTTAAAGAAAAAATTACTGTATTCTAGTGTAACGTTAATTAAAAGTGTTTGTTTTGACAAGAAACGCTGTGAGATTTAAAGACTCGTAGTCTTTCATTTCCAACACCACCCTCAACACCACCCCTCCCACGGACGGACGGCCGGCCGGACGGACGGACGGACACATTAATCTATTGGTGGTCTGGTCCACTTCGTTCCTACCAGTATAATTGTTGACTTAAAGCCACTGGCTTGCCGTGAATAGATATCCCCCAGCCACATCTTACAGTTGCAATGTTAAACAGAAGAGTGTGACCCATGGGAATTTAAACATTTTACAAACATGAATTTAGAACTGGTGTTTTTAAAAAGCTTTTCATAACCAATCGTGATGTATTATATAAAAAAAGTTACATGCATTGGGCAGTGATGCAGAAGCACAAATGACAAACATATTAACCGGCATTTATTTAATGACCCGACTGAAACATGGCTATTGTGAGTTGAACATGTAGGCTTTCACGACCAATGTCATTCATAATGAGGGTTCTTTTTAATTAGATCGCGTAAATATGTCGTTAAAACCTGCCACCACCCGACACAGCCAACTAGTAAGGGTTGTCACGTAAACAGAACATGTCAATTAATAATAAAGGTGTTTGGGTTACATGACGTTATTTATAAATGTGTCGCAACCCTCCACCACCCGACACAGCCAATCAGCAAAAAATGTGCCACGTTGACCAAAGACAAATATTTCACTACTTTAGCCCACCTGTGTGTTGAAGAGTGGATCCACAACATTTACAAATTGAGTACGCCGTTTCGCTGGAAATTACATCCAGCATCTTCGGGCAATTTTCCAGAATCGTGAAGCCATCCACCTGATTCCGGTCTTAATTCGTGCAGGAAGACATCGTCATTGTTGATGGGGGTGTATGGAATTATGTAATAGATCACTAATCAGCCACTTAGCATGTGATTCACGTGTAAGGAATTGCAATATGTTGTGTATTACTTAATAATGCTTCGCGGCTGCGCTGAATCTATAGCTATCACAGCGATTAAAATTATTTGAATTGTTCTCAATTTCAATTGATTCTCGAACTAATCTTGGCCAGTAATAATTAGTTCTGCATAACACTGCAACGTTATCAAAATCAATTGAATATCCTTGTTGGCAAGCATGCTCTGCTACTGCTGACAGCTGTGTTTGAGAGAATGTAATGTTCCTTTGGTGTTATTTTATTCTTACGCTAGTATTACGTCCCGTCTGTCCAATATAACACTCATCGCACAAGCAATTGATCCGATATACACCTTCTGTTGATAACTTCGGTAATTCATATTTAGTACAAGACACTCGTTTTTTTACTTTATGTACCATATAAAATCTCACTTTAATGTTTTGCTTTTGCAAAACACGGGCTAATTGGTCAGTAACTCCCGAGATATATGGTATTTTAATTGTTTTGATAATCTGATCACTTTCTGCAGTATTGTTGTTCGATCTTGATTTGGCATTCAATGCTCTGTTAATTTGAGCATTATTGTAGCCATTAAGTCTTAGTGCTTCTTTAACATGTTTAATCTCTTTCCAAAAACTTTCACCATCTGACACTGTCTTTGCCCGATGTATGAGTGTCTTGATGAGAGAGGTTTTCTGTGCTGGGTGATGATGCGAATCTGCATTCAGTTAGGCATCAGTGTGCATTCTCTGTCGGTAGACACTGTGTGTTATTTTGCCATTTTGATCGCGACCAAGCAAAATATCCAGGAAGGGGAGTGTGTTGTTCACCTCCATTTCCATGGTGAACTGAATGGCTGGGTTTTGTGCATTGAGATGATTTAAAAATCATTAAGTGTATCTTTACCATGTGGCCAGACAACCAAAGTGTTATCGACATATCTAAACCAACAAAGATGGTTTTAATATACTTGAGGCAAGTGCTCTTGTTTCAAAGTTTTCCATGTATAGATTTGCTATAGCAGGAGACAAAGGAGAGCCCATTGCTGCTCCACACTTTTTATCTCAGCCTCGCTGTGCGCTGCGTTGCACCGCTAGTCGAGTAGACAACCATGTGTTCAATAAACCCTCGGAGCCAGGATGACCGTCCAACTCCGATCGTCATTTATTGATTGTAACAGGTAAAACTGGTGAGAAAACACAGATACAGCATCTGTTATAATTCGGAAACACCCACACAATGAACACCACAGCATCAGAACATTGTCACAGATAACAATAGATCCTGGAAGGACCAGGCCCCCACATTACCCCTGAACAACTAGACAAAGGCACAAGCTGGTGCGTTGCATACAGGCACAGTGTATTCATCCCACTGCACCCCAAATGTACAGCATTACACTTAACACTAAACTGTGGATGAGATACTTCGTCATCACTCTCAGGATCGCAACATAGGCACAAGTCTGACTCGACCTACTAAATCACAAGTAACATCCACAATAAGGAAAGTCACAGGCTTCGTTACTAACTAGGCCTCGTATTTACTACAACAACTTAACGGCACCATAAAGGCATTTACATTGCTATAACGGTCATTCCAACATTACAACAGAATTTCCAATATTATAAGAATATAAACAACTTACAGATAATGCTTCTTAAGCTCCCACAATGGACAAGTGCGGCTGTGGTCTCACTGAGATGCGATGCGTGCCGCCATCTTGACTTATCTGTGTAATGGCTGACGCCCGCGTGGTACAGTGGAAATCTAACATCGTCACTTCCTGGTCACGTGACCAACATTAGCATCAAAAAACAGGAACTTCCTGTGACCGTACGCTCCATACCTGCCGTGAGGCAAGACACTTTTGTTTAATGAAGTCACCTCTCCACAAGAAATGAGTGTTATTTATACAATGATCAGCTAGTTTTGGAATATCTTCTGGTAAACCTGTCTTCTTTACCAGTGTATCAAGTAATTTAAGCGACTTGTTAACTGGAACCTTAGTGAACAGAGAAATTACATCAAAACTTACCAGAATATCATTCGGGTTAAGTTTAAGGGGCCGTCCATAAATGACGTCACGCGATTTTGAACGATTTTTTAACCCCCCCCCCCCCTTCGTCACACGGCGTCACAAAAAGTCAGACCCCCCCTCAAATATGACGTCACAAAGCTCTGCCTTCCCCCCCCCAAAAAAAACATGCTTCAAATCGCTTTAAATTATTGTCATTGTAGTGCGTATTTAATGTGGCGCTGCACTCTGATGTTGTAGGATACACATTTATTAAAACGTATATTTAATTAAGTAGAACGTGTTGTCTATATTTATTTAAAGTTGTGCATTTTGATGTGACGTCACTTTTCTCCCCCCCCCCCTCGTCACACATCGTCACAAATGTCTGACCCGCCCCCCCCCCCAGGTGCGTGACGTCATTTATGGACGGCTCCTAATATCTTTAATCACATTCACAAGATGTTCTGAATTTCTTATTAACGAAGATGTCCTTCCGATGTAGGGCTGTATTTATTTAGATACATATCTTGCTAATTTATATGTGGCAGAGCCTATTGTACTTGCTATCGATCGTCATGGGATACAGATTTTATGAATTTTTGGTAACCCATACAATTTTGGTGGTTTTGAGGCCCGTGGCTTAATTTGGTATTGCTCAGTCTTGGGGATTAATGAACTTGCAATGATTGCAGACGTCCTGCGTTCTAAAGTATTGGTTGGTTCTCGTTTAATTTTAATATTGGTATCTTCCTCCAGTAAATCTTTCATTTTATTATCATAATCTGATCGGGACATCACTACAGTAGTGCGGCCTTTATCAGCTGCCAGAATTTGAATTTCTTTATTTAATTTAAGCTCTCTTAAGGCTTTTGCTTCACCAAAGCAAATATTCATTTTTGGTATTTGCTAATCTCAATTATTTTGGCAACCTCGTGTCTAGTCTTCTCTGCCTCGTTATGTGGAAGATGTCTTACCGCCGATTCCACCTCGGCAATTATCTCATCTACTGGAGTTGTGCGCGGGACAATGGCAAAGTTAAGGCCTTTCGAAAGGACGGAAATCACGTCACTGGTTAAATCCGTGTTAGTTATGTTCATTACAGTTTTGTTTTTAAATTGTTGGTTATTATTACCGGATGTAATTTCCAGCGAAACGTCATTCTCAAATTGTAAATGTTGTGGATCCACTCTTCAACACACCAGTGGGCTAAAGTAGTGAAATGTGTCTTTTGTCAACGTGACACATTACTGATTGGCCGTGTCGGGTGGTGGAGGGTTGCAACACATTTATAAATAACGCGATCTAACTCAAAAACCTTTATTATGAATAATAGCCTACGTATTAAACTGAGAACATGCCAATTCGTCACTCGTACAGCACACCGGTGTGTTTGAGAGCCAAGCCACATAGCTTGCTTCGGCACCACTGCCCAATGCATATAACTTTTAAAAAATGTAGTTGGCTGTGTCGGGTGGTGGCGGCTTTTAAGGACACAATTGTATATTGACGCGATCTAACCCAAAACAACTCTATTATGGATGATATTGTGGCAATATGACCACAGTGAGAAAATCCTTAGTTTGAGGTTTGATTCGGGCACATTTTATCTGGAATTTCGTCATGAACCTGCTAAGGCTAACGTCAGTGACAAGTGACATCTTAACTCCCCACTTCACTAGCCCTGATTGCTCAGGAGCGCTGAAGCAACGATCAACAAACCCCCCCGGGTGACCTTCGCAAAAAAGTGTGAAAACAAACTCTCGACGCATCGGGGCTACTTCTTCTCAGAAGATTGTGAGTTCACATTCCAGGAGGGAGCCGGCTCGTCCCAATGCAAGTGTTCATCTTGGGTTAAATAAAATAATAATTATCGCTGACTCGGAGCCGACCGCGCTTGTCTTCGGTTAGCACAGAAATATGAAATTCCCACCGCCGGTCCAGGGGGCAGCGGTGGAGATGAGCACCGCTCACGCGCGTAGAGCAGGGTAGATGTGTCGATATTCATATCTTATAAACACTCAAGACGCAGAGGTGGCAGGTCAGTAGCACTATTGTTTTATTTGTACCGTACATCGTATGTGTGTGTAAATCACGGTCAGTGAGCATTGCTCCAATGGGCCAAAACATGAAGCGGCCGGTACCGAGCAGCATACATGCCATTATTTAAATTGAGGGAATACCAAAGTCAAGCTGTGCGAGTAGAGAATTTTCATTTGTTGAATCGTTACACAAATGTAAGGGTCTCTGGCAGCATTGCCCACAGCTGTTGACGGAGTGCTCACTTGGATTTAAAAACATGTTGTTCTTTGGTTATTTTGGTAAAGTCAGGTTGATGGGAAAAAAATAAAAAAACTCACGACGTTTCGATAGCAACACAAGCGGTCGTCATCAGGCGGAGAGAAAAAAAGAACCAAAGAATATGAATTCCTGCAGTCACGAAAGTTTTACATCAAAATTAAAAATTGTTTTCGTTTGCACGATAGTGTAGTGCTGCTGCGGCTGCCTCGTGCGTGGTGTTGCAGGGGGCACGAGCTGACGTGGTGAGGGGTGGGGGGGCGAGTGACTGCGTGGGCCACGGCAGCGTGAACAGAAGAGTGCCTTGCGGAACGAGCGAGCGGGGGAACAAGGCGCCGAGCACGAACTTCCCCCCCGCGCGCACTGACGCAGAGGCAGAGTCCAATTTGTGGTTCACGAATCCTGTGACCGGTCACTTCGCCCCAGTGACAAATCCGCGAGCATTACCCAACCAAGGGCGTTGCAATGGTGCATTTTTTTTGGTGAGGGCAAAGGAATAAAACAACACAAATAGAATGCCAGATGTTGCTCTTTCCCTTATATAACGTTTTTTTTAATGTCAGCAGTTGTTCAAGCAAGCAACAGATTCGCCTGGTGTGATTAATGTGGCTACTGGAAAAATAGCTAAAGCGCTGCACTCACAATCAGACCGTGGCAGATTAAAACCTCGGTTAGGGTTTTACTTAGCCATTATCCCTCCAGGTTAAATACAATTTAGTACAAATGTCTAGCAAGACAAACAGTGGGTGTCCGAGGAATAGAATTGCCCCGCTATATGGCAATGGTGAATATCCAGCACTGGCTCAGGGCTGTAACAGAGGAGTACGGAGCGAGTACTTGGTGTCGCAGAGAGATGTTCTCACTCTGATAGAGAGGTTGTAAACCGACAGGTCGTCATGATTAATATTGTGAGTGTGTTAACTATAAAAATATACATACCTTGAAATTACTTGATTTGAATTACACGTAGCAATCATTGTCCCCTACTGGCATACTAATGGCCACTTGGGCCAGGTGATGTGACACACAGAGACATCGGGATGAGGTGGGATGCAAGTCATCTATTGTGTGTATAGAAGTCTGAGCTGCATTAAGGGCACCACGTAAAAAAACACATTTTAATGAGAAATCATAGGCATCGCAATTTACTTTCATTGTGCATCAGACAACTACACTGTGGTAAATGTAAGAGGTCATGGCTAATCGGTTGGCTCTGTCAATGAGTGGGGATTGTGCCACGATGTCACAGTGCTGTGCTTACATTTCCTCTGAGCTGGCACTAATATAAGAATGGCAATTGTCATTTGACTCATTGCGTGGATAGAGTTCGGGAACTTATGAAGTGCCATATTTGAACGATTTTCATCTGCAGCCATTACTCGGGGCGCCATTTGGTAAATTTTGCTCGTGACAATTGCAGTGCTGGCTGGCAGGAGGAAGGTGGAGGCCAGAGGCATTGCTGGCAGGTATTCATGGTCATGCTTGGGTGCGAGTGATACGCGCCGTGCATGTTTGGTTTCGTGTGTTGCTTGCGCGTGAATGTGTGAGACGCGTTTCTCGCGTACAATGCCCGATATCTGACAGCTCTGCATGGCGAGCAATGCAACTCTCTGGAGGGATCAGGAATGGCAACAACAATAATGGCAGAAAGTTTTCTGTCTGTGGAACTTTCCGCCCCAAACGTGAATTGCACCCCCCAACCATGTGACCAGAACAGCGACACAATTATATTACTCCTGACTCAAACGCCTGATCAGTTTATTGGACCCCCCCCCCCCACTTACTCTGAATTTACATCCAGCAGTGTAAATGGTTAACACAGCTGACTCCACAAAGAGTCCTTGGTGTGACATAGACTGCCAAGGGAAGCGAAAACCAACCTCTGAATTTATTTTTATCACGCGTTCATTTTTTTTTTCCTAGCAACAATCTGGACACGGCGTTAATAAATAACATTGGGCACGGCCACGCGAGTATGCCCGACAGCCAATAACTCATTCTGTAACAATCGAATGCTAGTTTTAGGCATTAACCCGAGGAGGCAACCTCATGGGGGATGGAGTACTGGGGGGAGGGGGTGCATCTGAATATGTGATGACGCTGGGAGAGTTTTCCTTGCCGGAATGAAACGTCGCTCGGCTCGTTGCCGGCGGCTGCGTGACGGCCCGCGCGCAGGTGATCGTGCAGAGCGGCTCTTTTGGCGCGGCTCGATCTCTCTTTCTCTATTTCTCTCGCGCTGGGGAGGGGGAGGAATCGTTTAGTATTCTGACCTTAACACGAGCTGCACCTCCGGGAGCTGGCGCGCAGGCGAGGCACGCTTGAATCTCAGCCAAGCCAATCGATGCGGCGCATTGACGCAGAAATGCCGGCGTGAGGCGAAGATTCGAAGGCAATGATGGACGCTGAAAGAAATATACTTAAACGTAAATAAATATACGCATACCAGCCGCGATGGTGTTTATATATCTTTTATTTTTTATTCACATGACAAAACACGTTTGGGGAGAAGGTCTATGGGGTGCATCAGTGCAGGGGTGGGGGGGTCTCAGGGGGTTTAAATTGTCGGAATGTGCGGCTATAAGTTGCCTTGAAATTTAGTTTCGTACTTTTTAAAAGGCTTCGGTGGCAGCACTTGAAGGCTAAATTGTAGCTCCCTGCTCGCGCAGTGAAGTTGCCGCGCGGCGGTGTTTTGCGTGCGCGCTCCGCAACAGCGCAGCGGCGGACAGCCATGCCCGGTGCTCGATTCCGCCGTGTTTTTAACATTCAGGACAAGTTCCAGAGACGTCGTTAATGGCTGAGGGGATTTGAACCAAATACTTCCATGCAAATGGCTCGATGCTGAGACCACTGAGCATCAAGGTTACGAAGCCAATGGTGACATAGCTCAAAGCGTCCTGCCTCTACGGTGTTCACGCCAATGAAGGCATTAATGCATTTGATTTATTTTACATGGCTTCAAGTGACTACTTTGCTTGCAGCTGTCAGGGTCAATGTGAGACATCCTACGTGGATCCTGTACCTTGGATCTCATTTCCTCATGAGGTTTGTCTTCATTTAACCGTCACCATTCATGTATTTGTTTATGATTAGGTAACTGAGCGGCATGCTGAGTTGAGCACTCAACTCGCAACCGAAACGTTGTCAGTACAATCATACTCTGGCGTCGGTGACATGAGCACTATAGTACTTTCCTTACAGCCAATATTAGTTTTTCTCTGGAAATACTGGTCCCTGCAATGGGGGGTGTGGAATTTTGTCTCCTAGCTCTGTTGAGTTCTGAGTGAGTTTACATCTCAGAAGACTGTGAACATATGCAAGGGCATAGTTTAGTTAAAAATATATAAATCAGAAATTAATCCAATAAATGACTGCAAACAATTGGGCCACATTCAGTCTTCTCCAATTAAACACAGAGTGTGTTCTTGGCTTCAACAATCACACCACTTTGTGATACTAAGTGCTGTAAATATCATGTATCGGTTAACCTTATAACCTGCCAAATGCATTTCTATCAATTTAAACGTGACGGATTAGCAAACGTGGATTAAAAGTTAATGTATATTTACTTGTACAAATGTGACTCCAAATCCTGATATATTTAGCCGAGTAAAGTGAGGTTTTGCGAGGCACAGCGTATAATGCTAGAAAGAGGTAATTCTATAAATGTGCAAGACGTGTGCGCACACTTACAGAAACACGAACTGGGGGTGGGCGGGGTGACAGTGGTCCCTGCACTGTCGTTACAAATTTGGTAACCTGAGTTCCATTCCCGGCCATGCAAGTGATACTTGGACCTGACCTGGACCTCTCCTCGGTCAACACATCTTTAAATATTTACATGTGGGGGCACTCGATGGTGAAATATTAACTACCTCGCCTGGTATACAAGGGCCCTGGGTTCGATCCCGACCCTGACTTCTTGTATATTTGGAGTTTACATGTTCTCCCTGTGGTTGCTTGGATTTTTCTCCGGAGCATCCGGTTCCCCCCCTCCACATTTAGAATCGACGTGCGTTTAGAGTCTTTGGCTGCTGTAAATTTACACGTGGTTGGCCACTTGGCTGAGCTATCATTTGTGGCCAGGTCGTTTCTGAATAAAGCTATATAGCTCAGTGGGCCTTACCTGGTAAAACATTTTAAATGGTTTATAAATCAGTACCTGGTGAAGTGTGTCAACATCTGCATTTGGGAGACAAAGCTGGACAATTGCCTGCTGCGTTAAGGCTGGTGTGGTGTACTGGCCTCAATAAGCGTTCGCTGATAGCACCTGTCCAAACATGAATATAGCAATGCACGGATCGATGCATTTTGTTTGCTGATAGATTGTTTGGAGAAGCAAGATGAATGGATAGTTGTTTCATATTCACTGTACTTATATTTAAAGTTTTTCCGACATAACATTATTTATTTTAGCAACTTGTATCAATACTGCTTCATAAAACACAACACAAGGACTTCAGATTAAACTCAACGTTATTGCCATGGTCAATAGACCCAATGCCAGCTGTAATTATGGCGAGAGTGCTTGACTTGCAATCAGCACGTTACGGTGCGAATCCCTTCTGGGTGAAGTCAGACAATCTTTGGCCTTTGAACGAGTTAACGGTGGTTATACTTGGGCATAATTTCCACTGGAGCTATCCGGCCACTGAGTGGTTGGGACAGCATCACACCCGGTTTACATTTGTATATCTTGTGCCAATATTTACATATCAAGGTTCTCACTTAAGGCTGACCTTAACTGGTGTAGGCACAGAGAGATGGTGAGTGATCATTATTGTCATTTGACGTGCATGCCTGGGAATTGAACCCATATTGTCAGGATTGCAGCCAAGCGTTATAACAACGTTTCTCATGCTCCTCTCATATCATTCTCACATTGTTACCACCACTGTCACCACATTACCGTCATTATATTAACATAACCACAGTAATTATTAATACGATACGTGCCATGACTTGATGATCAGCAATCCATATTAACAAGACTTTCCAATCTTAACCCTAGCCATAGAAAAATAATGTTATTTTCCTTTTGATTTTCCAGCTATAGTGAGACCTTCAAATGTTTCTATCTAACATTCTAAAAGCACCACGAACGCCGCCACACAGTCCTTATTTTTGAAATATCGCATTAAATGGTGTCTGCTTTGATCTATCATTCAGCTCATCGCTTGGTTAGATGGCTGTGCTATTTGACTTTTAAAGATCTCTCGAATGTGAAACTTCTTTTCAGATCTGCAATCTTCTCTTTACAAATTTGCAGAGATAACGAAATAAACAAATCAAAATAAAAGCACACAGAAAGACAGACGCACTTGCAATCATACATGTAGCATTTCATATTAAATATGAATACAAAATACCTGGCACACACTTAACATGAGTATCCAAAATGTTGTCATTGTCATCATCAGCAGCCATGGTCAATTCACTGCTGGATGAAAGCCGCTGCCACCTCCGAACCTACGATGTAACGATCCAATCAACACCTGGACATAAAACGGATTGTATCGCTCCATCTCCCGGGTACGTCCTGCCAGTCGCGTTTCTTATTAACTGCCACTCACTCATATATAGGATGACCACTTTACTTTTGCATTGTTATTTTATCATTACATTTGTTTTATCCAGGAAAGCCTCGCCGAGCCTCAATATTTTTTTTAAAGAGTCTCCTGCCATGTTTTTCGCCGTATGGAGCGGTGTTGCCACGTGCGATCCCAATTGAGTGATATTTCATCATTGGGATGTTTGGCCGATGCTAGTTTCAATATATATTATTCGAAGGAAAATGGGGAACTCATGTAGAAGAGGGGGAGAACATACAAACTCCACGAAGAAAGGTGCCAGAGTCGAGAATGGAACCCAGGATCTTCTTGCTGTAATGCACAAGTGTTACCACTGTGACACTTAACCCCTAACCCTGAGGTGGGGGGGCATAATTTTTAAATCTAAAAGTCACCATGGATAGAATTTCTCTCGAATCATAAATTGAGCTTGCAAAGTTGACACCTGTGAGAAAACTGGCCATGTTAGACACCTGGTGCAACTCAGTTACCACCTTGACCGGCAAAGGCAGAGAAGACAAAGTCAGCTTGCCATGAACTTGGCCCCACACGGCTCCTTTTGCGTGCTGGTTTTTTGTTCTTGTTCATCGCATCTCGAGGTGGAAGTGAGTGGGGCGAGCTGGTGTATATTAGCACGCCCATTTAATCTGTCGCTTTGGCATTTCAAAATGAGGTCGGCGGCAACCTCCGTGTGCCCCATGAGCGCCACGAAATTAATAAGCAGCACTTTACGTGCGACCTTTCTCCAAAGTTCAAGGTTATAAGTCCCCCCTCTCTCAGATGTGGATAATCAGGGATGTAAAAAGAATACGTGGTGAGATTATTTTTTTTTGTCTGTCAAAACACACCCAGTTAATGTTTTGTGATATTTCCATTTGCAGCTTTCCAGTCTATAGTCTCTCTCTAGGCGAAAACAACACTTTTATTTTATTATAAAAAAACGAGGTCTGTATATTGCTTTATTTAGCGACAACACAGGCTAGGCAATACTCTTAGGTTTTTTTCGGTAAAGTCACGTAGGTAAGAAATAATAAAATAAAATAATAAATGAAAATAAATCAATTAAATCACGACGTTTCGGAGGCAACACAAGTATGTCTTCAGGTGGAACCGTCAAAATAAATAATTGATTTATTTTCATTTATTATTATTTTATTTTATTATTTCTTACCTACGTGACTTTACCGAAAAAACCTAAGAGTATGAATCCTTGCAGTCACAAAAGCTTCAAATCAATGCTTAGAATGCTTAGACATGTTTATAGCTCACCGAACAAAATATATTTAGTAAACTACGTTTTCTGATGCTGCATGTTTTTTTTCCCACTTAATGCACGAGGGCACACGAATGGCAGCAACAATGCAATGACCTACAATGCTCAGCTCATTAGGGCTCCCGGCTTCGTAGCCTGCACTTCTTTGTTTCCAAATTAAAAGGCGGTCGCGAGGAAATAACAAAAAAAGGGCTGCTGCAACAACCAGGACGATGCAAGGAGCGCAGAAGTCGTTTGTCTGGTGCATAGGAGGCGAGCCTTATTACTGTGTCACTCAGCACAGCGCGGTCGGAATATTGTGCTTTACTCCGAGAAAGCACAAAATTATATTTTGCTTTGGAGTGTTATTTCTGCTTTCTTCCCCTTCAATTTTGTTTTCACGAGGTGGGATGTGGGATTTTTTTTCCCCCACTCTCTCCCTGCAACTTTTAACGTAGTTTTGGTGAAAGGAATTGAATTGTTCAATAATGCTCGTTCCAAGTAAAAAATAATAACAATTTCCTCCTGAGAATAAAGTTTATTGTTTTACTTCTCCACTCTGGTTACGTTAAAATAAGGAGGTGAACTTTTGACTCATATGAGAACGTTATACTTGGCTATACTCACACATATAACTGCGTTTATTATTCAAATTAGTTTGTATGCAAACTATTAGCTCGCACGCACATCTGTCCCTTTCTCCTCTCCCAGAATCAGAATATTTATTTAGACTGGAAGAATCCGATGAGCTATGAAGCTCTTTTTCACAGATGTCCTTCAGCCGGCCAGCCAAGCAAGTGATCTGACTGTATGATAGCGTCCGGGCTAGAGGAATGTCCGGATATGCAGGTGACATCATCACGCAGCTGTGCAAAGTGACATCACCGCTGCACATGCACACTTGCCTGCTTGCCAGTTAGGCAGGCAGATACCAGGCAGGAAACCTTTTTTTTTCTCATGTCGTATGATTCGTTTATTCATTTATTTCAGGCATCTTTACTTTACTCCACCACTACAGTTCAATGTGCATATCCTTTTAAGCGTGCTCTTTGGTGCGGTTTAGTGTCGATTATAACTTGACGAAAAAGCATTAACTTTGTACTGTGACAAGGGAAAGGAAATTGATGGTGGGAAGTCTATGCAAGATGGAAGTCAGCAGTTGCAGGTTGGCAGGTTATTGGAATGGGGAATAGAGAATAGAGCTGGTCTGATTACCATATTAAGTCGAATAATTGACAAAAAAAAATCGTGGCTGATTAATCAGTCCAATTAAAAAATGTCAGCCACCAAGAAATGTTACCTCCTGAAGGCGGGAAATCCCCAACGCGTCGCCAAGCCCACCTATCACCTCCCGTCCAACGGCACACTTGAGAGACGAAGAGAACATAAGTGACACAATTTCCCACCTAATTTACAAAGCCTAATACACTTGTCAACACACTTTTTCTGGCATAAGGTATTCCAACGGTTGTAAGGTAATTTTGGGCTTCTGATTCCAAATCTGGCATCAGTTTTTGTCTATCCCATCAGGTTTTTGAGATATAAAATATTGTATTTTCAATAAAAACTGCAGAATAAAAATATTAAATAAATGTGGATATCTATTTAAAATGATATTATAAACACACTATCCTAAAAATACAGCACCATATTTTAACACTAAAGCAGTCACTGACTCGCAACAACTTGCAATCATAAGTGACAGAGTTAATTTCGGGTAAAATCAATGAAAATGGGGTATGCCGATAGCATAAAAAATCGATGTGATAGAGCAAATTTGAGATCAGATTTGGAATCAGCACCCTGAAATTAGTCTCAAACAGCTGCAAACGTCCAGGCCAGAATTTTTTTTTTGTTGACCAGTAAATCAGACTTTTTCAACTTATAAAAAATAAAACTATCGTGCAGTCCAAAAAGAAGCTGCCATGTTGTCATGGTCAGCACACTGCGCTCGTCATTCCGAGGTCACAGGTTTGATTCAATCTCCTGGCATGGTAGCTGAAACGATAAGACAACTGTGTTATATTCAGTCCAGTCTGCTACGTAGTACACCGTGGCAACATTGGATACACAAATCATTAATATTTGAATAGGTAAAATATTTTATTTATTAATAGTGTATTAAATAATGAGGGTTTAAGGTTTATTGTTATGAGACCCCTGAGTCTGGAGAGTGGTTCTGATCACAGTTCAATGAAGCTAAAAGATTCCACGTGGAGGAATGCATCTTGTGATTTACACTCAAACACAAAGGTCACATATGGTAGAGTCGAGGCAATGGACTAGGGGACAATATACGTCTTTGCTATAAATTAGATGAATGGAAAAGTCGTAACAATCTAAAGAGCATTTCCCTTTGTTTTCTGTCGTGTGCCTTGGTTGTGTAACTTTGCTCAAAACCGAGCGAACTATATCAGTGGTGGTGGAATAGAGGAAGTAAACACATCATCTAGCAGTGCCTTATAACGTTAAAATGACCTCACAGCATGTGCAGTTTTCTTTTTAAATAAATAGTAACATTGCCTTTTCGTTTAAAGTTAAGTCATATTAAATCCCTGCCTACATGGGCAAAGTCTTGGTGGTCTTTGCCACTTGAAGGCCACGAGCCAGTGGTGGAAATTTCACATTGCCATGGTCGAGGCTTTCAGTTTTCACAGAACAACTGGTGTTGCAAGTGGCCAGACTCATCATGAGATGCCCACTTTCGACTTCCCCCAGAGTCGTACTTATTGTATATATCACAGAAGGGTTGTTTAACCTTGTTCACCACCAACTGGGATTTTAACTGATCACCTTTTGTTGGTGTTCTGCCAGGTAATGTAATCATAGGAATGGAAGGGTGGCACAATTGATGGAACGATCAATTATTCTTGTTTCCTTATGAGCGATGCGTTTCATATTTAAAACCTTTGGATTTTTTCGGGGAGGTTACATATGTTTTGCTAATTTTCAGATAATTTATATGGAATGATTGAAAGTGTCTTCCTGCTACCAAGAGGGACAGTACCCGAAGCCTCATGGCATCACTATTGGCGGCAAAAGCGTGGATGTGACTTCACGTGAAATATCTTCATGTTTTTTGGATGAATGGAAATATTTAGTTGTTTCAAGATCGACATAAATGTTTGACTCTCGGCCCAAAAATTGGGCACATGTGAACAATCCTTACTCGTCCATAATACAGGTGTTTTTTTTGGGGGGGGGGGGGTTATTTGTTGCGAAAGCCTATTTGTTAAATCCTTACTCGTGTTAAAGATCGTGAAGGTTAAGGTGCAGCTCTGCATGCACCGGTGGAAGGGCCTCCACTAGATATAGCAATAGAGAGCCACTGTAGATGGTAATTTTTGGCCTACTCTTCCAAGCCATCCAAACGTCATGTAAGAGGCATTGCTGAAGTGCTAATGTTAAAATATGCCACACTGGCAACTGGGGAATTTTACACACGGCACCACCGCTGCAACAGCTTCAGAATGTCAGAAAATCTACAGGGCATGGGGGCCTGGCTTTTGTTTTTTGTTTTAATGGGTGGGTGAGGCAGTGTTAGCTGCAGGCTGTTTAAGACGAGCTCAGGATGCTTGCATTGCATACCAAATACACGGGAGAAATAAGAAAGCAATTGGAAAGCTAGGTAAAGCAATAGAGATCCCACTCCAGCGTGTTAACCCTTCAAGTCACCAGCTGCATGAGTGTAAGCAGTGCTTACAGACAAGTAGCAAGCTAAGCCTTTTATGCCGGTGCTTCAGCTGGATAGACGAAAATTGGGCGCCACGGTATACAGGAGGTTCTTGGGTTCGATCCCGACCCTGACGCCTGCTGTATATTTGGAGTTTTCATGCTCTCCCCGTGGTCGCGTGGATTTTTCTCCGGGTCCTCCGGTTATCCCTCCACATTTAGAAACCTGCGTTTAGAGTATTTTACTGCTATAGATTTCCACGTGATAAGCCACTTCTTTGAGCTATCATTTGTGGCCAGGTCGCTTTTAAAAAAGAGCTTTACATTTCAGTGGACCTTATCTGGTAAAATAAAAATAGTTATAGTAAATAGTTTCAGTGTAGTTGTTTTGTTAAGACTCAATATGAGAGGTTGTCTGAGTTAAAATCCTGGATGGGGGGATGGGGGTTAGTTGACTTCGAAATCAAGTCTCTTAAAGGGTCAATACAATGAGAACCGCTTTGTGAGAAGTCTAAACAAATAAAAAGGGGTTTTTTTCACCAGGTAAGGCCCATTGACGGATATAGCTCTTTTTTGGAAGCGAGCTGGCCACAAATGAAAGCTCAATTAAGTGTGCTTCTGATGTGCACATGTATAGCTGCCAAATATTCTAAACACAATGTTGATTCTAAATGTGGAGGGGAAAACCGGAGAATCCGGAGAAAAATCCACGCGGCCATGGGGAGAACATGCAGACTGCAAATATACAGGCGTCAGGAGCTGGATCGAACCCACGACCTGTATTCCAGGCGAGGTCGTTAACATCTCGCCACCGTGGCACCAAGTGATTGGTGATGGGTCCGGTGAGCAACTGGCTGCTGACATGGCAATGTGGAATCTTGACCAAGTGCCTGAGAGCGGCCAACGTAGTAGATGTGCGATGCACCATACTCATTCCAGCCGAGGAGTTTCGCCACTTTGAGTAAAACAAAAAGTGTTTTTTTACGATCGTGAAAAAGTCACCTTGACTGCAGAACGTCAATTGGCTCCATTGATTTAAAGGAACATAACACAATACTGCCCATTTTCCTACATTTGCCTCTCCACATAAAAAAAAATATATTTTACACAACACATCAGTCATCTTCTTGGTTCTTTCGGTAAAGTCACGTAGAAGGGAAGTAAGCAGCCGTCCTCGGCTGCTTGCGTTGTGGCCGAAACGCCGTGAGAATTGTTTTATTATGTTTTATTTTTATTATTTTATTACTTCCCTTCTACGTGACTTTACCGAAAGAACCAAGAAGATGAATCCCTGCAGTCACGAAAGCTTTAAATCGAAATTTAACACATCAGTCACATGGCATTCTAGAGGGGCTTAACAGCAGCAGTATTTGTTCAATGCAAGCACATTCTGAATCTGTTTCGACAGGAGCTTGAGCCAAGGGTGAGCTGCTAAATGTTTATATGCAAAGACTGTGTGAGCACTGAGTGCCTTAGGCATCATCGTTGACGACATTAAGGCTGCATTACAATTGTTTTTTTCCCCTCTACGAGCGATAATAATCTTAATTTCTTGTCTGATGCCTCCATATGGTATTTAAATAAGATAGTTTCTAAAACAAATGCATCGTAAACAAAAAATAATCAACATCTTCTCATTTTCTCTGAATAGATAAGAATATAAAGGCTGATCTTTGGTGATTAGCTGCAGTAACAAATGTACTTACAAATGCACATGTACCCATGGTCTTAAAAGCTTAACAAAGGATTTGTCCTCATTGGGATGGCGTAATGTTGCCAAATGTAGCATATTTCAAATGTTATAATCTTACAAATTGTGAGAAGGCATTTGTGTATGTGGAAGTGCAGAGTGTACCCATGAATGTTAGATGTCTCAAAGTGCACCTGGTCTGGCACACTCAGTGGTGAAATTGCTACCACCTTGGCAGCTGTTGTTGTTGGTGTAAGCACTGTTGGCATTAGCACTGTTGGCACACTGCACTGTGATTCCAGAAGAAAAAAAATCCATTCCTTGCCCTTGAACACCAGTGGTAACTAAATTTGAATATGGCCTGGGCTCATCTTAGGTCAACTTAGACTAAAATATGCAATCAGCAGTGTTGGAACTTCAGCTTTAAGGCTAGAAAGGGACCACATTCTATTTTGTCCCCGTGTATTTCAATATGTTCACGATCTAAGGTCACTTAGCCACGAGAGGGCTTCAGTAGAGATTCTAGATTTGAAGCTTTCGTGACTGCAAAGATTCATATTCTTAGGTTTTTTCGGTTAAGTCACGTAAGTAAAACATCAAAAAAAAAAATCACGACGTTTCGGAGGCAACACAAGTCTCCGTCATCAGGTGGGACCGTCGCAGCCGAATTAGCTGCATCAAGTGAGGCAATGATTCAAGATGTAGAGAGTTCGTGTAGTTTTGTTATTCCTCATCCGTTGAAGGATCACAGACTACAGTGGCTTACTAAAGGGCCCGTATTTTGGATTGCATGGCGACAATTGAACTGTGGCTTGTCTTTAATATTCCATGTATGAATGAAAGTGGCCAAACATAATGCTGGACACACCACCCTTTCATGTATTTTTCTGGTTTCTGCAGGTTCCCAGTGCCTCAATATATCATGCAGGAGCTCTTTATGTGTGTGTGTGTGTACGTGTGTGTGTTTGTGTGGGGAGCAGTATTGCAACGGTTAACACGCTGCGCTATGAACCCGGCAACCCGAGTTCGCTCACGGCGAACACCAGTGACGATTATCTGAACCGGTCATGGGCCTACTCTAGATCGACTCAGCCTTAATTGAGTACCTGGTGCGATGTGTAAATGCCACCACCGGAGAGACAAAGGCAGCCGGGCGTGGTGCTGGCCACCCACCCCCTCGTGTAACGTTCTGACGTTCATATGTGCATCGCTAACAGAACTTGCTCCAACAATCTCTGAAGGCTATATGGGGGATCTTTGTTTTGTTTGTGTGTGCGCGCGTGTGCGACGTAATGCGATAGTCTGAGAGTGTAAAGTGGAGGAGGCCGGGCTCAAGCCAGCACCGGAGGTGTCAAGAAAGAGAAATGAGACTGCCAAGAGGCATTAGGCACGCAAAGCGGGAGCAGAAATTTGCAGACTGAAATGCACTGGGCATGTTTGTAAAAGGCGAAGAGACACGCCGGTGCCCGTGGGTGCTGGTGCGAATGGGGACCCGAATGAATTAAGGAATGCACGTCCCGTTGCCGTGGTCGCAAAGTGATAGATTGCTGTTTAGAATTTGACCTCGGCCTATCCACGCTTACATGTTTATTCCGTGCATGTGTTAATTACGTGGAAGGGGGGGGAAGTGATGTGATGATGCGTAAAACAAGACTTATTTCTGCCCAGTTTTGTTTTCTGTTCATTTATTGTGTGGCTAGAGCTCGATTGGTAAAGCAGCAGCAAGGCCACCCAGTCGAAACGCCGTTGCTCTCGTTCAAATCCCGAACGACGTACACATCCGCCCAACGATCATCAATCATCCGCATCATTATCGTGAAATTGTCAACAATCACCATCAATAATAATCATCATCACCATCGCAGGCGGATCTAGCAACTTCCCAGTTGGGGAGGAGGGGAAGTCTGTCCTGACATTGAAATCATTTAGACTAGGACCTTCATTAATTAATAGATCATATCAAAGGGAAATGTGTGATTATGTGTATCTGTTCAAAATATTTAGCGTACTTCCCGACATGGAACAAACTTGAAATTTGCCATGTGGGTACTTTCCAGACTGTACACCATGCAAAAAGTCTAAAAATAGACTTTTGTAAAAAAAAGATTGGGGGGAGGGGGGGTGCGCAATAATGCATATATTTTGCACGACAAGTGAGCTGTGACGTCAAATCTGTCATGTGACCCGTGTGCGGAAGCGTAACGGAGTGTGCCTGCTGATCACGGGTAAAGTGAAATAAAACATGATAATTGGTTCTTTACCCTTCTATCTGGCAACAAAACTGACACCTTTTTGCAAGGAGTCATGTTTGCATAGACCGCAATACCTGCAGTCATAATACAAACAAAAGAACATAACTCTGATAATGTGCACTGTCCCTGAAGTTGATTGGTCCACACCCGAGACAGCTTTCCTTCGAGCCTAGTCTCATATGGGTTGGACCAGATGACGCCAAAAGGCGCACAACTCAAGGACAATGCACCATCAGAGTATGAGAGCTCGGGGCAAGCATCTACACTATGGGGACCTCATTTGCCAGTAAAAATATGATAATTGGTTCTTTACCCTTCTATCTGGCAACAAAACTGACACCTTTTTGCAAGGAGTCATGTTTGCATAGACCGCAATACCTGCAGTCATAATACAAACAAAAGAACATAACTCTGATAATGTGCACTGTCCCTGAAGTTGATTGGTCCACACCCGAGACAGCTTTCCTTCGAGCCTAGTCTCATATGGGTTGGACCAGATGACGCCAAAAGGCGCACAACTCAAGGACAATGCACCATCAGAGTATGAGAGCTCGGGGCAAGCATCTACACTATGGGGACCTCATTTGCCAGTAAAAATATGATAATTGGTTCTTTACCCTTCTATCTGGCAACAAAACTGACACCTTTTTGCAAGGAGTCATGTTTGCATAGACCGCAATACCTGCAGTCATAATACAAACAAAAGAACATAACTCTGATAATGTGCACTGTCCCTGAAGTTGATTGGTCCACACCCGAGACAGCTTTCCTTCGAGCCTAGTCTCATATGGGTTGGACCAGATGACGCCAAAAGGCGCACAACTCAAGGACAATGCACCATCAGAGTATGAGAGCTCGGGGCAAGCATCTACACTATGGGGACCTCATTTGCCAGTAAAAATATGATAATTGGTTCTTTACCCTTCTATCTGGCAACAAAACTGACACCTTTTTGCAAGGAGTCATGTTTGCATAGACCGCAATACCTTCAGTCATAATACAAACAAAAGAACATAACTCTGATAATGTGCACTGTCCCTGAAGTTGATTGGTCCACACCCGAGACAGCTTTCCTTCGAGCCTAGTCTCATATGGGTTGGACCAGATGACGCCAAAAGGCGCACAACTCAAGGACAATGCACCATCAGAGTATGAGAGCTCGGGGCAAGCATCTACACTATGGGGACCTCATTTGCCAGTAAAAATATGATAATTGGTTCTTTACCCTTCTATCTGGCAACAAAACTGTCTCGGGTGTGGACCAATCAACTTCAGGGACAGTGCACATTATCAGAGTTATGTTCTTTTGTTTGTATTATGACTGCAGGAATTGCGGTCTATGCAAACATAACTCCTTGCAAAAAGGTGTCAGTTCTGTTGCCAGATAGAAGGGTAAAGAACCAATTATCATATTTTTACTGGCAAATGAGGTCCCCATAGTGTAGATGCTTGCCCCGAGCTCTCATACTCTGATGGTGCATTGTCCTTGAGTTGTGCGCCTTTTGGCGTCATCTGGTCCAACCCATATGAGACTAGGCTCGAAGGAAAGCTGTCTCGGGTGTGGACCAATCAACTTCAGGGACAGTGCACATTATCAGAGTTATGTTCTTTTGTTTGTATTATGACTGCAGGTATTGCGGTCTATGCAAACATGACTCCTTGCAAAAAGGTGTCAGTTTTGTTGCCAGATAGAAGGGTAAAGAACCAATTATCATATTTTTACTGGCAAATGAGGTCCCCATAGTGTAGATGCTTGCCCCGAGCTCTCATACTCTGATGGTGCATTGTCCTTGAGTTGTGCGCCTTTTGGCGTCATCTGGTCCAACCCATATGAGACTAGGCTCGAAGGAAAGCTGTCTCGGGTGTGGACCAATCAACTTCAGGGACAGTGCACATTATCAGAGTTATGTTCTTTTGTTTGTATTATGACTGCAGGTATTGCGGTCTATGCAAACATGACTCCTTGCAAAAAGGTGTCAGTTTTGTTGCCAGATAGAAGGGTAAAGAACCAATTATCATATTTTTACTGGCAAATGAGGTCCCCATAGTGAAATAAAACATTTCTGCGGAGGGAGCTCGTAGGAACATTGGGTTGCTCGGTCAATGGCCAGGGTCAACGGCGGCGTGGTGTATTCCGCAAATATGGCCGACTGTGAGGGCGGGCATAAGCCGGCGTGAGTAGGTATAAACGTTGAGTTTTATAAGGGCACCACGGGGTGACCAGCCCCTCCCCACCCAGCCCCACCCTTCCCCCCTCCCCACCCAGCCCCTCCCCTCCCAACCCAATCCAGCCCCTCCCCACCCCCCCCTCCCCACCCAGCCCCTCCCCACCCTCCCCTCCCCACCCAGCCCCACCCTCCCCACCCAGCCCCTCCCCACCCAGCTCCTCCCCACCCTCCCCTCCCCACCCAGCCCCACCCAGCCCCTCCCCACCCTCCCCTCCCCACCCAGTCCCTCCCCAATCTCCCCTCATTTCCCCCATGCCCTCCCCCCCACTCCGTCGGGATTTGCCAGTGGTCATCATCAGCATCACACAGTACTGATAATGAGAATTTCCAGGTCAAAATTGATCAATTGTGTTCTCAAAATATACTTGATTAAATATCCTAAGGATTACATTTTCTGCAACCCTTTGTCAATGTATTGCTGGAAAAAGGCCTCACGATTCATTTTCTGGTCAGCCGCAATGTGTTGACCATACTTCACCTTGCTGGCCAGTACGGATTAGATGTCACCAAGAATGTTAGCCATAGCCGACGATCAAAATTCAGGTCCCAGTATTCATAGCTTAGTGCCCTATGCACCATGCCACTGCTGCCCACGGATTTCAACGAAGTTATTGAACACAAAGTTGCCATTTGTGTTACCATCTGACCATATAGGACCGTGGCAGATGCACCTGGCCCAGAAGAGTCTCAAATCCTGGCTGAGGGTCAGTTCCACTCATAGTTTTTTTTACGAAGTCAGTAAAAATGGATATCACCTTGTGGGAGGTGGTGAGTGGTCACCCAAGACAGAGACTGGTTCCTGCCGTAGCAAAGCTGGAAATTTCACCACTGGCTCAGGGCCGAAATTGAAGATGTAGTGCTGATAATTATCCTCGAATTAACATTTATCTTTTTCGCCACGGGTATACGATGTGCTTTTTTCAATTCATTTTTGTTTTGCTCTACACATTTCAGACGTTAATTGCTTGTGCTGTATAATTTAAATGATTATTTAACATTTTACTATATACAGCATATTCTGCTGAAATATACGCAGTGCTATTTAAACAAATTGAATACATTTTAACATAATTACCACACACATACATGGTTCTAGTAGTACTCTCTTCATGAAGTTAAATAATGAGCAAACATCTTACATGGTGTTTATTATTTCAGATTCGTTTCTATTTCTTCTTTATACTATTCCGGCATATAATAAGCTTACACTTTCTCAGTCTCAAACGCTTTGCCAAGAAGCGTTCTCGGTAGAGTTAAACCAAAGTATAAGAGCACAACACTAAGACTTTGTAAATCACATTCAATTAAATCGTCTCCCCCACAGTATTTGCCATTCTTTTGCTTTAACCTTTTTTAACCCACACTTCTTGCAATCGATAATACACAGGCGTAAAAGAATGTAATGAACATAACCGGAAAAATACTTTTAGACACTTTGCACACCGCTATTACAGCTTCTTGCGGAAGGCATGAAATTTCACCGCCGCTTTTTTGATCGACGGTTGGCGCATCCCTGCACGAAGAAGGACACAAGCGCTGCCTGCCTCCACGCAGCGGTGGGGCCTTCTGTTTTGATCCGTCAGATTTCTTCTCCTCTTAGGTTGACTTTAAAAGGAAATGCCAACTCCCTGGTAATAAGGGGGTGGGCATCTACCGGACTCAATTAAAACCAATCATCACGCTTATTTAACGTCTCCGTGACCCAGATATTTGCTATGGAAGAGGCGCTTTTGCCGTGCGGCACTCGTAAGGAGCGCGCTGCCGTAGATGTGTGGCACTTTAAGCGTAGCGCTCTTGGGCTGCTGTCTATGATAGGGTAGAGTGGCAGAGAATTTAGCTCCCAATCAGAACACTGTAAGTTAATTCCCCTTCTAGGGTTAACTTCGGCTATCATCCTCCACTCGAGATGCATACAATGAGTCCTAATTTATTGGGAAGTCAATAGCAGTTTGCTATGGGAAAATTATTCCTTGTAATAGGAATGTAGACATTTTACCACTGGCTTATATGCACAAATAGAGCTGCATACAGGTGGACCTTAAACTTTACGACCTGGGAGTTGTTTGTATGTGGAACCTTTTTCGCACCGTACGTAGCCAACCGTGTTAATCGGAGGTTTGATCAATTAGACACTGACAAGTTTCTTTGTTTCAAACTAAACAGGCCAAAGCATCATCCATCTATTTATACATTACATTTTTATTGGTGACCGAGTGCTCAACATCGGTGGGCGATTGTGTCGTATACATTTAGATTTTAAATGTGGCGAAATGGCTGCAGGTTCTCGGGGAGAACAGGGCCCATTTAGAGACAATAAGTTAGCATCTCTCGAGTCCGAGGTTTGCACTGTAAGATAAAAGTTAAAATTCCTTCTGGATTTGGAAGTGTTCTCACGAGCAGAAATGTTGACGGATTCAGCTCAGCCTAGGATGATGACAGCTTGCGAGAACACTCAGTTGCTTTAAGAGGACATATGCTGGCCAGAGAGGGAGTGGATTATAAAACCAGGTTGTAGGCACTTGAATGGATAATGGGAGCAGGCATATTGTTACGTGTTTCTCTACTCTAACTGTTTTAGAGATCCTGACTGAGAGGTTCGCCAGAGAAAGAGACTTTGCTTGCTTACACGTTACTGTCCTTTACATGCAAAGGCAAAAACAAAGATCTCCTTTTTTGCCTTAGCAAACTTTTGGGGGCAAGTGCTGTTAGCGAGCACCTATGAAGGCCCGGCATGGAACACAAGGGGGTGTCTGGCAACCACCACGTCCGACTGCGTTTGTCTCCCCAGTGGCGATGTTTACGCACTGTACTTGGTACTAATTTGAGGCTGAGTCGACCTAGGAAAGGCCCAGGCCTCTTCAGATAATCGTCGCTGGTGTTGACCGGGTGGCCAGGTTCGTAGTGCAAGCTCCTTAACCGCTGTACCACCGATCCCTACACAAAGACCCCCCCCCCCCGCACGCCTCCCCGTATTGTCATCGCGCGTGTCTGTGATCTATAAGAAGGTGAACGATGTCATAGCTCCCTATTATCCCTGCACATGTGGAAATTGCACACACCCATGGTGGTAGTCACTCTTTTGCGTGGGACAGCCACTCTTTATTCTCTTCAGAACAGAGCTCATCCCATCAACCCTGGAGGGAGGGATACACGAAGTCAAACCACAATGTGGATTTGATTTCACAAAATTGTTATTGCGAGGGAAACGCTCCAACCGCTCTACCGCTTGACCCAATATATACTTGCGCACACATGCATTTTTTGTAGAAATGTCTTAATCTTTAAACTTTGCTAAATAAGACACATTTCCATGTTCTTTTAAACATCCTACAATTAATTATAAGCATGATTACATTTTGCACGTTCATCTTAAATGAGGGTGTCGTAGTGGCACAGTGCGTACGTAAACATGCCGTCGTGCATTTAAAAATTTAATTCTTTGCAGACGGAACGTGTGCGGCTGGGTAGCGGTTTGCCGCATTAAGCCACGTGTGCAGGATTCGAAATTCTGCTGCCTCTCAGGCTTTTGATTTTTATGCATGTGAATGTGTTGAGGGTATAGGTGCGAAGGATGAAAAAGCCAGGCTGGGAACCTCTCCATGCCTACTCCTCCAGTGGGCCATTCATTTTTAGGATCATTCATTTAGTAACCCACCCCACCCATCTCCTAGAGGCCTAGAGGGTTATCAAAGTTGAAGAAGTGGACATCAGTGACGTAGAGTTTATTGAAACGCATGGCATAGACAGGTTAAAAATATAATAATCATTATACATCGCGTTGTGTGTAAACTGGTGTCAATTCCCATAGTGTCCTGTGTGTATACCTGAATCGTTTGTTCAATCAAATACTTTCAGAATAAAAAAAGGCGAGGCTGTGTGATGAGCAAGATCCCATGGAGAAGGTTGCCAGTTCAAATCCTGGTTGGAGTTAACTCGGGCCATCATCAACATTATCATCACCCCTCGGGGTTGATAAAATTACTACCAATTTGGTTGGGAAGTAGTCAAGAGCGGGTATCCTATGAAGATACTCGTTTCTGCTTTAGGAATATGTCGTTTCTGTCACTAGCTCGGGGCTGTAAAGAAGAGATGAGCACCGCCTCATGGTCATTTGAACAGGAAATCGCGAGAACCTTACATCTATAGCTAGGTGAGAAGAGTTGTTACGTAAGGTAACCTACCATCCACCTACTCCCCTGCCTCCCTGCTCTTGGATGAACAACCTGACCCAGAATTGTGGTATTTTTGTTTCACTTAATTGTGTGGGGGAGAAGCGGGGTTCGGGTGGATAGGGATATATGAAATATCTACCACCCCCCTACTTAAGAGTGTCTACCACCTGCCTACTTAAGAGTGACTACCACCTGTCTTCAAATAAGTAGCATAGAATAACAACACAATGCCAACACATGCATAGTCATACTGTCTGCGTTTCATGTTAATTGTCTCTTTGTTTTTGGTGAATTAACTGGAAGCAAATATCCAATCTAGATGTTTTCATGTTGTCTTAAAATCATTGATTCAGATATTGGCAGAACATTCGACTCACAGTGGGGAGGGTGAGAGTTCAGATTCTGGCTACTGGTCAACTGTAACCATCGTCATCCCACTGGGGCTGATATAAAATGAGTGCTCATTTTTTGTGAGTTAGCAGTGCCAGAATCAGAATGTGTATTTATTACTGGAGGAATCCGATGAGCTATGAAGCTAATTTTCACAGATGTCCAGCAGGGGCACATAACAACGTTACAACAACAAACAATACAAAAACATGATAAGAGTGCAAAGTGCAAGAAAAGTAAACAAATAACCGAAATCACATGCAAATAAAACTAAACGAAACCATCCTCATCCTCCTAAATGTTCCTATTTGCATGAAATAAATAGACTGTGCCTCTACTCAAACAGCTCCGTGTCCTCCAGTCTCAGTGTGAACAGTTCCCCAATACAGTAGCATACTGCGTGAACAGTTCCTCTCAACTGTAAGGTATTCTCCTCCATAATTCCCCAAAGGAATAATTGCCACTGGTTTCATTGTCAGGTCTGAGTTTTCGGGGTGGCCACATCATGTCGTATCTGCTTCCAATCCATGGTCCACTGAATTCCTCGTTCAAACATTTTCCGAATCGCGAGGGCATTATGTGCCCCGGAGCTCCATCATGCTAGGTAAAAAAAAAATAACTGCCTTCATATACGTTACATAATGTTAGAGGCCCAATACTGTAATACTGTATTATTATTTTATTCTGAAATGCGGAATGTTCACTGCTGGTTCAGGGCCAGTGACGGAGATGATCACCGCCCCATGCTTAAATGAACACCGAGATGCTTTGACTTTTGATTTTGATTATATATTTGGATGTAAGACTGTTATTTATTTCCCATCGGTCAATTTCTGTCACTAACCTCATCGTGTTATTATATGAATATATAACAATGCACTCTTTGGTTTACTTATTGTGCTGTTTGAATGGATTTAAATTCAAAATGTTACATTCATCCTGTAACATTCCAAATTTAGAGGCTTTAAAAGGATGTCAAGCGTTAATGACGCATTTTTGTAAAATCTCAGAGTGAAATGTGTCTGCCAGCAATAATGAAGTCAACTCGTTTTCTGGGTGGTTAAAATGCTTCGGAATTTTAACTTGCATTGCACCACAGAGCAGTGGGATTTGATCCTGGGTTGGAATGCTGGGAGCAAACTATGATTGAACTAAGTTATCAGATCATCTCTAAATCAGGGTTAATAAATGAAGCATGATAGCCCTGCATGTAAATAAATTGTTGGTTTTTCGCACGTAAAATATCTGAACAAAAAAAATACAAGTCCACACCACGTGATCCGCTTATGAACTCTGCTGCTGGTGCCTTACAATGGCGGCCGCTGAACAATCACATTTGCGTGTGCCGTCCATGCGTGCCAATTGCTTTCGATCGTTACTAAAATTTGATCAGATTCGATTATCGTTCCGCGGCTTTTGGAATTGATAATCGACTAAACAACCCTACGACCAATGACTGCATAAGTAAAATCAACATGTTACATTTTCATCATTCATTTCTCGGCGATGCCCCGTAACAATCTGGCAAAATTTAGATCCTCTGCCACCCGACCTAGCCAAATAAATTAAACTGTCACACGGTGTAAATGGGTTTAATTCGCCAATGATTATTGTTTTGGTCCATCGACAAGCTGAATAACAATCTTCACTAGCAAATTTAGCCAGTAGGTACGAGACGTTTCACTTGAAACTGCATTAAGCATCAACAGGAAAACAATCCAGAGGAAAATCCAGGAAGTCAGAATAACAGTGTCATGTGACCCTGCATCTTAAATATGTGTCTTGACATCACAGGAACAACCAAATGCAGTGCAATTGCAAAGAGGGTTATTTTTTAATTGGCAATTTTTTAACCACCTTACTCTGGCACCCACAATCCTATAACTATGAGGGCATTATCACTTCTCAATTATTTTCTCCTTAAATTTAATCATGAGAACAGACTTTCCTGACAAGGTGATTTGCATGCAATTGACCAT
The DNA here is from genome assembly GCF_015708825.2 of Lethenteron reissneri. Taxonomy (NCBI): domain Eukaryota; kingdom Metazoa; phylum Chordata; class Hyperoartia; order Petromyzontiformes; family Petromyzontidae; genus Lethenteron; species Lethenteron reissneri. Next base: position 2,429,679 of record NC_083791.1, read on the forward strand.
TCCTATTGGCACGGCAAAGTGATGCCAGCCACAATTAATTTATATTGTGATGTTCCCTAATATTCTTATAGTAATAAGGGGAGAGGGATAATTGGTGCTGATAGCATTCCTAATGGGCATTTTCCCTAATCAATTTAAAGTGAAAGACATAAAAACAGCATTGCCTGCAGGTGATGTTAATATGAGTTGCTTTATAAAGATGTGCCCAATGATTGTGTGTTGTGGCAAGATAACGCCGTGCTCATTTCATCAAACAAATGCATAATGCATTTTAAACAAAATTGTATTTATAAATCCTGCTTACAATTGTGCGTGCAAGAATCCATTGGTTACAATTAATGCAAATGGTATGCTTATTTCAAATTCAGACCAGTGAGGCAAACACAACTACTGTATACAAATGAGTCCAAAAATTTAGAAACTATACCAATAACGCGATAAATTTGAGACGAAAATAATTGACGCTCGAATCTATTAACTATCAGAATTGTGACAATTTGTGGAATTGCTGGGGGCTAAATTATACCGTGCCTAATTATTAGCCTGCACGAAGTGATCTCTCAGCGTGGCAGGTGAAACAATGAGAAGAGTTTCTTAAATCCCTTCGTTATTTTTTCATCCACTCTGCTTTATAAATGAGTGTGCCGCAATGAGTCAATTGGTAGATCGCATGTGTGGTGGGGTAGAGTGTGAGTACTCCCATCAATTTCCAAATCGTGTGGCTACCATGGGTAGAGGAGTTTTCTGTAGACGTCTCCTGTGGGTGCCCTTCTGTCGGCAGTGGCTTGAGAGGGAATTCGGAGGGCTACACCCTTAAATGAGCATTGGAACAGCGCTCGCCTTTGTTGTTGGTCCTGAAACAGTGGACATTTAACATTTTCACGACAGAGTAATACAGTAGAATATTTCTTAACGATCACCCCTGTAAACGGCTAGTCACTTAACGAAGGGCCTCCATAGAGCCCACAATGTGTTCGCTTACCGACCATTCTCCTGTCAACGACGGGATGTTTTAGGTACAGTAAATATGAATGAACGCATTGATTAACCATGTTTATTTTAATATTCTGTCTGTTATGTTGTTAGTATCTCCATATATTAATATCCATTGTTGTTTAAATATTATAAAGTACGTATTTTGGGTGACAAAGTGTAAATTTCGATGCTATTTGGAACAAATTAAGCCTTTAACATGTCTTTCCTAAACTTACTTCACGACCAAATTTTTAACGACCGGTTTCGTCGAACCAATTACCGTTGTTAACAGGGGTTCTACTGTACTCTTCATGGGACAGCATCTTTTGGCACTGCAGTTTATGTTGTGAGCCAAGGGTGGAATGGGTTACGGCAACCGCCAACCCGAACTTGAACTTGTCACCTTCCGATTCATGATGGCGTTTTTTTTTGGCACGTAGTGATGATGTCGCCCTATCCTGTTAACGACCAAATACCGGAAGGCTTCGTCACAATTCTGGCAATCGCATGATGATGCCGGTTGTAATCAACACTGAAAAGTCGTACTCAAATTGTAAATGCTGGGGGTTTGCTCTCTAGCACACCGATGTGCTGAAGTAGTAACTAATTGCCACGTTTTGTTCACGTGACAGACTTTACTATTTGGATGTATCGGGAGGTGGGTTCACATACATTTACATTTTGCTATCTAACCCAAAAACGTTACTATGAATAATAACATTGATTGTGAAAGCCTATGCATTAAATTAACCTTTCCGAGTGTGATTCAAGGATACTGCCCCACTGCAACCTGTCCAGATGTTTTTTTAATAAGTGTCGTGTGAATAGAGAATTCATCATCTGGTCTCTGCGGCTGAGGAATGAGAATGGGATTCAGGATGAGTCTGTAGACTCTGTAATGACTGCAATACCACTGTAATCCTAATTTGCCAACTTTTAATCAGAATGTTCTCGTCATATCTACAGTCTAATTTAAGGATTAATAAAGCACAAGAGGTATCAGATAGGGTGTGGATCTCGAATATGAAGCATGACACAAAATGAGATTAAAATGACTTGGCGTGTCTGGTAACATTATAATTGTGCATACTGCGATGCTGCCCTTCTGTTTGATGTTCAGAAACAATGAGAAGAGTTGGTGGAATTTGCTGCCATGGGATTCGTGCTTCTAATTATGGGTGAATTTGCACAGAAATGAAAGCTTGCATTCAAACATTGCCCGTGGAGCTGCATGCAGAAAACCAAACCGTCTGGTAAACAAACCAAACTATCAAAGGCATGCTTGTTAAAGAACACGGATGTATGCATGCTCGTTAAAGAACACGGATGCGTGCACTGAGTGACTGGGCAGCTGCCTGGCTGCCTGGCACTGTGGTTAGAGTGCTCGGTTAATAACATTGTCATCATCATCAGCCATGATCAATCCACTGCTGGATGAAGGCCTCTACCTAGCACCTGTATATACAATGATTTTATCGCTCCATTTTCTTGACTCACAAGTGAATAGTAAAATCTTTCCATCTCATTCTTCTCGAGGTTGTCGACGTTAACAGTGCCTCTTCTCTGGGAAGACTCCTCACGATGATGGGAATAGGGAATTCCCATTTTTGATTCGGAGGTGCTCATCTGAATTGACTCCACCATAATGGTTGTTTGAGTAGGAATACACTTTACCTTCAGCCTTGGCTATGCAAATACCGTTCTATATCATTGTATTCCAATACCATTAGCAGGCATTGAAGGAAAACACACGTGGATAATATGCATCTTTAGGCTTTCATAGTTGTACACGGAGGTACTTTAGGAACGTTTAGCATCGATATTAACATGGGATGATGCAACACCCTGTGTGTGATGTAGGAGGTCGGCAGAGGTGAAGAGTGGAGCAGGTTTGTATGGATTTTCTTCCCAGCTGCGTGTTAACCTGGTTGGGGCTCCAGTGCTTTCAGCCAGCACTTGATTGAGATCTGCTGAACATGTGAGTGGCTGTGTGACCACACAACAAAGCCAGCTCTTGTGCCCCTTTGGGCTGTGTCCCAGCGAAAAAAAGGCCCACTTGGCATATAAAAGCCAATTAGTCACTGCCACATGGATGAGACAAAAATAATGAATCTATAATAATCAATTTTTAAATGTACGATCCCATAATTACCTCCACAAGTCTCTTGTCGGCTTCCTACATGTTTATTAATGGCCCTCTGTGCCTTACCAGACTGTCCATTTGTTTTTGTTTACATGGAAGTGCCTAAACCACCAAGGCATCTGTTTTAATATTGAAAAGCAAATTTCTCACGGCAATGGCAGGTCATTTGCATTAGCACCACATCTGCGAGCAGTGAAGTAATCACAACAACTTGCCTCCACTGTGCAAAGTGCATCAGATTCAGTGTGCGTTTATTTACAGTATCGCCGGTGTTAATGGTCACGATTAACGGCAGGGGAAAAAAGAACGCATTCACTTAAATTCCTTTGTTGAGGAGCCCTTCATTTTTCCAGAAATAAACGAGATTTCTTAAATGCCCCCGGTGCTGCTGAGGGAGTTGGTGGCCACGTTGGGTATAATTCGTACAGCAGGAGCCAGCTGAGGGCCACTGTGGCTCCCTCATTCTGAGATGCATTCACTCTGGTGTTGTGGAACTGATGGAATAGCTTCAAAATGGTTGAGTACAAACGTTCGGATCATAATTGTGATGGGTTCAAATCCCATTCAATGTCAAGGCAGACCTTCCAGATGCAGTATATGCCACTTTGTTAAGAAGTCGCCTATTTTTATGGATGTTAAAATCGCCCCCCATCCCGCATCCCTTACTATGATTGTGGACATTTTTGGGTTCAGGGCAATTGAAGGATATTCGCAATGACCCATGTTTATTTGGACACTTTGGATTTTGACTTGGTGGCACTGTCATGAGAGTGCAGGTGATCTTAATATGAGTTGCTTTATAAAAATGTGCCCGATGATTGTGTGTTGTGGCAAGATAATGCCGTGCAAACTGAAACATGTGAGTTCAAAATCACAATGTAGGTTCGACTCGGCTCACCACCCATTTGGGGGTCCATACAATGAATAGCACCTCATGGAGAGTCAGCAGTGGACACCCGATGGAGACACCAGTGTCAAGAGAATACACAGGCGTCCCTCGCATAACGCGCGACATACGTTCCTGAAAAACAGCGGGTGAGTCACCGTGCCACCCGATGATGCACAACCCTGCCAAGCCACGCCCTTGCACCCCAGTTGCGAGAACATGCTGCCTGGACAGAAGATCCCTTTTCTTCACTCTGCTGTCTGGATATGGCACTTCCCTCCCTGAACACATTGTCGGCGAAATCACCGATTCTGGTCTTCAGGCCTTCAAATGCCGAGCACCTACATAGACATCTCCTAACTTCACCGCACGACTTGTAGGACCAAGACTTTGAGCTCGAGAGAACCAATGATTTTGCCGATTAGATATACTGTCTGATATGGTTGTTCACTATTGCACCCAATTATAAAGTTAAATCGCGCTGTTTGAAGCCTATTTTCCCATAGAAATAGATTCTATAGGGGGGGGGGGTGCTGTATTTCCCACAAAAATAAAATTATTATTAAATGCATATATTTTAGCCCTGGATTTACAAAATACGTATAAATAAATTAATTAAAATATTCTAAACATTTCAAAAATTACTTAAGGAGTTTAATACTGGTAGTAACCTCCTGGTTACACCAGCCCACAGGGGATTATTTTGTCCGTCCGTCGTGCAGGGAGGAGCTGGGTGGGAAGGGAGGGGCTGGGTGCGGAGGGTGGGGCTTGGTGGGGAGGGGAAGGTGGGGAGGGTGGGGAGGGGCTGAGTGGGGAGAGTGGGGGTGGGAGGGGTGGGGCTGGGTGGGGAGGGGCTGCTCACCCCGTGGTGCCCTTAACACGTTCCTTCGAAGTGGGCAGGTAGGGACTTGGTTGGACAGCGCGGCGTTCAGGAGGAGGGGGGGGGGGTGCAGTTGGATGAGTGTGAATGTTGACCCTTCCCCCCCACCCTCCCCGACATCGTCAACCAATCGCGGCATAGCTCGGTGTTCGGTGGGGAGGTGCATGGGTGGGCGGAATTCCGGATATGCACGACAGACAGACAAATAATCCCTGGTGGGCAGTGTGGAACATCTTATTGGTTCTTTCGGTAAAGTCACGTAGAAGGGAAGTAATAAAATATTAAAAATAAAACATAATAAAATAATTCTCACGACGTTTCGGCCACAACGCAAGCAGCCGTCCTCAGGTGAAAACCAGGTCTGTCGGGGAGACAGCGTCTGCATGAAACAGCACACGTGCTTGGAGCATATATATAAGCTGGGTTGGAAGGGGGGGAAAAGGGCTGCTTCGACAAAATAATTTGCATATCAAGAGGAATTTAGCATATTTATGGGAAATGCAGGAATGTGATTAGTACTACATATGCCCGTGCATTATGCAGGGCTAGCAGCATCAAGGGAGGGGATATGGGAAATGCAGGTATGTGAATACTGTAGTACTAATTATGCCCGTGTATTATGCAGGATTAGCAGCATCAAAGGGAGGGGATAGGGGTAGCATTAATAAAGGGAAGGAGTGTTAATAGTATGTAGCTGCAGTAACTAAAACCAACACGTAAACAACTAAAGTATAAACTACATAGTATTATCAGTATACTAACTATACTCTACAATAAGCTGAGTTACTAACAGTAAGTAATACGTTACAATTCTACGTCGTAAAAATTATATAATATGCTTCCATCTAAACTTTATTCTCTTACATCATACGAGTCTACACCGTACTATATACTGCCATAGACAAACCCAACGTTAAATTATATACTGTATTGCTATAAACCACCTTATACATTGTAATATAGCACTATGTATTATTCTACCCACCCTAATGTATGTCACACTGCTATATATTCACTATACAATTACGATACTATATATTACTTTGAACATTGTATTAAGCCTATAAATGTTATACTATTTGTTATTATACACTGTACCATTGACTGTCGTGTCAATGGGTGAGTAGTGGGGAGAAACTTGCAGCGGAGCAAATAATCGATTCCCTGCGGAGAATACAATGCCAGTGAGTGGAACGCGGTCTGAAAGTCACCGTAAACGTGAACACAATCAGTTATGATCCGAAATGGTGTATTACGTCCTTCCAATGATTGCTAAGCCAGAATCCATCTTCTCGGTTGAAATTGTCTCTGTGTTTGTATATGTGGATCGCCTCATGAACGAATCTCTCATGGTAGCCAGATGGCTTGCAGAGAACCTCTGTCTTGGAGAAGTCAATGTCATGTGAGCCCACTGAATTGTAACAGTGATCTGCCACGGCTGAGGTGTTTGTCCTACCGTGTTTCAAGTCTGCTTTATGTTCACGGATGCGGTCCGAGACATGTCTTTTGGTTTCTCCAATGTAACTGCTACCACAGAGGAAACTTAGTTTGTAGACGCCAGGGTACTGTATGTCTGGAACCACATTTTTTACAGACGGGACCAGATCACGGATTTTATGTACTGTGTTGAATCGGACTTGGATCTTGTGTTTAATAAGGATTTTGGAGATCTTTTTTGTGACCCCAGCAATGTAGGGTAAGGTGATGGTCTTGAAAGGCTCCTCAACAGGATCCTTCTTGATGGTTGGAGTGATGGCCTTGCGGATTGTGTAGTCGGAGTAACCATTAGCCTTAAGAGCTTGGCGTACGTGTTTGAGTTCACTGGCAATGTGTTCCTGGTCGGGAAAAGCATTGGGCTCTATGGTACAGAGTCTTGATGAGGGAATTCTTCTGGGATGGATGGTGGTGGGAATCCGGTTTCAGGTAAGCATCCGTATGGGTGGCTTTCCTGTAGACAGAGTGGCTCATTGAACCATCAGGTCTCCTTTTAATTAGCTGTATCACTTGTGCTGTGACGGTTCCAGCTGAAGACGGAAGCTTGTGTTGCCTCGAAACGTCGTGATTTTTATTTTATTTTTATTTTACTTTTATTAATTTAATTTTTTACCTACGTGACTTTACTGAAAAAAACTAAGAATATAAAGGCTCATTCCTTGCAGCGTGCTTCATCCGCACCGAACCTCACAATGGCTCCTCTCACCCTCAACCAGTATATATACAAGGACTGTTTTCTTGGAATTTCTCTTACTTGATGCAGCAGTCGTGCTGTGACGGTTCCACCTGAAGACGGAAGCTTGTGTTGCCTCCGAAACGTCGTGATTTTTATTTTATTTTTATTTTACTTTTATTAATTTGAATTTTTTACCTACGTGACTTTACCGAAAAAACCCTAAGAATATGAATCATTGCAGTCACGAAAGCTTCAAATCTAGAAGTATTACTTATAACAATTACTTAATGAGGAGTAACTTCAGGGCTTCTTGAACAGTCCCTTCGGCTGCTTGCAGGCGCAGCAGCAGTAGAGGATAGACTTGCAAACGTGGCAGAAATAAGACGGCTACGCCCGGACCGTGAAACTGGTCGCTACCGTGACGCGGTGATGCCATGAGATTATACAATCAAAAAAATAGTTGGAATTCGTATCATTTAAAATTATTAGAATTTCTACTTTATTCTTATTTTTACCTGGGAATTCATGCTAGGAGGGGAGGGGGGGGGGGTACGTTACTCGGGGGATGCCTGCAGTCTATTCCCAGCACCGCCACCGCATTAATCATTTGACCAAAGAGACACCTTGACATTTGACTCGACTATCAAAAATTACCAGTCAATTTGCCTGGGGTCCAAACGAGCACTATGAAACAAATTAGCCGCTCGCAAACACAGTAGCCGAGGCCCGTCGCATTCCGGCATTTAGTCACGCAGCGAGTTGTGAAGGGGGCGGGTGTTTCCTGACACTCAACCGTACTCCATAGTTGGCTGCCTGCCACCACTCAGAAGCACTGGCTCCGTGCCTGTTCATATGATCTCCAATAGGTCACTGGGTGATCCACTCTTGCCTTGGCAGCTCAATCATAACAAAATAGGGTGCCGAGCAGGGTGGCTGCCTCTGCAGTGCACCTCCTCCATGGCAGCGGCGGAGCCCAACTCTGTTTTTTTTTATCAGAAGGGCCACACGCCGTGAAAGCCAATTGTTTTGATCGATAGCCGCGTGGCTTACGATATGAATGCAAGGTGTTAAGAAGCGATGGGTAGACTCCTGGCTATTATTTTGTAATTCAGAATTTCTTTCTACATGTGCAATGGGCAGCGCGAATGTTTTCAGAATTATGCACTAAAAATAAAGCGGTGAGATAATTTTGCTTCGTGTTGTTTTAGATAAAGGGGTTAAACAGGGCCTCCTTTATTCAATTAGAGTTTTGGTCGGTGACGTTCCTGTCCATTGGCAGGCTTAAGCCATCACTGGAATTTACACATTGTCATCAGTCACCAACGCCAGTGTATCCACAGGTTGATCACTGGTGACTTTTTAACAAAGTGATACTGATTTGATTGATCCCAGAGATAATGAGATAATTCAACCACTGACAGGGATTTGAACTTGTGGCCTTACAATTGTGCTAAAATCACTCAGTCAGATGTAATGCTAGTAAGTTATTGCAGTGGTGGTACTGCTAGGCATGAGTAAGACAATATAATGATCAGGGATAAAGGGACCCAGATTCATGACAATATAGGGGTGAGATAAATATCAGTTCGACTTCAAATCCTAATCAACGTATCAGGACAATGAACATAAAGCGAATGTTCATATGTTTTATCCCTTTTTCTCTTTGCAGCTAGTCTCATATCATGAGTCTCTTGTTTATATATTTCTCACGTTATCTCACGACGAGATTCTAATTGGAAAGAGAAGCCCCCCAAAATAATGTTTGCTTCAGGACACCGATGGGCTAACATCAACCGCTGAGTTACAGTGCAGGGTCGTCCAGTGTCACGCAAGCCATGCCATGTGCAGCTGATGTCTCCACATTTCCAAGAACACACACCTTTTTATTTCACATTAGCCCTCGCTACATTTTGGCGCATTGGGTTTTGAGTGAGGAGCTTATGTCCTTGGGTAACGGGAAAAACGCGTGCTCATCATTAAATTGAAATTCCGACACTTGATGTGTGAAAGTAACAGAAACCCCACTGCAGCTTTACACTTCACCTCTGCGTCTGAGCAATTATCGGTTAAACGTGTACTTAGTCAAGGGAAAGCAGTGGATGGAAATCATTGATGTTTTGCACTGGTGGTGGGGCCCTTAGACACGAGTTTGTTTCACTGCCAGCGTATTAGATCTTTTTTTCTTTCAAATATTGTAATGTTTTCTTGCGATTTACAAAGGATAATTGGCTTTTGTGGCTATAAGTAGGCACTTACTAAGATGAAGATCGTCGTCGTCGTCGACTTTTCTTGCTCGTAAACGTGCGTGCATTTTGCTATGCTGGTATTGCCAGAGTTCATTCCGACCCCGACGCCTGTATATTTGGAGTTTAGTTGTTCTCCCCCTGTTCACGTGCATTTTTTCTCCTGGTCCTCCGGTTTTTTTCCTCTACGTTTGGAAGCATGCGTTTAGAGTATTTGGCTGCTATAAATTTCCACGTGAAGAGCCACTTCGTTGAGCTATCATTTGTAGCCATGTCGCTTCTGCTAAATAATAATAGCTCAGTGGGATTTACTTGGTAAAATAAAAAAGTAAAGTTAACGTTTTGTTTGCATGATTTGCTTTACCTTTCCTATACTTTGCACTCGTATTGATGTTTTGTATTGTTTGTTGGTGTGAAAAAGAGCAAGATAGCTAATCGGATTTCTCCAGTGTATATAAAGATTCTGATTCTAAGAACGTTAGAAGTTCACATGACGATTAGTGATGAACACTTTTCAGGAGGACGCTAACTTTGGTCTTCCCATACAGATAATGGCTCCCACCATGGGAATGTGGAATTTCGACAACTGTCTCAGGGCTGGGAACAGACACGAGTGCCACCCCATTGCTCACTTGAGAAGGAAGACACTTTGACTCGGCTATAAATACAGTTCCATTTGAACTGCAATTCACATTGATATGTCTGTATGTGGTGTCAATGATTCAATTTCTGCCCACTACTTAGAATAACCCATTTGGTTATTTTATTGTTTAGACCTTAGTGATATAGATTGATTAATAAAAATCAGGAAATTTAATTGTTAAGCTAAATTTAGCCATGGCTAACATTCCCTTTCCCCACATTTTTATTTAAATTCGCATAAATCATAAACATACAATTATTACTAGTGCGAGTTAAAACATGTCAGCACGCACGGATTAATTTTATAAATCAATGCATGCTTACATGCTCATTAAACTGTTAAAATTTCTGTCTCTCTCAAAAGTTTGTACAACATATTCTTGGTTCTTTCGGTAAAGTCACGTAGAAGGGAAATAATAAAATAATTTAAAACAATAAATTGTTTAAATTGTTTTATATTTATATTATTTTATTATTTCCATTCTACGTGACTTTACCGAAAGAAACAAAAATATGAATCCCTGCAGTCACGAAAGCTTTAAATCTAAATTTGTACAACATCTTGAGTGACTTGCGATTTATTTTGCTTTGAACTTGCAGCCTTGTGATTGTGACTTGAGCAAGTCATTCACAGCATCACCCAGCAGGATCATTAAACTAAAACAATATTTTAAATTACCAGGCAAGGCCCACTGAGCTATATAGTTCTTTTTCAGAAGCGACCTGGCCACATATGATAGGTCAACGAAGGTGGCTTATCAAGTGGAAATTTAAAGCAGCCAAATACTCTAAAACGCATGTTTCTAAATTCGGAGGGAAACCCCAGAAGACCCGCAGAAAAAGCCACGCGACCACGGGGAGAACATGCAAACTCCAAGGAAATGTGGTTGATCCCACGACCTGCTGTATACCAGGTGAGGTAGTTAACATCTCGCCACCGTAGGGCCCAAACTAACAAAATGGTCTCAATTAATTATATGCGTTATCATAGCAAACAATTATAATTATTGAACAATGTAAATGAAATATACAAATGCACTCAAGTTATATATTACAATAATTTATTCCAATAAAACTTACACATACAAAAACAAAATTTGTTTTATGCACACATACTTTTTAAGCAAAGAGAAAACATGTTTCTTGTTTTAAATATTTTAAGACCTGTGCAGAGCCTTGATAAAAGCTGCTGGCCCTGCATTCTAATGCAAAAAAACACACCACGGTTACACGTTGTGTCATCAGTGACAAAAGCAAAGAGTTTGGAATAATAATTTCTACCGGCTTATAAACTCATAGATAACCAAAACAAGTGTGTGTGTAATAATCCACATTGAAAGATTTTTTTTCGCCATTGTTAACACAGGACTAACAAAATGTACCACTGCTTACTGTACAAAAACCACAACCATACTTTATACCTCATTTTAATATACACAACTCTCCACATATTTAGGGTTACTACAATGCTATTGTGTAAGCATAACTCTTTACAATAAAAATTGCTTACACCCACTAAAACATCCACTTGATTTGTGTTCCCCGTAGCTTACATTAGGTATTCAATACTTTCAATGCAATCAAATTAATGTAGAAAAATATAAACATTATACTTGATGTCAATATTTTTTTTATTATTACCTTATGTTATTTATTCCCATACTTGTTTAATAGATGTAATTAGATTTATTTTGTTCTTTGTTTTGTAAGTCCAACATCAATGCCTCCATTGGTATGAATGATGTTTGGGGGCATTTTTGGAGAAAAGTGAGTAATTATTCAGTATAGCTACAGCTGTGAAGTAAAATCATTCAAAATCAGAGACAGACTGCCAGTGATCTCAATTGATATTCATCAGCCAGTGCATGATAATAAATTGAACATATCTCCACAATATGCAAGGTCTGTAGGATGTGCTTGGATACGCATATTGGACTTCAGACACAGCCGCTATGTAATTAAGCATAACACAGGTTTTGATTAGCAAGAACCACACAAATAGCTTTTACTGTATTAGGAAAATTACAACTTATTTAATGTACATGTAAAAGTACATAGGTGCATGGGTAAGACGACTGTATGCATTCAGTCTTGTTCACACACGTTTGTATTTGCGTGTATAATGGTACAATAAGCACGGTTTGGAAACAAAATGACCATCTGTCCATTATGGGCTGAAATTATACCAATTAGCATATAAGAGGGCTGTGTAGTAGGCAATCATCATTTTAGCTCATTTGCTTTCAACAGTCACTTTACCCTACTCTTTGGTTCTTTCGGTAAAGTCACCTAGGTAGAAAATAATAATAGATCACGACGTTTTGATCGCAACGCAAGCGATCGCCTGATGACGACAATGATGACGATTGCTTGCGTTGCGATCGAAACGTCGTGATCTATTATTTTTTTTACCCACGTGACTTCACCGAAAGAACCAAAGAGTATGGATTCATGCAGTCACGAAAGCTTAAAATAAAGATAGTCACTTTACCCATTAGTCAGAATATTGACTTTTTAAAAGTATTATTTGAATTGTCTTTAATCACAAAATAGACATTGTAGACCAGTTCACCAGACAGTGTACGCTCAGTGTATGTAATCTTCACCATGCAGAAATGTTCACTGCCATATCATGATGTAACTGAATGAAACAATACAATTCATGATTTAAATATACTTATTTGATATGGCTTCGTGAAATATGACATATTGCGGTAAATATTTGTTGTAAGCATTTTATTTTATTTTAAAACTTCCGTTGTTCAACCCACTGTCTCAAACTTTGACCTATTAACGTGCTCGGTATTGAACACTTATTTCTGAGCATCGCTTAATTTTAGGTGGAATTTTCGCATCCCATGTCCATTGCCTAATTGTTTCCTAAACCTCTTCATAGGATTGTAGGAATACAGACCACTATAATATAGGATTATTATGGATAGGCATGCCTTGTACTCGAATTGCAGTGCCTTATGCCAATAATCCCTACTCCAAGCCAGCCCAACAGTGTTTCAAAATAAATGAAATGTGAAATTAAGCCCTGTGTATAACAGTATATATGCACGGTCAATAAGTGTATGCATTTTTAAGTGGGTGGGTTGGTCTAATTTATCAGCACATTCTCTGCTGAGTCACTTTGCTCAGCGTTGGCAGTTAAATCACCGGAGCCACCTGCTGTGTGGCATTCTAAACATAAAGATAACACAAACACGCTATAGAAAGTTTTGCCATGGCATCTTAAACAACCTTCACTATTATTTCACGAGACATTGGGGCTTCACACTCTCACTGTGGAAGAGTGCACTTCGATCATCAACGTTTGCCAGCCAAGTGGCTGGCGACTCGCGATCGAAAGATTACGAGTTTAATTCCTGGCTGGGGGTTGACTCAGCCCTTCATCCCTCTGGGGTTAATAAAATGATTACAATTGTGTTGGGAAGTCAACCGTGGTGGTCCTATGGACAGACTCGCCCTCAACCATGGGAATGTGGAATTTCCCCTACTGGCTCAGGGCTGTAAACAGGACATGAGCACCTCCACAATGCTCATTTGAGCTATGAAATCGTGATGACTTTTTGCGACAGAGAGCACAAGCAGCTACAGGTTCCTGGCTTTACACTCGGCGAAGCGACACAAGGGGAGATGTGTGCAGCTCTCTGTGGCTCGCTCTGCCCACCAGTGTTTCCAGTAATGCTACGGGCAGAATTGTGGAAGAATTATAATTGAATCAATGCACTGCTAGGCAGGGCCTGGTGCAGCTACCAATATCACGCCTGTCTGACTTTGTCCCTGAATTAGAAAATTCTGGACCAAGTCGTCATTTCATGCTGAACGACCCAGGCATAAGGTCTTCATGAAGGGTTGACAAAGGAAGAAAAGGAATGTTATATATAAAGATGTTCTGTGGGTTTGTGCTAATATCTTTGAAATTTTTATACATTTTTTTTTCATTTTGCCTGAGCTCATAATGCACCGTGAATTATGAATGGACTTTGCTTTGGTGGGTTGTTTGTAGGCTGACTAAGATATATGTACTAAATGTTAAATGCATCTAGATTTAAATAATAATATACCATCTTATATGTTTAGGGGTAAGTACTATAGCTATATATTATACATAAAGCAACATATCTGTGTAAATATTGTATATATTATTTCTATTCGTTGTATAATCTCTCATTTTTGTTCAAGAGGTCAGAGAAGATGCTTTTGTTTTCCAGAACCAAAAGATAAACTTTTGTTATGCAGCTGTGATGCATTGTACAATACTGTAAATATCGCCCAGCATAAATACACATACATGTCTATGCAAATCTATTGTTACGGAATTAAACGATTATTTGGTAGTACTGCATTGGCAGAGTGGTGCACAAGCACAAATAACAAAACATACAACACATTCGTCAGTAACAACTGTGGCCTTATCAGGAAATATATATCCATAATAGGCAACATTTCAGTCAATGGCCCTTCTTCATAGGGCACCCATTATGCACTGCCAATGCCCAAAACAGCACCTATTACGTTTGTGTCCCTTCAAGTCAAGTGTTGTTGAAAAATGTATTAAGTTTAGTGTTACTGGATTACTCTCATTTCGCCTTTAATTGGAAACGAATATTTCATGTTGTATTCCATTTAGTAATGGGAACTAATTTTCCACAACAACTCTTACAATTTTGAGGTGTTTTTAATCACTATCTGTAATGTTTCTCATTTTATTAACTTAAAAAAACGACCCACAATCGTTAACTTTGTTGGAAAGATCACACAGAGGACCTTTCCGAGTGTTATAGTTGTTTGTGTGACTTCACAATTACGCATCACACTCACCACGCATCAGTTTTCCACGACTTTAATAAGCACACAGCGTTCTGTAATCTGAACCCTGCGACGTCAATTTGTAGGAGCAGGTCACATAACTTTGCAGATTCCTACATCTAAACAGGGCACTGCAGTTGCACATTGTGGCTGCACGTGTCTGCAATCCAGCGACCTTGCAGGCCACATTGGCATATCGAGCAGAATGTTCCGTGTGCGTGCTCACTCAGCCAATGAGGGGCTATTTTGAAGCAGTATAGCGAGTAGGTTGTTCAACTGTGTTTTGTACACAGTTTCAGTAATGTTAGCTCGTGTGTATGTGGGGGTTTCTCTGGGGCACTCTGGTTCCCTCTCACATGCACACGTACATGGTTCGTTCACACATGGGAAAGCGGGAAAGCCAAGCATCCTAAGGCAAGGCCCTCCTGAAAATGAGTCGAGACTCAGTGAGGCTTTTCTCGTGTAAATAACTTAAGCAATTAAATTTATTGAACTATAACGTCGCCAAAAAGCAGTAATGCTCATATGGTATATGTAATTGACGTTGCTTAAGAAAGCAACATTATATTTCAGTGCCATTTTGCCTAATTAACCTTAAATAAATATAAATATACTGCAACTGTTTTACACATTCTGGTGGCTTTTTGCAGGAAGGTTGAGATAACCATTTCACAATGTATTAACAATGTATTGTGATCTATTTTTTTAAATAGCAGTTTATTTTACATTTTGAGGCTACGAATACAAAAATTATTACCACAACACTCTGTAATAACGTACTGTACAAAGCTGGTTTTACTAGGGTTAAAGAAAAGCCACGATATAGTCCTTTGCTGCTCGCAAAGATACAACTGAAATTCAGCGTGAAGGTGTTTGGTGTGTATGTGTGTGTGCACAATTTATCACGAAGAATTTAAGCAAAAAAGTCCTCCTTTTCACATGGAAATGCTGCTCACTCTTTTCACAATCATACAAATGCACTAAAATTATATATACGATACAAAATCATAAGACAAACATCCATCAGAATCCAACTAACATCAAAGCGTTTTTGGCCATATATGACTCGTAAAAACCCTTAATGCTTGTAAACGAAAAAAATTACAAGCAAGCTATGCAACATAATATATTACTTTAAGCATTATGGATAATTCTCACAATTTTGGTTCTTGACTAAGGTTGTGAGCAAAATGCTGGCTATTAAAATGAAAGAGAAAACCCCCGCAGGAAGCGTTAATTACAGTGACAATATTAATAACAATAATAATAATAAAACAGCTGCGAATCAAACAATAAAAACTCGCAATCGGCTAGGGAACGTTAAAAGAGGAAAGTTGTTTTTTATCGGGATGTTTTCATAGCTTTCGCTCTCAAACAAACTTACACGCGCGCACACACACACACGCACACAGACAGACACACACACACCCACACCCCAAAGGGTCCTCACAGAAAATATTCTTTCTTCTCTTCCGGGTGACTGTGACCACCTTCAGCGTTGAGGATGGCAGTGTCTGCATCTGGTGCATCCTCAGCTCCCTTGGCCTCATGGGTGAAGTAGGTTCCTGTAAGCAGAGCAGCACGTGATTCTCATTATCACTGACATTGCGCACAGTCAACAATGGCTCGGACACACGACAAAAATAGACATCGCAAAAGAGAGGATGTATAATGAGGAGATGGAGTGACTAAATTCGTCCACGTGTACCTTAAATTTCAGGGCTGCCCCCACCCACTCTCCCCTGCCCCCACCCCTTAATCCCTCCACCACCCCTGGTAAATGTCTAGACTTGCCACGGTGGCAATATGTCAACTACCTCGCCTGGTATGCAGGAGGTCGTGGTTTCGATCCCAACCCTGACGCCTGCTGTATATTTGGAGTTTGCGTGTCTCTCTCCTCGTGGTCGTGTGGATTCTTCTCCCGGTCTTATCCATCCACATTTAGAAACGTACATTGGGAATATTTGGCTGCAGTAACTTTCCAAATGACAAGCCACTTCATCAAGCTATCATTTGGGACCAGGTGACTTCTGCAAAAGAGCTATATTGCTCCGTGGGCCTTATCTGGTAAAATAAAAAAAAATCGTTTACAGGACATCGTAGGGTCGAGAGGGTTGGCGGAAGTGGTTTGGGGAGATCTTCATCCAGTAGAGAAGTGACAATGGCTGATGATGATGGACAAATACAATATAAAAAGGCGATTTTTAGATAAACAGTACATTTTAGAGTGAATCGCTGCTCTGTTAATGTTGGCAGTGAAAAAATATACATTGGCAGGGCTAGGGTTAGGCAGACCACTGGAAAATAAATTATTAGGATTGGATCATGGGATATTTACAGGCATGGTTATTATCACGTATGATACGAAGCTGCGAGTTGAGCTGATTATGGTCCCGGTTAAATACATTTACCTGCAAACAGCAAAATGACCACTAAGCCATACGGTCATCTGTTTATCAGTACTCTAGTTAATGGGAACATGAACGCTTGAAAATGGGCCTCATTTAAACTCATTTTGAGCTCAAATAATGTGTAGCTTTTTAAATGCGTTGTTAAGCAATGTTCCCATAATTGGAATTTTACACCCATCGCGTACTTTGGGTGAAATGAAGGTGTTGGAATTTTTTAAATTTGACATTAAAGAGCCGTGATTTTGCATAAATATTCTGTCCACAATAAAGCGTTAATTGTTGGTGAAAAGAAAAGCGTTATACAATAAATATAATTAAAAAAAGACTCCGCATGCACATATTTTACAACTCGAGTCACGTACCACTCATGCCATGGTGATACATTGAATATTAAGTAACATGCCAGGCAAATCACTTTCGACACAACACAGTGCCATGTGGCTGTATATTAAAAAAACCCAAGCACCATTGTTTTTTGTATTTCAATGCATGTCACTGAGGCACATACGCTTGTTTTGATATAACTCGGTTTTGGATGTGACTGTGTGGCTCAGGGGACTGGCAATGGCGCTAATGCCAATGTTACAACACTGAGCCGGGAGTGGTCACAGTATTGGTCATGAGTGACTGCTCAAAAATAATCCTTTGTAAAAAATCAACATTTATTTGCCCTTAATGCCATTTTAAAGACATCTTCGAAGATGCCAGTGCAGGATGCCTGGTTGCCAGCTTAATACATTGCAGCAGCAGCTCGAGACGGAACCCTAAAGGATCCTGGGAATAACCCAGTTCCAAAAAACAAAAAACCATCCTGTTGACTAATCACAAAGTGCTACCTACCGCATTCTATTATGAATGAAGGGTCATTGCCCGAAACGTCACCAATTCTATACATTTAAATTATAGGCAGTGTTATTTAAGAATGGTTTGAGGTTATTTTTGTTACTTTTATTTGTGGATCACTATCAATGCACTATCACCAAATAATCTGTTTAGCGTATTCTAAGGATCATAAAGACACAATTGTTTACCATATACTATGAAAACAAAGCCTAGGTTTGCCGGTTATAATCCGATATCTGTGTGTGTGTCTGTGTGACCAGATTTATACAACTTTATTGACACCGGGCACATTTGGGTTGCGTCTCACTGTTCTAGTGCACCTCATGATTTGGAGAACACGGTACTCGTTTGTGATACAGGTTCGAATTCTTTTTTAATGTGCAGAGTCTACCCCTAACCCAGATTGGTGTTCGCGACCTTGTGGTTTGAAGCTGAACAATCTTCACCCACATAGTGATGGAGATTACAATAGTTAGAGTTAGGACGGCTGCTTTTATATGCTCGTTGACTGTCATAAATTCTTTCAGGTTGTTTCCATAATTATTTATTTACTTGTAGCCCCCTTGTTTGTTTGCAAATCGCGTTCACTGTTCAATATGGTGAAAATTTCACAACAAAGGCCGGGGTGAGGGGGGGTGGCGGATTCAGCTGCCAAGACCGACTGCGTTGGAGCTGTGGCCACTATCTTTACAGGGCAGAGATGTCATTGACAATTATATATTTTTTTATCCCATTCATAGTCGCCGTGCCGCCGTAATGAGATAGTCGTGACGACGTGAGCGCCGGACCCGCTTCGGAGACGTTGGCCTCCTCGCTGAGCAGACCAAATCAGCAAGTCATCCTGTCGGCAGCGCCGCTCATTGCAAGCATCCGGGCAGGGGAAAGGTGGCACGGGATCACCGCACACCCCCATTATGCATCAGTGAGCTACGCAGTAACTTTTTTGGACACATATTTGCTCCAGTACACTTGCGCCACACTAAAGTGTAGAGAGGGCCACAGGTGGGTAGGTAAGCGGATAGGTAGGTAAGTTGGTAGATACGTTGGTAAGTAAGTATGTGGGTGGGTACATAGATAGGTAGGCATTATACTATGTAAGTAGGTAAGTTGGTAGAAAGGTGGGTAGGTAGGTATATACGTTAAGTTGGTGGGTAGGTAGGTGAGTGGGTAATTGTGTAAGGTAGGTAGATCTGTAAGTAGGTAGGTAAGTCATCTGGTGGGTATGATACATGCATACAAATGTACATTCACATTATGCATTCCACACACATATATGTATGCATATAATTCATTGTTATTATACACGTGCATTCATTTAATATTTCTAATATGTGTCCAAGGATATAGAACATATTTCAAAGTAATTTACTGGCAATGGTATGGTCCTTTGGAGAGACTAGTTCCTGCCACGGGAAATACTGAATTTATAAACGGATGCACAGCTGGCAATGGAGATGAGTTCCACTCCAATGTGTGTATGTACGTTGAGCTTCTTTCGCATGGTATGTAGCCAACTGTGTTAATCGGAGGTGCTCATTTGATGGGGAAACTTTTTCATTGATTTTTATTTTTTAACAGATGTCGCATTTATAAATAATATCTTCCTACGTCCGCTGTGTTTGCATCTAACGTACTAGTTATCAGCCAATTGAGCACTCGAAAAAAGCCAATGATGAGCTCTTACATTTATATGAGATAAAGCCAATTAACTGGCTATTAAATAATTTCCATTTGGTTAATGTCAGTGGTCATCAGGTAGTGCCCCCATCAGCGACTGTGCATGGAGAGATCCTGATATTATGAAACGGGAGGGGGGGGGGGCAAATAAGGTCATCGTTTGCAAGGGCATCGCCGGGGCAATTTAATGCAGACTCATTGTTGTTGCTGGCCAATTTAGGAGCTCACCTAAAGCAAAAATCACAGGAAAATGAGAGCTTGGAAATGCACTGCCCCAGGGCCTTCCCATGGAATTGCTCCTCGCCCTTAGCGTCATTCTCATGGGTTTTGCGTGTGCCCTTTTTGAATCCGCAGCCCTGCAAGCCCTTCTGTGCTCCTTTGACCAATGAAAGCACATGTAACTGAATAGTGAAAAGGCCAGTTGGCCAATTAGTGCTTCGCATCGTGCCCTTGAGGGACTTGATGTGTAGGCCTGAATGTCACCGGATCTTTTAACATTTTGGAATTATAGCCATCAGTACCTGTGGCCTTGCCCGAAGTTCACGCAACTTGGCGTATTGTATCAGCGTGCACCATTGGAGCACGGATGGGCATAATCCTT
Source organism: Lethenteron reissneri (assembly GCF_015708825.2). Lineage (NCBI taxonomy): Eukaryota > Metazoa > Chordata > Hyperoartia > Petromyzontiformes > Petromyzontidae > Lethenteron > Lethenteron reissneri. Next base: position 2,449,968 of record NC_083791.1, read on the forward strand.
GCGTTTACTTGTATAGCTCATGATAGACTTCTTCCCTAATGGAAAAGCAAATCCGCTGTGGCTTGTGTGTTTCTCTCAAACACACATGCAGAGACACACACTCATACACATGTGCACAATCGCGTACACACATGAAATGTAAAATAATCTCCCTTTAGCCTGATAGGCCGAAAGTGTACACACTCTTAGTGAGGACCTATTAAGGCCTCTTATGACAGACACAGGGGCATGGCAATGCCTCCACACTATTCCACCACCTTTATCTACATAATGCACCAATCATTCATTCAAGGTTGAGTTGATATAGTGAGCGTGGAAGAGTAGGCGAAATCCCCTCTGAAGGAGCTTTGCAGTACTCCCGCTCGTGCAGGCCCTTCCACCAGCAGTGAAGTGAATGCTTTCGAGCAGATTCATATTCCACGTGCCACAAATAATGTTGGCATGAATTTGGTCATGGGCTATAGCTGGTAGAAATTTGTGAAATTAAATGCATGAAAGCGTCTTTTTGTGGCAGACGTGTGGGTTTCTCACCTTTCTGTCTTCCAAAGTAGTGCGTTAGAACGATGAGGAGGCAGAGAGTGATGAAGAGAACAACTGCCACTACACCTCCAATCACTGCTTGGTCTGTCCCAATCTGGGCTGCGAATGTTGCTTGATCTGCAATAAATAAATCATCATCGTCATTATTATTTATGTAAATTCATCACTGTCACCATTTAGGGCTGTTCATTACGATCACCGACAATACCAATATTTGTTTATATTCAAGATCCGAGGACTAAATATTTCAGTTTGAATTCCACATGAACATCTCAAAGAAATTCAGAAGTAATTCTGTGATGTCATCTATCTTATCCTCCCATGCTATTCGTAATATAGATTACTTTGTTCCGTGATATGAGGCTAATAGTGAAATATAATTATTTTAGTGAATAAAAACACAGGTATTTGTAAAATGTTACATTACCCAGTGACCTGAGTTTGATTCCCAGCCACGGCTAACATCAGTCGCGGGTGATATCTGAGCCAGGCTTAGGCTTCCCATTTAATGAAAAATCAGCACTGGTGAAGTATTTTCAAACATCCCCAGGAATGACACTGAGTGGAGAGAATTTCATCCAGCAAGGGATTGACAAAGACATATGCAAATTTTCGTATAAATGATGCTGCGGTCAGTTAACAGTGGCCATCCTATGGGAGGGACGACCCCATCAGGGGATTGTGGAATTCCTGCCACTGCTTCAGCTAGGAATGGAAGGGGGTTCGCTGGAAGACTTCATAGGAGGAGCAACTCGGGTTAAACTCTGACGGTGGGTGCTGATGTGTGAGCTTCCTTGGCTTCACCACAGGAGAAAAGCACCGCTCAAATGACTTGATGTAACGAGACAATTTAACTTTGACTTTTTGTTAAACGAACTCTATATGGGGTCTTCCATTTACGATGGCAAATAAGGAACATCCCATATAGGCTGTTGTTTAAAATTTGGCCAACATTTTTCTTTACAAAGTTGTCATTTCTCACAGTTATATTCCAAAGAACACAGGATGAGATGTTACTAACATCTCATCCTGTGTAAGAAAATGTATAAAGGTGTAGCAAGTCATCAAAATGGAAACTAAACCTGTAATATGCTCTACGTTTCTGCAAAACATTTGATAGCAATATATCCAGCAGGTGCAATCTCTATTCCACACGTTTTATGCCTTTTTTCAGTTTTGTTTCAAGTTGCAGTTGTGGCAGGAATGAGAACAGTGCCTATCGACTGTTATCACCGGCATATTATCACCGTCTCAAACTGATAACAATCCATACGCTAGAAATTGATGGAAAAGTGATGAAATGTAAGACTGCCAAGGACAAAAGGGGCTTAAATGCAGGTTGTGTGTGCATAGAGATCCCCCATGGACTAAGATAATTGGCCAGATTCGGCAAGAGACTGAACCCAATATTTTAGCGAATGTGGTGGCCATTTGGTATAGCAATTGACCTCGGAGCATATGTCTTATGCCTATTATTACACCCACCAGGCCATTATCTTTTACAATATGGCAAATTATACTTTGGAGGAGGGTTAAATTGATGTAGGAGGCTGTTAGGTTGCACATTTTTAATGTGTGACCAATCTTAATGTAGCTCTGTGCAAAATTAATATGGCATGAAAAAGACACTGCAGAGCATTGTTGGAATACCTATGTGGACTGTCATTGTGTACGTAACACACCTGGGATGTGTCTTCCCAGGTTCGGAATTCAATCTCTCTTCTGAACAGATTCATGAATAACTAAAATAGTGTTTGTTCACGTCTGTGTGTATTCGCAAGCGACCAGCAGCGTAATGTTTAGCGTGTTGCGCTATGAATCCGACCACCAGAGTTTGATTCCCACTCACAGCGAACATCAGTGAGAATTATCTGAACCGGTTCTGGGCGTCTTCTAGGTCGACTAAGCCTTGAATTAGTACCTGGTGTAGTGTGTAAACATCGTCAGGCGTGGTGCCGGCTATCCACCCCCTCGTGTGCCATTCTGGGATTCACATTTGCTCGCTAAAGCACTTGCCCAACTTTATGTTAAGGCTACTCAGAGAATCTTTGTCTTGTATGAGCAGGCACCACTCAAAGTTGCCAGCATTTCCAAGTGTAGCCAACACTCGAGGGCCGATGTCTGGACACCCCACCGAGTACTTATTTATGGCAGAGTTGACTAAGAGGAAGTCCGGGACAGATTCTGACACCACTTGCAAATGATGTACACGACCGGGAATTACAGCCACATGATGGTGCAGTGGTTTGCATGCTGTTGTAATGCTTACACCCTGGGTTTAATTGCAAGCGAGGTAAACCATCAATTAGGTTTGTGTGTGAACTCAACCTCTGCCTCTTCAACTCAAAGAAATGAATTGTGAACCCAGCAATTCAGGCTGGAGTCCTGGTTATGCACAATCGCAGAAAGTGGTGTCTGAGATTTTCTTGGGGTACACTTTAGGTGGACGCAGCCCTGAACGAATACTTGGCTCTAATTGTGTGACGTGCCAGAGAGGTTGCACGTTTGCCACTTGAGGCAGAGGTTCATGGGTCAAACCCAGCATCCACCCTGGTTAATACTGCAGGTGTATACACCGTAAAATACGTTTCACACTGGACGTTAAAGATTTCGCAAGTCTAAAATAGTAGGCCATGTGCGCTCGATAAAAAAAATCTTGCCAAATTACTGAAAAAAAGTGCATAGCAACATCACCCCATACTGGCAGACTCGTTTCGTCTGTGAAACATTGTGCCTCAGTGATAGCCTTGTGGTATGAGAATGACACGAATATTAAAGTACTAAATGATAACAGTAATTATTATCCCCCAAGAAACAAAATGGGAAATTAGATTGCTGGCCACTTGTGCCATTCTGGCCTCATTAGGAACTCACTAACAGCACTGCTATCGGTGGACTGTAATGCTAAGCAGAGGATATTAGTCTCCGTGTGTACTGGAGTCATGCTGCAGTGATTCACACACTGCATTCCTAAACATATAAAACTTCGGTGAAATGTGAATCGGGAAATTACCTCAGCCTCCCTTACGTCGACTTAGCCCTAATTAAACATTCATGGTAATGTGTGAACATTCGCCCAAAGGGAACAGAATTGGCTATGTGTGGTGCTGGAAGTGTTTTTGTCTTGTGCCAAGCCAGCCTTAATAGGTGCTTACTAACAGCAATTGCCACAGCTGCTTGCATGGCTATGTGGAGGATTACTTTGTTTCATTGGGCAATATACCATGGCTAGATGCAAGATTGCTTGTGGCTCTTGCGTTTAAATCCACCAGCAACAAAAATAATAATTACCTTTTATATATGCGTCGTAAATGCAAAACTGCATCTCACAATGCTGTACAAGACAACAGAAAAATAATCGTATATATATATTGCCCCTTGCAAAAAAAACATAGCTCACCCAAACCAAGGTCAACTCAATTTACTGTGAACGAGAATCAAATGGTATCCCTGCTCAAACAAGCGTGGGGCAATGCTCATCTCCATTGGCAACCCTGAGAGAGAAGTGGGAATTCCACATCGTCAAGTTGGGGGAGCCGTTGTTGCATAGGATCACCATTGTTTACTTCCCACAATAGAGTTTTATCTGCCCGGATGAATGATGGGCTGTGTCTACCCCCAGCGGAAATTTCAACTCACCACTTTGCGACTGTGAGCCAAGCACTCTAACTAGAATGTCAACCATCATCACTTTGACTTTGATGAAGTAAAATCCCCCGAGTGGGACATCACCATTGGCTCTCTTATTCGTGGGCTCTTGCCCGGCATAGGAATATGGAATTTCCACCGATGGCTCAGAGCCACTCATGGAGGACTGCACGATTCCATGCTTAGTAGAGCAGGGGAACACTAATTTATATATTTAACAGCACAGGACCAGCATTTGTTTTAGTTAGCTAATGGAAATGTAAAGAGTTTGTAAAATATAACATCTAAATTGTACTTTTTTTGTAAGTAAAGGTCATATAATATAAAGGAAGTAACCAATGTCATTAAAATTATTCAATTTGTAACTTTGCAAACATTAAACTGCACCGCACATGGAGGAAGCTGGTCACATAAGCCTCTTTTACGGTCATTATTTATGCACAACCATAATTTTATCTTCCCACAAGAAGATTACTTACGACTTGTGTGATATAATACACCATATTACTTTTGCATATACTCTAATTTATGTAGCCTAGAGATATTAGATTTTTAAAAGCTGATATATTAACATCCAGCTGATCCAAAGTTTATTCAAATGGATGACCATGGAAGTGTGATAAAGAAACCAACTTTATTTTATGATGTTTGCAAACAATTAAATGGAAATGAGAGTAATATATTATCAGCAGCAACAACAACAGTAAGTTTGCATTTTTATTATTTGGAGCTCAAATGATAGTAATGCATGTGTTTGTGTGCGTTTAATGCTGAGTTTATAAGATGCAAGACGTTGATCCGGAATTCACAGCACAGAGAACTGGCCAAGAATTGTTATGGTCAGAATTATTGGCTCACGACGGGACTGTAAAAATGAAATTCCTGGTCACGAGCCATTGTATGTATGCATATTGAACTTCTTTCACACCGTACGTAGCCAAACGTGCTAATTTAAGGTGCGTATTGATCTCTCCTGCACTAATACCACGAGTACCCCTTGGTGGGAAGTCATCATTCATTGTCCTATGGTAAATAACTTTATTTTTCCACAGGAATGCGTAATATTCACCATTGGCTAAGGGATACCAATGGAGATGGTTACTACCCGATTCGCATTTGAGAGGGTAAACATTTCCCCCTTTGTTGATGAACTACACGTGAATGATTATGTTGATAATCACAACCCAATTTGATTATCTGTGCATTTGGGAATGATAACTTGTAATGATAATATTTATGCAATTTCCAATGCGCGCAATATTTTACAGACGTAGATGACCGTGACTCTGAAGTGCGGAGTGACCCCCACAGTTTAATGTGAAGAAACTTCAATAGGAGTATCCATCTCATATGTGTTGGCTGCCCTAAGTCAGTCGTAGAAACTCCACGTCCCTATGGCAAAATGCAGTCCATTCTTACTAAAATTACTGTTAATATCACAGAGTGGTACTAATTGTATCGACCCCAGATAGCTGATGGGAAGAGTTTATCTCGAGGTTGAGTTGGTATTTGTAACCTTCTGTCAGTTGAGTTCTTTATTCGGAATGCCAGTCGTGACGCTGCTTACTATATATATCAAAACAACTCCTGCAGGAAACTCGCACTGGGAAAGTTGAGTAAATAAAGAGATTGTAATTAGGAGACATTGCAAAGTTGGTCTTACATTGGTGAACACTTGTCTTGATTTACATTTCACGCCCCAAGGGTGTGATCCCATTTTGCTATTTTAACAGTTTGACGTGAATTATACGAGAGCTGATATTTTAACTCTGTGTGCCACCACGATCAATCATTCATGTAAGCAGCATCCATGTGGTGCAAGAACTTGTGAAACTGTGCTTGCACATCGACGTTCTAATTTCACATCAGAGGTAAATCGTTGCTGACATGTTATATAATCTTTAACATTGCTCATCGCACAATATTGCACGCTGCAAGGGTTACTTACAAACGTACTATATTTCTCATTACTGATGACTTGTAATTGTTTGGTATTTTCAGAGTAGTTTAATCTGAATAATTCCCAGCATCGTACAGTACTATGACTGAACTGTAGAGTGCTGTGCCTGGATTTTAATTTGTCAACCTTGATCTCACCCTGATGATTTCAAGTGCAACATCATATTGCTAAATACGGTTAAGCTCACCAGTGAGCTGAAACAACAGCTGGCACGGCAAACACGTGTGCACGTGACAATTTCATTTGTTTTACTATTTTGGGTGGTGGAGGGTCTTAACGGCACAAACTTGGTCAGATCATTGTAGGCTAACCAAAAAGTCAGTTACGAATCACGATGGTTGTAGGTGCAGTAATGTAGCATGATCTATCTTGGTTTTATGTCTGTGCAAATACTGACGTACACATATTCCAGTAACCAACACCAATACCGGCCATTCGTCACTAAGTACCGGTGACGTCACCACGGCGCCTGTGCCAGTCCAGGTGAATTTTGAGGCCACGTGATGTGTCAAAGGCTCACATTAAAGTAACGCGCACGCACACACACATACAAAACTGCTTGATGCAATCTAGATAATCGGCAATGTGAGTTGGTTCTAGCAAAGATCATCCTGATGTGTTTGCAGACATTTCAAAAGCATAGTTCTCGCACGTATGAGAAGTATCACGTTTGCTGAAGTGTCTTTAAATGAGGACAAGGTAATACCGGCAGCCGTTCGGTCATGCGTTGGTGTGCAGCACTCACCGCGCACGTATAGAGTGTACTCCTCCGCAGAATGGCCAATGTTGTTGAAACCTTCGCACTTGTATGTCCCGTTGTCCGTTTTGTTGAGAGCGGTGATTACCAGTTTGTTCCCCAAAATCCTGGCTCGATCGGGCATCTCTCCATCTCTCCTCGCCCACTGAATGGAGCTTGGGCTGAACGTAAGAGGATTAGGAGATGGACATGTTAGCTAAAGCTTGGCAGGACGCCTGACGTTTTACTCAGACTTAGAAAAATGCAGGACTTATTGGGGACTTCGTGTACATTCCTATTGAATGTACTTTGGATAACAAAAACACATCTTGGGAAACAGTTGTTACTCCCATGAATCAAGTCAATTCCACATTCCTATAGCAGAGACTAGTATCTCTATTGGACAACCCAGAAGGGTTTAAAGAGGTGATCCCACCATTGGGTGTTCGTCACCACACCACCTGGCCAACTTAATTTATTATTTGCAAGGTGTATGCTGTTTATCCCAAAAGATACTCTCCGATTAACACTGAATGGCCTACAGCATGCAGTGGATAAAACTGCAACATTATTGAGTGGCGGTAGGGTTTCCCCAGCCCTAATTAGCGCCTGCCTCAATGTCACAAGTTGATAACTAATACCAGATAATATTAAACAAAACATGTTTTGTGATACCACGTTGGCAGTGGGGTGCATTGACGTGAGAAAAACTCAACCACTTCAAACAATAGCACTGCCTTTTTGACTGTGTTAGGTTTTTTCGTTCCCCAACAGAATATAGAATTGTGAGTTGCCTAAACAAGCACACACACACGCAGACTCCACAATTAGCCTGATTGACTAGAGCTCACCCTCTCAGCAAGCACCTGAACAGGCTGGAACAGCACACAAAAGGGTTGAGTGGTCAGCAATGTGCCTGGCCACCTTTTTCTCTCGAGCGTTTGATGTTTACACACCACACCATGTACTTATTAAAGGTTGAGTCGACCTCGGGAAGGTCCATTCTAGGAATAAATACACGGCTGAGAATTGAATCCATGTGGGATTACAGCATAGTCTGCTACCCACCACACTATATACTGTCCCTCGCTCAGCCTTACACACACACACATCTATTTATACACATATATATGAGCGATGTTTTCACGGTTTTCAAATGAATTCGAAAAAAAATCTGAGAGTTGAGTGTAAGTGCAACATTTTAGACGTTCCATTTACTTATTTCGAATTGATCCGAAAACAAGTCATGACAGGGGGTAGCAGCACTTTCATGATGTCAATTCCGAGATTTTCCTATTAACAGTGATATCACGTGACATGGGGTAACATCACTTTTAAAATCAGCTTGTCATGTAAATAATATGAAAATCTGAACAAGATCCAAAATTGCCCTAAAAAAATTCTTATATATTTTTGCTTAATCCAAAACGAATCCTTAGTATATATATACACACACACAATATCATATTTATAGCAAGCCAAGAAACACATAAAGTAGTTTGATATGCTTTATGTTTTGGCACACGTATGAATATTTATCATTTGCATATAAAAGCAGCGATAGCATTAGACTGCTGTGTGTCTTTCGAAAATAATTGCTCATGAGAAATACAATTTAAATTTGGACTCGCAGCATCTTTGGGGAAAAAAATATAGTCGCTGTTTGAAATTGCGTGGCATCTGCACACTCTTATATGTAAACTCCAAATAATTGCATATTCATATATTTCAGATACGCCATCAGAATGAATATCACTTCAAACTTCAAACAATAAAGTCTTATTGATGTGTAAACCTGAGCATTTTTCTGTAGACAATATACAGATGATGTTCGAAATCAGTTATGGCAAGTTTCAATGAAATCTTCATCAGACTTTCATCTTATTCTTCGTTTGATTCAGTCTGGGAGTGTAATCGGTTTATCTCCAGATAAAGTTTCAAGCTGTGCGTTATCTGAAAAAGCAATCTGGCATCCTTACTTGGGGTTTCCTGTGGCAATACAACTTAATTCCATTGTGTCGCCTTCTTCAAATATATCGCTGGAGGGTGTTATGACCAGTCTTGGTTTATCTGCAAAACAAGACAAGTTGTTTAGGGCCTTGTTTATAGCAGCGTTTAATAAGATACATCTGGTTGCGTGGTGCTCTGGTCGCAGGTTCAAATCCTGTTTGGGGTTCGAATAGGCCAACATCCCTTCTGGAGGTCAGCAAGATGAAGACCACGTCGTGATATGTGAACGATGGCCATGGTATATATTGATTGGCCACTGGGATTGTAGAATGTAATTGTAGAAGTTATCCCGGAATTGTAGAATTTCCTTGGCTCAGGGCCACTGATGGAGATGAGTACGGGCTCCCCCATCGCTCTCTGGAGCGGGGAGCCACTTTGACGTTGATATAATGGAGTCTCAGCGCGTCTGGCACCGTTTTCAGAGCCACACTTGGGATTCACGTTTCCCCGCCAAACCTTGCAATTTGTAAGGGACACAATCTCGCTCATGTAGTTCACCAAAGTCAAAGAGAAAAAAAAAGACCTGTCGTTTGACTACAGTTGATGGACCGTGATGGCATTGCCCCATGCCAAACGAGTGAAATTGTCCACCTGATAAAATGAGCATGGGGTGGTGCTCATTTCCATTCACGACCCAGACCGAGTGGTAGGAATTTCACGTTTACTCAGCTCGTTCTCATCAGTGTATGTCCACATGAACGACATCGCGTTGATTGCAGGTTAGTTTTTTAATTTATCTGAGAAAATGGCGACAATATTGGAGACCAAGTATGACCCTGCTAAAATATTCAATATTGTGGTGCTCATATCTAGCTATGGCTAGTGGTAGACATTTCACTTTCCAATGCCAGGAGCTATTATTGACTTCACACAAAGTGGTACTATGACCCCATCACCCCCTCCCCTACAGCAACCTTTGTGAGTCAAGGGACCTGGTGAATATAGCATTTGTTTTTATGCTTTTGTGGAATTCCCGGCACTAGATGGAAATTATGACCTCCAAAGTAGCTACATGAATCAGGCCCAAGCACTCCGACTACAAAGCTACTGCAGATTCGATGGAAATTCCCAAGACCCAACCTGCCAACAGCATCGGAACGCATCAAGAATTATTTTGTGTTTTTCCGCCTATTCTCATTCCAATTGTGCTATCACTGTCACTTCACAAGACGAAGTGTCCTTTGGGATCTCTTATGGGACAATGCAACCCTTCTTTTTGAAGTACAGTCCACAGAAGTGGATACCACAGAGCTACCTCTCGAGATCCCTTCAAGTGAACCACGGTCCACACACAGTAAAGGGTAGAATTTCCCCCTTCGTTGCATGACAGTCAAACTGACAGGAAGATGGAATTTATCCACATTAAGTACAGACCGAAATTTAATTTGATGGTTTTATTGTGCGGTCGTTTGTGACCTCGCCGCACTTGAGGACCTGGTTTAATCACAGGCTGCTGCCTAGATTCAAACCCAGGCTCTCATAGGTGCCGGCTTGGGGCTCTGACCTCTGAGCCACCCGATCACCTCGCACATCAAGAACGATGATAGCATGAGCCTGAGAAACGATTCGATCCAACCTGTTAAGTTTCATCGCGTTGTTATGAGACATTCATTCCTTGAATGAATTCTTACATTGAACGTGGAGATCCTGTGAAGTCTGCAGCGGAGTTGTCCTCAAGGCAGGGTGGTCCATCTGGCATCTCACTGGAGTCATGTTGTCTACCCACTCCACTGTGATGTTCACGGTGCTGATCACGGTGAACGTTTTCTTGTTGCTGTCCTTTTTTTCACGCCTCTGACCTAGGGTGGAGGAAGCACGTACAAATAAAATGTAACTCTTCATACAAAATATATATGGAATACATTTTACCCGCAGCGTTTCTTCTAGAAAGCAAACTTTACACCGGTTTTGACCTTCACAGGCTTTTTTTTTCGATTTAAAGCTTCTTTCGTGACTGCAGGGATTCATCTTCTTGGTTCTTTCGGTAAAGTCACGTAGAAGGGAAGTAATAAAATAATAAAAATAAAAATAATTATGTTTTATTTTTATTATGTTTTATTTTTATTATTTTATTACTTCCCTTCTACGTGACTTTACCGAAAGAACCAAGAAGAAGGCTTCACAGGCTTGTTAAACAAATGCTGCTGGGTTGTCAGATGTTATTGGCAAGAGCACCCCATCCAAACAATGAAGGCCCTGTTCAACACCAAAAGCAATGATGTATATAAACTCATTATGCGTTGCTGTGGAGCACAATTGGTAGACGAATATTGTCGTGGGTTGTGCACATAGAGTTTCATCACAGTACAAAAACAACATCTGTATGCGCCACATATGGTGGTATTGTAAAGCTGAAAAACATTACTGTTGTGTATGGGAGGAAACAAATAAATGTGTGGAATTAATTTAAAGCATCAAAGGAAGCAATTTGTCCTGAAAAACATCACAAAGTCTCATATAAAATTGTCATTTAACTAAAGCAAGCCAATAGTAGGGCTTTCTTTGACCATACTTCACTATGCTGGTCAGTGTGGGTTGATGAATGGGGAGAGAGCAACATTGGCTCTGATATAATTCAACACTGATGTTCGCTATGGCCGGGAGTCTAACTCGGGTGAAATCGGTTCATAGTGCAGAATGCTAGCCACGGTACCTCAATTGCGCCCCAGGTTTAATGTATCCGTATACATGTTTACGCTGAGTAGAGCATCTCTCCGTGTTTAAACCAGCATTGGGGCAGCACTCCAATTCCACTGGGTTGGTCCTAAGTCATTGTTGGAAATTCTACATTGTCATTTACCTTCCAGTATCGACCTTGGATGGATGTGAGGCTAAGTCAAACCCCCCGACTGGGGATGAAATCAGAACCTTCCAGTTTTGCGATCAATCACCCCACAAGCAGCACCTTCCAGCCAGGCAGATATAGCTATCTCCACTATGGTATACAACAACAATGAACACATTCATATCACTCTCATTGAATATACGACATTTACAATACATGTTAAAAATGGGAAATTAAATACACCATTCAAATGGTATTAATATGAGCAGAACAGACATGGATATTTCAGAGAAATATTGGACTGAAATGTTGTATTTGGATTGCAATTGCAAACGTTTGATATTCTAGAGACAGCAGTGTTGGCAGTACGAAGACAATGTTTTTCTGTGTAATAGTAACGAGCCGGATATAAAATGTGCAATCATTCACTGGTAAGAGACTCATTATCAATGGGACATTTGCTCTGTAATGTATGTGCCGCACAAATAAGGACACCCTATGCCTAACTCGTGCTTATTCCACGAAGGGCCCAGTTTCAAAGCCACTTTTGTGATAACGTCACACTTTGAAGGCTGACCACGTTCAGTATATTCACAGCATGCAGGATGCTCACTGCAAAACCCAAGCAGAATGAACGAAAGACAAATCCAAAGAAATCCCCACAAAATAAATGAAAATTATGTTATTGACCGCGTGTGGTCAGGCTCATCATTTCTGGACCTCAGACCATTGGTGTCAATGCCACATTATAGTTAGGGACCATATTATCCAAAGGACAACCGCTGCTGATGTCATATAAAGTGGAACTTTTTTTATCCTAGAGATATTATGGACCGATTCAATACACACATAAGCTTTGAACTCACAACTTTATTATTGTAAGTGACAATGGTGCCAGCTGGCTGGATCAAAATTCAATTGTATTTTATTTTGACTTATTGTTGGACAGAGCATCAGATCTATCTATTGTTTATATTCCACACTTTTCTGCACACCATGCTACAGTACAATCATGCTCGTGGATTCTGTCTTCTGAACGCACCTTAACGCATTCATTTATGCTTGCAATGTGTTTTGTGCCATCGTAAATTTATCTGGATATTTTCGGGCATGCTTTGCCATGCATAGATGGATGACTATGACTGAATCTCTAAGCAGTGTGATATCCGTCCAATTAAAATATACATTGAATACGCTGTAGGGAGTGTCTGTGCATAATAAAAACTGAACTAAACTATGTATTTTACCAGGTAATGTCCACTGAGCTATGTAGCTCTATTTCAGAAGCGACTTGGCCACAAATAATAGCTCATCGAAGTGGCTTATCATGTGGAAATTTATAGCAGCCAAATACTTTCAACCCACATTTCTAAATGTGGAGGGAAAAACCGGAGGGCCCAGAAAAAAATCCACGTGACCACACGGAGAACACGGAGAACATGTAAACTCCAAACATATAGGTGGCAGGGTCGGGATCAAACCCATGATCACCTGCATACCAAGCGATGTAGTTAACGTCTCGCTACCGTGGCACCCCCAATTATTGAAGAAACAAAATGTTAACAGATATTTTTCCATAGCAATGAAACAAGTACTTATGTGGGCATCATAATAAACAAATTGTTGTGTCTACATTTGTTAACTAAGTTTTGTGAATAAGCATTTTCTGAATGCAACAGTTTTTCTTCTGGTAAAAAAAAACACGTTTTTAGTACAGTTGTTTTGATAAGGGGCCAGAAAAAGTTACGCTTGCAATATTGCTTCACTCCAAACAATCATACAGACAGGACTGTCCTAAAGAAGGCCATGTTCCTTCATTCCTCTTCTGAGAGAGAATGATAAAAATGTCCTTGCCCAGGAACGTCAATTTAATGAATTCTCACATTACAAGCCTTGAACAACATAAAAGACTTTGATCGTGAGGGGTTTAAGATCCTGCCATGTTAGAATAGGTAATTGTTCGTTATCTCCTACACCATGCTGAGTTTTATATGGATTGTTTATATTAAAAAAGCGTTTATATTCCCTTTCACCATAGTACTGTGCACGATTATTGAACACGCACTGACTGATGGTAGTGGATGAAGGTAGACTGTGATAACTGGCTTTGATTATTTTCAATCAGACAATAATGTCACCCTACGTCTTTTAAAACAATGCTTTGTTAGCTATTGTCACTAATGCAACCCTCACATATTCCACCAGGCCAAGTAAGTTTGATGCAATTTAACAAATAAACCAAAGTCAAAAGCACTCTTGTGCTCATATGAGTGACAAACAGTGCTGTAATCCATTGGTGGCCAGAACCAGCTGTGGAAATTTTACATTTTCGTGATCGAGGCAAGTCAATCCAATGGACGATAAGACAAATTACATATACAGCTCTGAGATTTTAAATGTCGCTGTGACTATGCGACGAATCTCACTCTCATTTGCAGAGTGAGTGGGAAGTGCTGCCCTCTACTATTGGCGAACCCAGAGGCCACTCAAAGGGATCTCAGCAATTGCTCTGTGCTATATAAATTTCGATTTAAAGCTTTCGTGACTGCAGGGATTCATCTTCTTGGTTTTTTCGGTAAAGTCACGTAGAAGGGAAATAATGAAATAATAAAAATAAAACATAATAAAATAAAATTCTCACGACGTTTCGGCCACAACGCAAGCAGCCGTCCTCAGGTGACGAACGGGGCTGTCGGAAAGACAGCGTCCGAACGGACGCTGTCCGTTTTCCATCCATGGAAACAGTGCTCCTCTCTATGGGGAAGCTTGAGTCAGCAGTGCAATTTTTTCATTTTCGAAGGTGGGGGCCAGTCTCTGTATTGGAAAACCACTGTTGATTTCCAATAATTTATTTGATGAGGAGTGCTAAAATTGCTTGGCAGCTGTGGAAATACATATTTTGACACTGGACATATTTACTTCGTAACAAGTATCAAAAACTAGTCTGTTAGGCCACTTGAAAATTTCAGCCTTCTCCTTGTGGTGCATATGGAAGATAAGACCTTCAATGCACAGTGGCCTGCATATATTCCTTAAGCCGAACATTGTGTTAATGGTGTGCTATAGACAATTAAATTATACCCTGTGCCCTTCCGGATATAATGGACATTACATGACTTTAGATAACAGTAAATAACGCTCTTTATGTTTGGATATTAGCTGCATTTCAGGAGCAGGGCATTCAAGGTCACAGCAGTGTTATTAAAATGCATGACACTAACAGCAAGCGAATGTTAAACACTCTCCTTTGCTGGAATAATTCAACAGTGACTTGTCCATAGGGTTCACAAGTGAGATAGTTGCATTTGTTCACAGAGGTATGCAGTCGTATTGTATGAGTGTCCATTGTAAATCCAAGCATTGTCATAATTATCATCATCATTGTCATCATGTCACCAATATTATATTCAACTTGGACAAAGCACTTATATCCACCTGGTTTTCACTGTCACGCATCTCAACTTGCAAGTAGAAGGCATGAGTTTGAATCCCAGTAGTGTATCAACTCATCAAATCCATCCCTCCAGGGTCGAGCAAATTATATTCTATGTTCAATGTTTATTTCGGTAAAGTCACGTAGATAGAAAAACATAATAACAATAAAATAATACGAATAAATTAGTTTCACATAATGAGAAGTCAACAGTGATCAGCTGGATGTACTTGTCCCCGTCGTGAGAATGTGGAAGGGGAAACCCCTGTTGGAGACGAGCACTGCTCAATGCTGATTTGAGCAGGAGACATGTCGATGCTTTGGGGTTTACCTATGAGAGACGACTTGTGCATTTTATTTATATTGCAGGTTAGCTGAATATGTGCCGCAACATATGGAAGATAAGAATAATTTTCTTACGTACCTTTGAGCTCCTGATTTCCCTTAAACCAGCGTATGTTGGCAGCCGGTTTGCTTCCAGTTGATTGACAGGTGAGCTGGATGGTGTCTCCTTCCATTAGGACTCCATCATATCCCGTAATAACTGGCTGTTTCGGTGCAGCTGTGGACAGAAATAAAATAAACATTGAAAAGTTGCCTCAATTTTTTTCATAAATCTATATATTTTTTGACAAACATCCTACAGTCTGAGAACTCTTAGGCGTAATCACACTCAGAAATCTCAGGCTGTGAATATTATAATTGGATAAGATAATTTAATATTTCTTAGGGGATGAAAGTCACCTTTGGGCACATGTGATAGCCCCGCTATTAGCAGCAGTTGCCCAAAGCATAAAAATTGAAATATTCACGTTTAGTATTGAAAAAGAAAAACTGCACTGTATGAAAAAAAATGCGAAGCCTTTTTTTTGTTTGAAGAAAGCTCATCAATTATTTTTAGGGTTAAGGATGTTGGGAGCTTAATATTTATGAAAGAGTAGGCATTTTTACGAATGCATCTAATTTATCCTCAGTACTATGAATGCATTTAACGAGTATGTCCATGCATATTGTAATGTATATGATAATCAAATAGTAAAAATGATTTGGCGAAGTATGGAAACTTTGTAATGCAATGACTTATTCGGTGGTGAAATATCAGGAAATAAAATTAATTATTTCGTGATTTATACAAAGGGCGTTCGGCATAACACTGCCGATGCCATTTACACTTCACATTTATTTCTTCCTTCTATCGAAGCCCACAATGGTTGGCACAGCCAACATCCACTCCCCCAAGCTCTGCTCTCAGCATCCCTTTGAGCACCATTTCACTTACTCTTGTCAGGAACCTGCCCTCCTCCATCCTGTGCATATGTCCCACCTATTGGAGCCGCCGCTTCCCCATTCCAAGTTGCTTACACCCCATCCTGTGACTAGATTACGAATCTTCCTCACCAGTGGCTATTTTTCGGTTGCCGAACAAACACATTGTGAGATCGCACTCATTCAACGCAAAGTGCTTGCCATAAATTAACCACAATACCCTGCTGATTTTGTCAAGAGGCAAAAACCATCACGCGAACTCCAGTCATCCTCGCAGTGGCTTTTGGCTAACCATCGAACAAAGACGGTCACTGCATCGCGCGCTTTTAAATGCGCTTCTGCTGTCATCTGGAATGCTCTTCCTTACGATATTAGGAAGCCACTGAAGCTATGCACTTTCAAATCATCTAGATTGAAAACTAATGTCTTAAGAACCGCTTTTGTGTTTAATTTATCCTTCACCAGCACGTCCAATTAGCATGATTGGCTACGTACGGTGTGAAAGAAGTTCAACACACGTACATTCAAAGAGCAAACACTTATTTTCTCGTTTACTTTGTTCAAGTCCAGCTATCTGACTCAAACGGTAAAACATAACATTAGTCTTACCTCAACCATCCATCTATTAACACAACATATTACAATTCGACTCTTCCAAACTACAATCAATTATTACAAGCATTCCTTATACGTAAATGAGACATTGTCCACTTAATATTTTGGACGAATCCATTTCATATGCTTATTCAGATAACATGAGACTGGACAGTGAAATGAAAATAGACTTAAATAATATATACCATAGAGTCACATCACAATGTTAAGTATGCTAATGAATGCTGTCTTTCGCTGTCTCTACACATATGCATTATTCATCCAGAAGTTGTTTTCCTGTTGGAAAAAAAACTCAAGACGTAATTATTGGCACTGCAGGATAATGCGAGAGAAAGTGTAACAAAGTTTGTGCTTCATTGAGGAGCGCAAGGCGATTGATTGTGTTTGCTGGACACTTCGGCACCGAGATAGATAATGATGAGCCCATTATCAGTTCTTCAGCAGGAGTCGTTCCTCCCCGGTATTCTCCGACTCGCTAAACACAACATGAAATGTAATGAGAAATGTTTTTAACTTGAGCACAGAGATGTTTATTGTCAAGTTGTCAAATTCTCCAGGACTGGCTCCAAGCCACTGACAGTGAGGAGTGCTTTCCCATCGTGCATTTGAGTAGAGAAAAAAATAGAAATATTGCTTACATCAAAAACGACCGATTCCTTTCAACATGTACCTTTAAAATCAGATACATCACTCAATAGAAATTGTCCCTTTCACTCACACATTAAGATGCGTGATCATCTTAATTGGTGAGCTTGAACAAGTGGTGGAATTCCACATTCCCATGGCAGGAACCATTCCTCCCGTATAGAGCAACTGCTCAGGACAACCACTATTGACATCCTACGAAGTGGTGCAGCCTCGCCAGGTAGTTGTCATTGTACTCACCCCAGAGAAATGATGATGTTGTTGGTGATGGTGATCATTAAACCCTGGTTGATATCTCTCAACTGTGAGCCTTGATGAGCTACAAACTACTGATATTTCTTTGGGCTTATCTCTTGGGCTTATATGACATTAGGTTAAAATCATGAACACCTATCCTGTGCAAAGCCCCATATCCGACCATCACATATCCACCCTGAACAATGAATATCCCATACCTAGTGTGGTATTGGGGCATAGTGGAAATGTTGACATATCCAACCTTTTCACAAATCTGCCTATACCTCAGTTCCCAGTGAGTCCAATAGGCGATGTTTAAGTTCGATAAAAACAAATATCACTTGCTATGCCTAGTAAACAATGACACATTTCTTAACAAGTGGCTTTTATTCTAATTACTTGATTTCTAAATTTATTTTGGCATAATTTTTAATTATTTGCATGATTAATTTTACAGGGCAAAAAACAATCAATGATAGGATGAAAAACATAAATAACGTTTTAAATAATACATCACTCTATTACATATTCGGAAGTATAAATCATAGAATTCGTATTACTATAGATGCCAACCCGTTTAATATTTTGAGATTGCGTGCGATGCAAGACAGCCAATTGAGAAATGAATGACATTTGCATTGTTGTTTATAGTTTTCAATTATTTAACTAATATGACACTATCTAAAGTCATAAAGATAGAGTATTTAGCTTTTTTAATATTACATCCATTATTGTATTGTAATAATTTATATCACATATACCATTTTCATTACAGTAGGTTGTGTTTTATGTGCAGTATTTCATCCTATAATAGTAATATATATTTTAGAAATGGAAGCTTACGAGTTAAATCTCGTTTGGAATGACTTAACCAATCGTACTTATAGGGTAGGTAAAATTAGTACCAGGTTGTGGAAAGTCTGGTACCTGCTTTAATAGTGTGGAATTTCCACTTCTGGTTCAGGACCATCAATTGAGATGAGTGCCATCCAACACTTGTTTGACATTGCAGACACGCTGGCTATGACCTATGCTCACTATTTCATGTCGTTCACATGCTCCACTAGGAATTATCAGAATAATTTTACATTCCGAATGGTTTCACATTCCCGTAAGCATATACAGTATGCAATAGCAGCCGAATGAAGGCCATAGGCAATGGGGCATTAAGGAAATGTGTAGTGAGTCCCACTAAGTCGCAGACGTTGTCTGGGAGCAACACTATTTATTACATCAACTCAACACAACATGACAAATTGAAAAGCCATCTAACCTACGGCAACACTAGACACGGTCCAGCTATCCCGGTGCGACCACGAGCTGGGTCCCGGACCACGTGGCTAGAGGCTTCTTCAACCCTACGTGGATCTTCACTCACCAACAGTCAAGAACCCCGAGCCCCACACGGGGCCCCGTTATATCGGCCCGGGCTGGGGCTGGCTCCGCCACTCGCCCCGCCCACCTTCTCGATCTCTCTGGCCCTTTTCCAAAGGCTCCCGAGAGCTCTTCTATACCACGTGACCACCCAGCAGCCCCAATCCACCGGTGGTCAACCAGCGTATCATGCCCCAACGTAACCCTGGCTGGCTGACACTCTCTCTCGCTCCCTCACTGGGAGCCCGCACCACACACTGTACGTGTTGCCTCTGTGCTAACCAGCGCTCACCCAAGCTAGGGCTGGTACTACGCCCAGTAAGCGGGCTACACATAATGACAACACAATATCCGCTGTGGCCTCGCAAGCCCGGCACCACACAGTGACATTCACAGCCACTACAAATGTAAAGCAATGCATGCATTGTTAATATACCAGCAGCTATGTGCTCATATAAGAACTTGTCAGGAATGTACAGTATATGCATGTATATGGGCGATGTGAAAGGTTAAAGGTAAAGGTGCAGGGCTGAAATTGCTTGCTCATGCCACTGTAATCAGAAAGGTCTCTGCGAGAGAGAGCTCCGGAGAGCACCTCTGGAGGGGTTTTGGCCTCCTCTTACACACTGGTGGGATTCCACACACTTTATCCCAGCACGCACGACATGATGATCGACTAACTGTGGTGTGTCTATGATACTGCGAGGTGAAAGGCTGCCCATGTTTGCAACTGGCACACCGGGGTATAAAACGGGCTACCTCTGGATTGCAAGTGCAGTGTGTAAACAGTTACACCACCGTGGCAGCATCCATACCGACTACTTATACTCCTCTGTAAATGCACAGAAACATATACGGTGATACCTTCAACAGTTTAATCATTGCAATATATATTTTTAAGGCGACTTAAATTGCTAATAATTTGTGCATTGAAGGAAAAGTTAAGGAACACACGTATTAGTTTAATCTTACACTTTCTGCCCTGCCTCCTCCCTCCCCCTTCTCTCTCCTCCCCTACTGCCGAGGCCTATATAACCTCGTGCCACGGCAGATCTCTCGCCTACTTCAGCAGTTCTTTCTTGCTGTGGTTGTCGCACCTGAAGACGATTGCTTGTGTTGCGATCGAAACGTCGTGATCGATTATTTTTCTCCCTACATGACTTTACCGAAAGAACCAAAGAGTACGTATTAGTTTATTTAGATGGCAAAATTGTGAACAATATTTAATGTTGATTTTAGTTTTTATTGTTTTTTTTTGGTGTTGGGATGGGCTAATTGAAGATAATTTATTGCTCACTAATATTAATGTATTAATGGTGAAACTATAGAGAAATAAATGTAGAAAACTACTGCATTCGTCGCTACAATTGCTCAATTTGCAAAACAAGGGCATCGTGTTAATTGAAGCATTTTTCCATTACACCAACTCTCGCAATGAGACATGACTCAAACTGACCTCTCATGTCCCTAAAGTAAACACGAAGTTAAGTGTATTATTTAATTTACATGGACATTGCATTTTGTTATTATTTTAGCACAGTTTTATTTAACGGATTGCCAACCATGAAGATAATATATGTAGCATATATAAACCAGTTCATTGTAAGTTTATTTCACTTCATTTTATTAATTCAGCTTCATAACCAATCCATGGTTGTAAGTAAATTCTGGTCAGGGGTTCATTCAGCCCATCATCCTTCACGGGTCAATAAATGAACTGCGTTGTGGGAGTAAAGGGTAGCTGTTACCTTATGTAGGAAATGGGTCCTGCCATACGAATGTGGAAATTTCACCGCTGGTTCATCAGCAGTGATGCTTGGGTTCCCTTATTTACCCGTCCTCTACGCTTAGATGTCAATGATGCAAAGGTCCATAAGTCTGGTTCCAGCTCAGCAGCAGCCCGCTCTGGTTAGTACTGTGGGTGTATTAACAAATAATTACCATCCGTTCACTGCAGAAGTTAAATATCTCGTGAAGTTATTCGAAAAGAGGAGAAGACGGGTGCTGGTGTCGCCATCCAAAAAGTGGCAATATTTTAAAATCCCTCGCGTATTGCCTAAATGGGTAATGCCACATAGCAACATCGCCCTCTACCGTTAAACCAGTGACTACTCTACCCGTCTGTGAAACATAGCCTCCTCCGATCACCTTGTGCTATTAGGATGGCGTGGATCCCAAATGTCCTCTTGATTCTATTTGGACGCATTTATTTTATAGGGGGAAATCCTTCTGCAATGGTCTCTCGGGGCAGACGTGGTTTAGTCGAGTTTAACGTAGAGGAAGTGGGCGGTGTTTGTCGAATGTTAAAAGGGAGGAAGAAGCTACGCAGCACAAACACTGGAACGTGCATTGGGGCCTCGGGAAATTATTCGCGCTGTGCTTTTCTGCACAGTTATTTTGTTCCTTTATTTCCCATTTTCAAAACCGGCACAATGGCAGAAAATTGTACTCTCGTCCGCACTGAAATATTTTCACATCTGCACAGAGATAAAGTGTCTCCCTGATCACAGTAATGAAGCGTGTGCCAATCACTATGAACGTCACTAAGGCAGTGTTGGAAATTCTACATTCCTATGCAAGGGGACAGTCATCCCATCGGACAATTAATTTAGAAATGCGTAGACTTACCGCAAAATTGTATTTATTATTCTATTTATAGAAGAATAATGGGCTGACTTAACCTCTGACCAAGAATTGAGTTTCCAACCTCCTGCGGTTGATTTTATCTCAATGTTGGCACAGCATGACCCTCACGTGGTATTCAATAAAAATGTTGATTGATTGCGGTTCAAGTTAAGCTCTCCCTACTCCACTATCACCAGAGGTAGGTTGAGAGACGTCCAAAGAGAGGTGGGGGCGGTGGTCCCTCCATTTCAAACTATTAAAATAGGGTCCAAAGTAAACGTCTATAAAGTATACATTTGCAGCATCTCAGGACGGAGCACGGGGGGGGGGGGGGGCAATCATCCCTATTGCCCCCCACCTCTACCCCCCTTGGATTCACCACCGAGTGTCACGTCCACACTCAGGAGGTTGAGAGCCTGTGTTGGGTGTAACGGTGACAATATGTAAACTACCTCGCCTGGTATACAGGAGGTTGTGGGTCCGATCCCAACCCCGACGCCTGTATATTTTGAGTTTGCGTGTCTATCTCTCTCTCCCCGTGAGCGCGTGGACTTTTCTCCGGGTCCTCCGGTTTTTCCCTCCACATTTAGCAAACAGGCGCCGACAGTTTTTGGCTGCTCGAAACGTCCACATGATAAGCCACTTCGATGAGCTATCATTTGTGGTGGCCAGATCGCTTCTGAAAAAAAGCTGTATAGCTCAGTGGGCCTTACCCGGTGAAATGAAAAAAATTGTAATGCGCGGGAAGCATCGCACCGTTCAATCCACCTTCGCTGTGGTGGCGGTCGCGGTGGTGCAGGTAACAGGGCGCTCATCGTGATCACACTGTACACGCGCTGCTGGGCCATTTCATGACTCCGCGGGTGTTCGGCAGGCCGGCAGGCAGGCCGTGATTTAAAGAGAGCTGCTATTTCAAATAATACGATGGCCTCAGAAATGACGCGGTTATGCAGGCTATCGGGGTGCTGCCTGCTGTGCTACGCCCAAGACGTCGCGTGCTTTAGCGGAGCCCCTGTATAACCCTTGCCAACTGCTTGCTCGTGCCACTGCTGACAAGGCCTACTCTTCCGCACTGGCTCTATGTCTGGGAGGTGGTTAGATTAGCCACACTCTACTCCACCGTATGCGACCTGCCGATTGACCAATATATAACTTATGTGGTTATTATATTTGAGTGCATTGTCAAACACGCACAGGCCTTCATTGCTCCAAATTTATAGAGGAGCCAACTATATGCATAGCTTGACTTAGTTTTCAACATATCTGCATCACATTTGGGGGAGAGTGCAGTGTGGGATACACACATAACACCTTGATGTGCATGAGGTCAGGACCAGTGTATGAATTATATTCCCACCACAGAGCTGTTTATCATCAGAAAAGCAGAATGTGTTGCTTTGAAACGAGCCCTTTCCTCCTTGCAAACCATTCACATGTAGCACAATTTTCAACACAAAGACGCAGACCCATGGCCAGCCCTGCCATTAATATTATGCAGTTCATCCGAGCCCTGTGTGGCCACTGAAAATAAATGGGCTTTGCTCGCACTGTGTGAAGCACAGCTGCTGACAGGCATGTTAATGATGTCTGTAATTCCATGCGCAATATCAAGAATTACCCCGTGCATCTGTGAATATGTTTGTAGCTGAGTGTACAGTATATGTGTGTGTGTTTGTGTGTCCGGCAAAAACAACCCCTTACCTCCTCGTGGTGCCGGACGGCAACGCTGTGGTGGGCAGTGCCATGGGGGAAGGGAACATTTAAATTGGCCTTACCTTTCATGGCATTTGTAATACCACAGCGGCCAAATTCCGGGCTCTGGATGAATGCGATGGGCTGGTTACTCCTCCACCTTCAATTAACTACCACAAAACCACGTATAAAATATCTAATGAATAAGCTTGTGCCGGAGGCGCCGGGGGGACAGGCGTCTATGACGTCTCCTGGCCAAACCTCATTTGGCGGAACCAGGAGACTGAATTCTTACCCTCGGGGCTCCTCCAGAAACAACAAAAAACCACTATGTGTGGCCACATGGAATGTTCGAACGTTCACTGCGGAGGAGAGGCTGCCATTTCTCTGTCGGGAGCTGGACCGGTACCGCCTGGATCTCTGTGGTATTCAGGAGGTCCGGTGGACCGGCTCTGGCTCCAGCCACCATGAGAGGTGGACAGTCCTCTTCTGGGGCAGGAGACTGCCAAACAACAGGGGGTGGCTCTTCTTCTGAACAAAAGAATGAAGGGAGCTTGGGAGCGTGGCGGTGAGGTGTGGGAAGCTGGAAGCCCCAGGCTACTTTGGGCTCGCCTTCCTATCAACCAGAGGCGAGGAGTGGTGGTCGTGGTTACTTATGCCCCCACCGAAGATGAATATCCGTGGAGGGAGACAGGCAAGCCCGGTGAGTCCGATGCCTTCTATGACCTCCTGTCACAGGTGCTAGCTAAAGTGGCCCCTTGGGATAGAGTCATCTTGTTGGGTGACTTCAATGCCCGAGTTGATCATGATGCTGGCACCTGGTCTGGAGTGATTGGAAGGCATGGGCCAGATCAGCTCAATAATAACGGCAGGAGGCTGCTAGATTTTTGTGCAGCCCATGGGCTTGTAATTACCAATACGCTGTTCCGACATTGGCACATCCACACAACATCATGGATGCATGCCGGGTCCAAGCAAGAACATCTGCTGGACTACATAATGATGGAACAACAGCAGATGCGGACCCATGTCCTTGACACCAGGACCTACCGTGGAGCTGATCTGCCCACTGACCATCGACTTGTCATCTGTAAGATGAGCCTGCCATTCTTCCACTCCGGTGGTGGGTGTACACCCAGAACCCCATTCAAACCCTTAGTGGCATGGTCTCAGCTACCTGATGAAAGTTGCAAGCGAGAATTCCATCATCGCTTGCGGCTGCGATTGGCATCTTCCCCCACTCCTCCTGCTGTCAGGTGGAAATAGGCGAGGTTTAGGACTGTGGCTCATGCAGCTGCAATGGCTGCTTTGGGTACATGGTCTCGACCTCCCCAGAGACCCTGGCTGACAGAGGAGGTGTTCAAGCTGGCTGAGAAAAAGCGACAGGCCCACTTTCATCGGCTACAGCATCCCACATTGGAGAATGAGAGCCATGAGGTGCTGCAAGGATGGGTGGTGGTCGCGGGTTGCTGAGGAGATGGAGTCTGCGTCAATGGCCCGTGATCACAAATCGCTCTATAATTCCATCAAAAAGTAACCTGCAGTGCCACACCTATTAACATAATTCGGGGGCAAGAACAGCAATCCAATCTCCGACCCCCAGGAACAGGCTTTCAGATTTTCTGAGCATTTCTGTGAGGTCCTGGGGAGGGGAAATCCCTCAGCCTGGAAAACATTGTGGGACAAAGTGGGGATGACCCTGCCGAGGCTGCGATGCCTCAAACATTGAAGGAAGAAGTCACCCCCTGTGAGTGGCTGGCTGAGGTGCCATCTGTTGAGGAAGTACTGAAGGTGATCCAGAGTCTGAGACGAGGAAAGGCACCTGGCAGAGATGATGTCCCAAGCAAAATGCTGAGGAAGGGTGGAGTTTGTGCACAGACTGCCTTACATGACATCATAACAATAGTCTGGTCCACTGGACGGGTTCCGCAGGATTGGACGGATGCCCTGGTGGTCCTCCTCTTTAAGAAGGGGGATCGCACAGACTGTAACAACTACAGGGGCATCTCACTCCTCAGTGTGCCCGGAAAGGTCCTGGCAAGGATTATTCAACATCGCCTTGCTAGGTACGCTGAGGAGAGGCTTGCGGAGCCCCACCGGTTTCAGGAAAGGGTGTTCCTTCACAGATGCCATATTTTCTGTCCGTCTGCCACAGCAGAGGTGGAGGGAATTCCAACAAGACCTATATCTCTGCTTTATTGACCTGGTCAGGCCTATGATACCATCAGTAGGCCTGGGCTCTGAGCTGTTCTTCATGCTTTCGGAGTCCCTGGCCCTCTGCTCACGATCATTAAGGACCTTCATGATGGTGAGCGGGCCCGGGTAAAACTATGTGGCCGGGAGTCGGAGCCATTCCATACCTGGGCAGCGTGCTCATGACCTGCTCCGGTTTAACAGTAGAGGTCTCACTCCAAATCACTCGAGTGGCATCTTTTCATCAGTTGCATAACGCTGTGTGGAAGCTACCTGGTCTATCACTCCTCACAAAGCTTCAGGTCTTCTTGGCCACAGTCATTCCCTCCCTTCTTTATGCTTGCGAAACGTGGACCCCCCTAATGAAACATCTTCACCAGTTACAACCATTTAGGCTGGCCTACCTATGATCCATCCTGGGTTTAACCAGGCTGGAGTGTGTAAGGAGCTCACAAATCCTTGAAAGATCTGGACAAAGTCCCATCGGTGAGCTCCTCTGGCAGGCAAGGCTGCATTGGCTGGGAAGTGTAGTCCCCTAGAGAAGAGATGGAGTGATGTGGTACAGAAGGATGTGGAGCTGAGTGGACTTGCCGATGACTGGTACCAGCGGTATCAAGATCGGCCTCTGGTGAGGAGGCTCGTGAAGGACGCCACTGGGCAGTTGGAGGCAGTCGCCCTCCAACAATAACGGAGGGCGGAGGAGTGACGCTCACAACAATGAGTGGAGCACCGGGTGACTAAAGCACAGCAAGTTGGCACAGTATTGGGCACTGGTGGTGCATCAGCCAGTCATTTCAGTCAGTCGGCCTTTGGCATCTGGGTCTGCCCCGTGACCTTCTGCCAGTGGGCGTTCGACACTTCACGTGGCCTAAAAGTGCACATAGCCTGGCACAAGCGTCGTGGTGACGTCACCGCCACTTAGTGGCGAATGGCAGTTGTTGTATGTGTGGGGAGCGGTAGTGTAGCGCTACGAACCCGGTGACCCGAGTTCGATTCATGCTCACGGCCAATACCAATGACGATTATCATAACTGGTGCTGGGCCTTCTGTAGGTCTACTCAGCCTCAAATCAGTACCTGGTGCGATATGTAGAAGAAAAAAAAACTTCGCCAAGAGGTAGACAAAGGTGGCTGAGCGTGGTGTTGGCCACCAACCCACTTGTGTGCCATGCCGGCCTTCATAAGTGCTGCTCGCTAACAGCACTTGCTCCAACAGTCTGTTAAGGCTATATGGGGGATCTTTATATATGTGAACCTGTGTGGGGGAGCATTGCCGCAGTGGTTGGCGCAATGCACTGCAAGCGCAGGTGGTATCGGTTTTTGGGCCTCCCCCTAGGTTGACTTAGCCCTAAATATATAAGTGGGGTGGCGTGTAGCCACCAACACAGGGATTGACAATGTCTTTCCGGAGCCACGTCGGTCATAACCACTCATGCAACCTTCCAGCCTTGATAATTCACTGTGTAACAAAAATATATATATTTTTTGTTCCTGGGTAGTAAGTGTTATTTTCTATCTTGATTTAAAACTTTCGTGACTGCAGGAATTCATACTTTTTGGGTCTTTCGGTAAAGGTACGTAGATAGAAAAATAATAAATCTCTCACAATACAATGGCCAAGCCCAACAGCTTTGGGGTGCCCTCGATCTAACCCCGCCCACTTACCCTTGGGGTGCACCCATCTCAGGCCTATAAAACACCCTGCTTCAGCAGCTCTCTTGCTATATTTTTTCACCTAAGGACGATTGCTAGTATTGCGATCGAAACGTCGTGATTTTTATTATTTTTCTATCTACGTGACTTTACCAAAAGACCCAAAGAGTATGTTATTTTCGAATTAATTATGCCTCAAAAGTACAGAAAATGGCTATTATTCCCCACAAACTTTGCTTTTGTGACCAGGACACAAAAGCAAAGTTAATAATCCACTCCATTAATAACACTGTGTAACAATTGGTTATTATTCCCCACAAACATTGCTTTTGTGACCAGGACAATGATATTTTGAAATGAGAAGACATGTGCATTTGTGTCATTCCTTCACATAACGTCCTGGTCACAAAAGCAAAGTTTGTGGGGAATAATAGCCATCTTACATACTTCTGAGGCATAATCAATTAGAAAATAACACTTACTACCCAGGAACAAAAATCGTGTTACATACATATATAATTTGCTCGCATGTGGCACCTACCCCGACACATCTCTCATTGGCCGAACGAGGGCACAGATGCTTGTGAGATTTGTTGAAGCTTTGTGGCCTTACCCAGCACCGTGAGGGTGGTGGACACAGTCTTGACCGGCTTGGTGAACAGGGAGCACACGTAGATGCCCTCGTCAGTAAGGGTGGCGTTGTTGATGGAGATGGTCAACACCGTGTCCGCTCGTTCAACCAGCTCTATCCGCGTGTCCTTGAGGGCTGCAGGGCAACAGAGCACACAGACATTATTGTTGTTGTTACACTTGTTTACCCAGGAAGGCCTCACTGAGTCTCAATGATCTTTTTCATGGAGAAACTGGCTCCTGCCCGTCTCTCACTGGGTTGGTGGGCCTGGACACCTCGACTTTGTTTCTCTTTAAATTACACAGTTAAATGAATGTCTAGTGTAAATTTTATACAAATTTCCAAGTTACTTTTAGTTGTGTAATATAGATACCGATTACAAATTAGAAATGTAATAAAAATGTAATATTTAAATTTAATAATATTTGGTTTAAATTTTGATTTAAAGCTTTCGTGACTTCAGGGATTCATATTCTTGGTTCTTTCGGTAAAGTCACGTAGAAGGGAAATAATTAAATAATTTTTTAAAAAATCTTTATTTTATTTTATTATTTCCCTTCTACGTGACTTTACCGAAAGAAACAATAATATTTAGTTTCAACTCGAAAAAAAACACATTAGAGAGCTATAGAGCACTGCTATGGAAATAAAAACGAAAGCAGTAGTAATGTGGAATGTCCACCACTGGCCCAGGCGAAGAGGTCATCACAACCAATGTGAATAATGCCACTAACCCTCGCCTTCACGTTCTTCCTTCTGCTAGATCCCACAGCTGTTGGGAAGCTCACATGGAAACTCAACGGTCCGCTCGTACACAAATTCATCGCGTGGACGGTCTTCTTCACTTTCCATGGAACTTTTAAAAAATATATATTATTACATACATTGAGTGTGTAATAATCTTGATGATCGTTATTTGGTTCCCTTTGAAACATTTCTGGCGGCACTCATGCAAGCCAAGGTGTATCGAGTGCGTGTCACCCATGCCCCGTGCTGGAGGCGGTGGACTTGTGCCGTGCTTGCAACTTGTGTCACAGCGCATTATTGTGGATGCCATAAACACTCCCATTTTTTCGTCAAAATGTACTTCTGGACTGCCGTTTTTTTTACATATCATGCTCATAAAATAATAACGACAATTTCTATAAAAATGTGTATAGCATTGTAACATGGCAAGCCATTACAGGGGCAATACCGACAAGTGGCGTGCAGTTATCTGCCTCGCCTGATGCGCAGGCAGGCGAGTGTGGGTTCTATCCCGTGTACTCTCCCTCCCCATGGTGGTCACTTGGATTTTTCTCCGGGTCCTAAGAAACTTGCATTTTGATTTATTTTCCTGCCACTATAAATTGCCACATATGGTTATATCAGCCACGTTGATGAGTTGTCGCCTCTGAAAAAGAGGTCATATAGTTCAGTGGGATATATCTGGTAAATCAAATCATTTAATTAGCTTAGTTCATGTCAAAGGCAAGACAATGTGGATTACGAGTCTGGTGAGAATTGAGCACCTGAACCTGCCTTTTTTCTGCTGCCTCTTGTTCTCATACTAAACTTGCACTGTTTTAATTCCCGTGTTTTTGTTTACGACCATACCATATCTCGTTAGTGGTGCAATATTCCGTAAGGACCTTGTACTTGTGCTCTGCAATATTGACGTTTTTGTCTTTGTTATGTTGCTGCTGTGCTCACGCATCACGGATCTCCATTGTAAAATATCCGGGAAATTGGCTGAACGAGATCATCCGTGTAACATGTAAACTCATACTCAATTTCCATTGAATTCCCTAGGCCAGTGATGGAAATGCCACATTACTGCAGCTTAGGTTGTCATTTCTGTGGCTGTCCTGCAAAGCACTCCAATGTTTTCGAGTTTGAGACCTAATGACATGCATTTTAAATATATAATGCAAATACATTTGTAATTTGTAATTGGGATCTCAATTTCACACCTCAGTGTCATTTGTATATGAATTATGTCCGACAAGATTAATTAGCAATTTGTACCTAATTATATTTTCTACAGTAATATATGTGAATTAATTTTTGCCCCTTCTCATGATGAGCCAATAGTATAAGCAAAATTGTTATTTCAGAATAATCGTGGTTTAGCATCAGAGTACATGATATAATTGCAGGATTCTGCTTCCAATAGTTGTCAAATTCCTGTCTAGGTAAAGTATACACGAGGGAGGCAAAATTACAAACTCTGCACACATAGCCACATATTTTACTTGTCATACTGCTTCTCTGGCAGGCAACTTTTTGCCAAGCTGGTGGGTGTCTCCATCAGTTTGTGATCCACCAATCCCATCTGTAAGGTTATATCGTCACACTCGTGTTTTGATAATAGGTTACCACTTCGTCAAGGGTCAACTGAGCATGTCAATGAGCACAACTTTGTGGGAAGCCACCACTTTCTTCATTTTTTCGTATGGCATGTAAGCAACAGTTTGTATAAATTATGTCATAGTTTAATTTTATGGGCCTTTCAAGGCGGCAGGAGATGCTGTACGAATTGCAGCGACATCGACAGGGTGTGCATGAATGGCACACTCGTTGGTGTCATGTGTTTGATGGTTTAGGCTTTCCAACACCACCACTGGCTGCCCTCAACAGGACCTCGCCTCATGGGATTGTGACGTTTCCTCCCGCCAATGTATTGAGCAGAGAACTCAAGAGACTAGGATGAGTGGAATGTGCCATAGTGACGTGGATCATCATAATGACAACACCAAACACATTACAATCAAGAACCAGAGTGAAAGCAACGCGTTACAGAAAACAATTGAAAACTGCACGAATAGTATCAACACGTAACATTTAGAGACCATTCATAGTGAAAATAAATTACACACAGATCAACATTTTGATGTTTTGAGACAAAATGTTAAGGGTGACAATGTGCATTTTTATTATTACTGCAAATACCATATTTGTAATGGGATATTTAAGCTACTTTTCCATTTGAATATTAATGAGGTAGGAAGAGAAATCACATCATGTTTGTATGTTTATTCATAGGGTGCAAATAACATGTTCCTTCATACAGGGACAGAAACTTTATTTAAATTGTCTGTTGAGACAAATAAACATTGCATACAAATGAAATTAACAAACACGTTCATTAATAAGTAATGCTGTGCGTGTCCTTCAGATGTACATTGAGTGGGAGAATAATTTGTTGAACATTCACAAAGCCTCAACATGGCTTATGTTTCACTTGATGAAAGGAGCTAATATTAAATTCTGATTGAGTGACACGCATAGTTTCACATTATTTTGTGATGGTGGTTCACGAGGGCATCATGCCATCTCAATGGAATGAGCAGGCAACGCTGGAATTGTTGGTAACTATTCTATGCGGCCATACACCGGGATTTCAAGCGCAGTGAGTTAATGGTTTCAGCCGAGTTACCAATGACTGCGCAACAACTTAATGTTTAAGGGGTTGTTTAATTGGCTTATCCAGATATACAATGTTTCAGTTTGGCATGTGATGAACACTCGACTACACAAGGCATACATCATCTGTTTCCCAGGTGTGGATAAGTAGATCTATTGATTAACCTCAGAATGGATTTTGTGACATCGGAGCTGTTCCCTTCAACAATTCGGATAACGATAATGAATGATAATTGTGATAACCACAATGGTGATGATGATGACGATTATAATCGCGCTCATGATAGTGATAATTATGATAGCGATGGTGGCAATGATAGTAATGATGGTTATGTTGTTTGTCGATGATGATGATGTCGATGATGTTGATGGTGACATCAAAACAGCTGGGCACCTCGCTGTTAGAGCCGCTACGAAGTCTTCATGGAAGTTAGTTTTTTTAACATAATGCGTGAAATAATTATGAATATAGACAGAAAAAAAGGATGATTGTAGAAGTATATTAGAAAATCTCTTTTTAATACCATCGTTGCATTTGGTTTCCATTTAAAAATTCATGTTTCAGCATTGTTGACAGAGTGATATTTGATTGTCATGCAACAACCACTTTTCAGGGTGTAAAACACGTGCACCACAGAGGTGATTCCTTGGCTCTATCTCATGGGAGTCGTTCTCTGAGACAACGTGGCTGTCTTTTTTCAGCACGACACTGCAAGCACAATTGGAATGTAATTGTGAGGACAGCACATTTATAAATATAGCATAGGTTAACAAATGCTTTCCAGACCTGAGTTTTGCCTTATTTTTGTATTGAATGCCTTCTGTTACCTGTTTCACTCAGTGTAAAATGCGGCTGAGCTCTTAAGCATGTTTCTCTCTCGTCCCAAACATTTGTCATTATAACTTTGGCTTTTACAGTAAACAAATATCCATCTATTATCCTGAACATAGAGAAATTCAGAAAGTCGTCATGTGTTGCCAGATATAATTTAGTGTTTCGTAGGGCTAATGGTGAGGTCATGGATAGATTTATACAATGGGGTCAAGCGCAGGCAAACAGTTGCTGCTATCACATGTTATTCTCACAAGTGAAAGTCCTCAATATAAAATGTGACTGACAAGAAGAGGTACAAAACGTGAAAAGAGGCTGTATTCCACGAAGAACGTATTGTCCGAATGAATACTTTGTTTTGCTCAGTGTGTAGTTCTTGAATTATTAAATACATAAATATCGCATTGCACAACATCGGCTCTGTGAATCAGTAGGAGGGCATTGGGAGAGAGAAATAATACCAGCCTTGCTCCTGCAATGGCCCAGACACATTTTTTTCTTTTTTTAGGGAGGATGGGTCAAGGTCAGGAACGTTAATGCCGTTCTGCATTGCTGCGTCATAATGAAAGATGCTTCTCTGAGGCCTTCAAAACGTC
The DNA here is from genome assembly GCF_015708825.2 of Lethenteron reissneri. Taxonomy (NCBI): domain Eukaryota; kingdom Metazoa; phylum Chordata; class Hyperoartia; order Petromyzontiformes; family Petromyzontidae; genus Lethenteron; species Lethenteron reissneri. The sequence continues at coordinate 2,482,843 of NC_083791.1, forward strand.
CGTGTTCATGTGCGTGGGAGTTTGGGCATAGATCACGTGTTTAGTCTTACACGTTTGCTTAATTCTGCCATCAGCTATGCTGCTATATTCACCGTTAATGTAGTCTCTAGCAGTCACACTTCGTGTGAGAAAGCATGCATTACATATGGTGGAACTTGATGGCTCTCAATTCTTTGCCTTTTTGCGCAAGCGTATATCTGTATGTGTGTACCGTATTCCCTCGTTATTCGGAAACTCGCTATTTGCAATTTTTACTATTTGCGAATTGCATCTGGAACTCTGCATGACTGCATCGAGAGTGAGAAAGAAAGTGAGCAGATAAAGTGATGTTGCATAGCATCACCATAATTGAAGATAACTTCATTTATAAACTATAATGTAATCTTCTTGGTTCTTTCGGTAAAGTCACGTAGAAGGGAAATAATAAAATAATAAAAATAAAACAATAAAATAATTCTCACGACGTCTGAATGAGACAGCGTCTTATTCAGACGCTGTCTTTCCGACAGACCTGTTCTTCACCTGAGGACGGCTGCTTGCGTTGTGGCCGAAACGTCGTGAGAATTGTTTAATGATGTTTTATTTTTATTATTTTATTATTTCCCTTCTACGTGACTTTACCGAAAGAACCAAGAAGATGAATCCCTGCAGTCACGAAAGCTTTAAATCGAAATATGATGTAATCCTTTATTATATATCTTTCATTTACTTTACGTTTATTCTGCCAATGTTATGATAATGTTCATGCATTTAAGGGCACATTTATATATTTAATTAAGGTAATTAATTAAAAAGATAGGTTTCTGTTGGCCAATATAATCAGCCGGGAAATTTGCTATTCACAAGCATCTCCAGATTGTATCCATCGCAAATTTAACGGAAACACAGTATGTCGACGGTGAAGGTACAGCCCTGCAATTGCTATTTCACACCACTGCTGGTGAAAGGGCTGACATACAACAAGCTATTTAGCTGACGTGCAAAAAGTTAAACTACCTATGTTGACAGGTAGTTTCATTAGGTAGTTGCATGTATCAATCATAATGTATTTCGGCTGTGACGACGAGACGCTTTCAATGTTTGTCAGATTGTTTTTTTAAGCACAACAAATTGATAACACTGCACTAACTTTTTTAATATGTTCATTTAATTAAACCAATTTCTAAGGAGTGTTGATTAAATGGTGGTACTATTGAATTATGCACACCTTGCCATTGGCTAATCCCCCCCCCCCCCCCACACTTTAAATCCAATTACATTTTTACAGCATTAAGCAAAGGGAAATTTAAAAGTAAAGTTCTCCTTGAAAACTAGGACTTTAATTAGGGAAATTCACTGCTTGGTGTGACCCATTAAATATTACCACTCAAAGGGGTCCGCGCATTTAAATAGACCGTTTATTATCGCCCTGTGTGAGTTTATGTACGCAGTAAGTCACCGTGATTAGTTACCAATATGCAATCAACTTTAAACTAAGAAGAGGGTCTCATTAATGTTTACAAGCTTTTGGACAAATTTTGTATTTACTTGGAAATATGTAGGGAATGCATGGACATTGCTGAAGCGTTCATTTACTGTTAAGGTTTTGTTGAAGCACATGCAGCATCTACTATAGGGACATTTTCTATTTGACTTAACATGTCTTCCTTCCCAAATATGTTTTCAGAAGTGATCATCTTTAATGGTGACCCAGTGGTGAAAATTCCACATTTATATGGAAAGGGCCAGTCTCTACCAATGACAACCATTATCTCCATATCACAAAGCAGTGCCCACTTTATTGACATGCGAGTGATGATGGGTTGGGTTGACTAATGACCATGGTTTAAACTCTGATCCCTCTGATTGTGATGCACGTGTTCTCACCACAGGTCCACCCAGCAGTTTTTAGTGGGACATGTTTAACTGTGTGATGTTAGCTTTAGCAATGGCACACAGTTCCCTATACCTCCGTAATGCCACATGATCTCTAATATCCATACAGAAATTATAAGGCAACTGCAGGGATTGGACTGTTGAATTGGTAGAAACTGGTTCACAAGGTTATCCATCCACCTAAATAATATATTTTGCAATAGCGCCTCTTATTGCTGCTAGGAATTGTTCATAGGCAGGCGTATATTTTGGTTGTAGACTTGTTTAATGTAAAGCCAGTGCACCTTGCCAGAGCAGCGTGATTGATTTGAGACAGTCGTATTGAAATTGAGCAAGTCTAAGGGATGAGCAGAAGGGCATTATGCACTCCTTTCACATTATCCTCGGCTCATTAATAATGCAGCTTATTTTCAATTGCTACGTCAATATCATTGCGCACAAAGACACACACTTTATCCTCCAAAGACATTCCAAAGATGACCATTTAGGTGACAAATGACTCGGTATGTGCTTCCACCCTCCGGCGCAATGCAGTGCAGTTTCATACAGAGATACAAAGGGATTCTCTAAACACTACAGACATTGGAGGGCTGAGCATCGTAAGGATGCGTAGAGATTAAGCAAGCAAGAACAGAAAGATACACCAATATTACATGTTGTATAATTCGTTCGAGTCCACTGTCAGAGTAATGCGAATTACGTAAGAAATCCAATCGCAGTTGTAGTCTGTACTCTTTACCCCATAGTTGCATGCAATGCATGACTGTTAAAATTAGCCTTGGGCACTGCTAATCACCATTGGAAGTCCTTAGTGACTGGCACAAACTCCACATTATTATGCCAGGTAACGGTCTCAAAATCAGCATAAAATAATCGCTGTTGGCTTCACACACAGTGGAAGTCATGATGTCGGCATGGATGAAGGATTGAGCCAAGCTCTGACCTTTTGAATGCCTAAGTGAGTGGTGTTGTCAGATTATCCTCACCTTTCTTTTCGTCGAAGAACAGCGTTTGCTGTGCCGAGTTGGCCCACTGGATGGGCGAGCCATCGCTGTTTTCCACCGAGCAGCTCAGCAAGACGCGTTCGCCCTCCACGGCTGTCACATTCTTGGCGACGGGTGTCTGCGACTGGCCTGCAAGTCGAGAGATGACGCCATTAGGCCGAATCTGTACGGGGCATTGTGTATGTAACATTCATGGAGGAAGTGTGTACATAAAAGCGACTGAATGTCTGGGTGGAAGTAACTTCATGTATGTATGTAGAACTTATTTTGCACCGTATGTAGCCAACCGTGCTAATCGCAGGTGTGGAGGAAGGACAAAACACGAGCATTGAGGCATCGGTGCTCATCTCCTGTTTACAGCCATGTAGAATCAATGGTGTAAATTCCACATTCCTTTGGCAGGGGCAAGCCATTCCACAGGACTACCACTGTTGACTTCCAAACAAAGTGGTACTCATTTAATCGATCCCAAAAATGTGATGGGATGGGTTAACCCCTCCAACTAGGATTTGGAAGCACGACACTGTCACTGCATAGCGCGCTTTCAGATGTGCTTCTGCGGCTGTCTGGAACGCTCTTCTGATATTAGGAAGCTGATGGAGCTATGCAATTCTAAATCTCGATTGAAAAATAATTTCTTTAAACTTGCTTTTTGTTTCATTTGTTGTCCTTCCCCCACGCCTCCGATTAGCACGGTTGGCTGTGTACGATGCGAAAGAAATTAAACATACATACAAATATAAACATTTACAACGTAAGTCAGATCAAAGTGACTCCCAGCTCAAATGAGCAATGGGGTGGTATTGACTTCCGCTGGCACCGCAGAGCCAGTCGAGGAAATTGCAGCTTCCTTTAACAAGGTTGACCACTGTTGGCTTAACCAAAAAGTGGTACTTGTTTTATAGATCTCGGAGGGATGATTGGCTCGGTTGATCCTGACGAGGATTTGAGCTTACAACCTACCAATTGTATACATGTATGTTGAACTACTTTTTCACCGTACGTAGCCAACCGTGCTAATCGAAGGTGCGGTAGGGAAGGACAACAAACCAAACCCAATTCCAATTTGGATGGTTGTTGCAGTCACATCGTGTGGATAGTTCCTAAAAATATATTGTGCAAATTCTGGCTGATTCCAAATGGTTTATGAAAATCATCATTAATGGTAATGCATCACATGTGTTTGTTATTTAATCGCTGCTCATTTATTATACGACACACTAATTGATTTGAATACACTTATTATATCTTTTAATTGATCCACAGTCAAAATATTACTCGCTGTGATCCCCAAAGAAACAGACAATCGAGCTCAGTCGAGCTCAGTGGCACTGTGGATAGAGCGCATCATTGGAAAAATTGTGACTTCAACTCGCAGCTGGAGTTGGCTCAAGACATCATTCCTTTTCGCGTGGTAAATAAGTACCACTGTGTGAGTCGTCAACAGTGGCTGCGCTCAGTAGACATAGGCCTCGGTCATAGGCAGGTCGAATTTACACAATGGGGTCACGGTCTATAACATAGTTATGTATGACCCATATGGAGCAAAAGTCCCGGGCATACGTTGTCTGGACTTTAATATGCTATTTTATATACCCTCATGCTTTGCTGACTCATGTCTAACTTCATCATTCATAGGCTGAAAAAAGTTCAGCAGAAAGCAATACCAATTTTATTGACTGCAGAGAGAGATCGGCTGAGTGACCCCCCTCCCACCAACCAGGATTTGAAGTCATGCCTTCTGAATGTAAGTAACCTACAATGCCACCACGCCTGACTTAATATAAATTTCCTGTATTTTAAAATAATTATATTCTTTTTCAGGTTAAGTATATTTGAGCGTTTGCTATAAAGTAGGGGCCAATGAGCAAATTACTACACATCTTGTAAGTGTGCACTTGACAGTGAAGCACCTTTATAAAGATGAAACCAGAAAGCCAGACTTAGGGTCAGGTATAGGTCTATGGTCTCTGGTTCATTCAAATTCCGAAGCTAGGAGTTACCCAGTACAAAGAAGGCAATTCATTTCATGTTCAAATACTTGATTGAATTGTACTTGTTTTTTTATATGTTATTCAGGTCCCAGTTTCCGAGTGGAACAAAAGGCTGGCTTTTCAGTAAAAGATCAAGGCTTCATTTTCCTTGGCTTGTGATGTAGCCACCTCCCATGTGACACTGCTGGCCTTTCAGAAATCAAAACAACCAACGCTGCTTTCGAGCAGCTGTACAATTGTAATGCTCAGTGTAACGTTAAATTATTCAGTGGATGTAATTAGCTTTTTAGATTCTCTAAATTTTAATTTACAACAAATCTATTGTGTCAGTTGGTTTCATATGTGAATGCAAGATGATGTTTCTTTAACAAACTAAGAATCAAGGGTGATCAAAGGATCTTCCTACTCAAACAAACAATAGGCCAGTGCTCTTTTCGATTGGTGAGCTGGTTTTTGGAATTCCACATTCCCTTTGAGGAGGCCAGTATCTGAAGGAGACCACTGGTTTAATATGACACAGTGTAAGTGATTACCAGGATGGTCCGTGTCACCCTGCAACTGGGATTTAGATTTTAAACATTTCACTTGTGTGTCAAGTACTGCACCACAAGACAAGATTGAAACCATTTTATGAGACCAAGACATTTTATTCTGTCTATATATGTAATTTGGAAATAAATAACATGGTACAGTATTCCTTTCTCGACATAATGCATGTAAATAAATTACCATAACTGTGCCCAGTCTGGTAAGATCTTGAAAGCTAAGCATATTTGGGCTTGGTTAGTACATAGTTTGGTGACCACCAGGGCTGACCAGGTGTTGTAGGTGTAGGGGTCACAAGGAGTGGCCAGGTAATAGCATTGCTGATAGTCATCCACTCGTATTCGTAGCTTTTCTCTGAGGAGTCCGATTTCCCCTCAAATTCCAAACACCCATTCGTGGAATTGGCCAAATATCCGAATGCAGAACCTTTTGAAAATGAGTCTCAAGTCCCAGTGTGGCTTTCTTGGGTGGGTAAGTGATTGCTAATTTAGCATAATATTGAGACACAATGCTCTGCTGTTTGTCGGAGGTTCTGAAATTGACTATATTGTGTGAAGATCTGTTGTAACACTTATGCTGATAATGAAATTGGCATGCAATTGGTTAAAATAAATATTAAGTAAATAGGCATCCACTGGCTCACTAGCAATGCTGCCTTATTGAGCTTTTTGCACTGTCTTCTTGTCGAATCATTTTGCAAAGGAGCTACTGTTGATAACCAAACCACGAGTTCTTCTTGATCCCCAATATAAATGAATCAGTATACAGAACACCTCCATTCATGTAAGAAATTCGATCTTGTGTACAGTCCACTGTGTTTTAAAACAAATGAATAACCCCATTGACATCATACCTTGCTATCATTTCATTTCTCCTGCCAGATACTGCAAATCTGTTGTGCAGGCATCACCTGAGCACCAAGGCCTGTGTAAACGGTATCACCACCACCACCACCACCACCACCACCACCACCACCACGTTGCTTTGTGTCTTCATCTCGATCACCTGTCTGTGATTGCCCACCCCAAGGCCTGTCTTAGTAATCGTTCACACATGCCCAATCCATCACGACCCTTCCTTCTCTAATTGCACCTACAGCTCTATCCTGCTGCATTATTTTCATCGCAAGTTTGCTGAGCACATGCCCAAAGGCCCATAACTTCAAAGTTGTCGGCAATAAGCAGCAATAATGTCGATGCAATTGGGTTAAGTTCATGACATTTGGATTAGAGACAAGACGAAAAATATAAACGTGAGCAGTGCAAGGAAATAAGGCTGAAATAGAAGGATATATGTTGAACTTCTTTCGCACCGCACGTATCTAACCGTGCTAATCATAGGTGCTGTGGCCTGCAGCAGTGTGGTGGCTGAATGTGCACCATGGATGACAGAAAAAGTCAGGTAGACTGAGTCCTCAACGGCAACGGGAGCGGAGGAATCAAAGACTAAAGTTCAAGGGGACAATAAACAAGGTAGTAGCCATAGCAGAGTGATACAAATGTGACTGACCACTGTTGATTGAGTATACTATTATTCTGAGGATCCGAGTTAAAACTCAACTAAACATTTGTTTTATTTTACCAAGTAAGGCCCACTGAGCAACATAGCTCTTTTTTCAGAAGCGATCTGGCCACAAATGATAGCTGAACGAAGTGGCTTATATTGTGGAAATGTTTTGCAGCCAAATACTCGAAACTCAAGTCTCTAAATGTGGAGTAAAAAACCGGAGGACCGGAGAAAAATCCACGCTACCACGGGGAGAACATGCTAACTCCAAATCACGACCTCCTGTACACCAGGCGAGCTAGTTAACATCTCGCCACCATGACGACCTTAGCCTATCCTGCAATCCAGATTTCAAACATCCTTTGCATGCAAATATACGTCGTAAGCCTATTTCCTAGTTGCTATGTTAATTGGCGTGAATGCTCTGTTAATTGTGGCTTTGTCTCCCCTTAGAACCCCAATATTTTTGTAAACCTAGGAATTAAACAAGCCTTGCTTCTCTCAAATCGCATGTGCATTGCAACCAGTAAGCATCATGTCACCACAAAACACGCCGGCGCCTAATCTAAATTATGGATTTTCCAAGCCACCCTTTTTCCAGGATGTTAATATTTAATGGAAGGCTGTGCCACAAATTGCAAATTAACTCTTTGCAACATAACAGGTTGTAAAAACGATGTATGCATCCTACTTAGTGTTCATTGTTTATATTTTATTTTCCGTGTGGTCAGTCTAATGGGTTGCACATTGACAGATAATTGTTTAAAACTGTGGAAAGAAGTGGCTGAAATTCTATTTGAAATGTTTGTGAAACATTCTCTATAATGTCGTGTAATGCAATTAATAGCTAAATATATGTCATGTCACTGCCTGGAGTAAAACCAAACTGCTATATGAATTGCATTACCATGCAATGCAACTGCCCACTGTGTATGTGTCATATGCTATAATTCTACACAATTTGAGTCTCCAGTGACAACGACTCGGGTAAAAGCAAATATAGGCATAACCCCATTACGTCAATCCATATAAAAATAAGTACACTTTGGACCAGGTTTCAACTTTATCGATCTCTTCAGCAGAGTGAGGCTTGTGAGTTAATGTTGCTGGGATAGCAGATGTTATTGGTAAGAACACCCCATATCAACTTTGGACAAGATACACTACAGGTTCGTACACCAATTGCCACTCATGATACTCCATTCCACCAAAACAAACCTCGGTTACTCAGGTTGTCATGCAATACAGCATTCTAATCGCTCTCCATTAATACATGTACACATGCACACTATAAAAACGTTATTTCACATGCAGTTCATCTTGATTTGAAGGCTATTGCCAATTTGTAATTCTCGATTGAAATTTTCATTCAGCTGCTTCTCACAAAACTGCTCAAGGATACTGCTGCCATGGCAATTATGTACGTACTGTACATTGCTCTGTTTACATTTCAACAGCAGAACACCATAATCCATTTCAGTGTACACAGGTATTCACAGGTAGTAGTTTAGCATTCAATGTTCTTGTCGGCAACTGAGGCTTTTCGCTTGATTTTATTCTATAAATCTTACAATACAAATGTTCCGGACAGCTATGAGGCATTACCAAAGCACACAGCACGCTCGATTGTGGACCTTAAAGACTCTGCAATATAATTCGCATTGACGTTGAATTATCCCTTGTAAAATCTTATTTAAAGTGGACATGTTAAAAAGTGAAGCTCATAACAAAGTAACACACAAAGGCTCATTTATAATAAAACCATGCCGTTATTTTATTCAGGAAATTCCCATGGACTCTCAAGACTAATTTTAATGAATATTTTTTTTCTTTTTAAAATATATATGGGAAGAACCAGGCGTACTCAAGGAAGACGCCATATGTGCGTGCGTTTGACAATGCGATTCACCAATGTTTTGCCTCCAAAGTGCTAGATTAAATGTAGGCTCTACCATGGCCTGATTATTCTTTTCAATTATTGTTCACTGGATTTTTTAGAAGTGTTTTAAGACTGTCATGAAATATACTTCACATGAAGATGGTGATAATCCTGATTGAAACATACAACCGCGTGCTGATATCTTAAAAGGGATTTTAAAAAATGTGTTCACAAAATGAAAGAAGAAAAAAAGATTGACATAACATAATTGAACCTTATGGCGGGACCCCGGGGTCCCGAATAAACGGAAGTCAAAATCGTAATTAATTTATTTATTTTTGGCGACTCTGCCCCACTGCACACGTAAACGTCGTGACCCACCCATGCATCAATCTTCTCGTTCTTCACCAAGCACCCGTCATTGCCAAAATTGCCGTAGTCACAAACACAACTTTGAAACTTTAATCGGCGCATCGTGTGGAGCTCGTTGAGAGGAATAGATTGTCATATCGTTCGCCTTCAACAGACATAAAATGACATCACAACGTTGTTTATGCGAGAGCCGGGGGCTTATGGTACCCCGGGTTCCCGCCATAAGGTTCATATTCCAAGATATTCATGGCAACATATAATACATCTGAATGGCCTCTCACCTGATTAAATATGGGGACATTGATCCGACTTCAGCAAAATGTTATTTATAGGATTATGTCAAAACAAAATTTGTGGGTCTGACCACAATGTACTCCTTTGCTATAAATCAAAATCAATCATGGAAATATTTGTATAAGAAAAATCCAATTAAATGAGGCTCATGCAAACATGCTCAGCTGCATTCTAAACAGGCCACAGCAAACCTCACAGCCACTTTATTAACACTGCCTCATCAGAATCAGAATATTTATTTATCCTGGAGAAATCAGATGAGCTATAAAGCTATTTTTCACAGAAGTCCAGTAGTGGAGGGTAAGAACGTTACAACAACAAACAGTACAAAAACATGATAGCAGTTCCAAGTACAAGAAAGGTAAACAGATCACCCAAACACAAATTCAACACTAAACCATCCCAATCCTACCAGGCAAAGCCCACTGAGGTATCAAATTATTTTTCAGAAGCGACCTGGCCACAAATGAAAGCTCAACAAATTGGCACCATCATTTGGACATTTATAGTACCAAAATAATCTAAACTATCTCAATGCATGTTTCTAAATGTGGAGGGAAAACCCCAGAGGACCTGGAAAAAAAAATCCACGCGACTACGGGGAGACAGACATGCAAACTTAAAATACAACAATGCAGTACACAGGAAGCTCATCCTTTAGGAAAAGGCCCTTCTCCAGATTGACCCAATTATTTGGGAAGTGAAGATAGGTATCAGTTTATGATGGAAAAAAGACTGCAACCTGCCATGGGAATATGGAATTTCCACCACTGGCTCAGGGCCATCAGTGACATTCTATTCCTCAATCAATGTATTTCCTCCCACTGCAAATGTAGGCCAAAATAAGAAATATATAGATGCTGGGAAAAATATTTGCATCAAAGTTGGAAGACAAAATACGTTTAGGACATTCATATTTCACTATAAGTTAAGCTACTGGAATTTCAGCATTGAATACAGATATCCATAATATATAATTGCATCATGTACCCCACAATTATGAAAATACATTTCATTAATGGTTTATACATGAGATGGGTTTTCCTTTGTACACTACATTCGGCTAAATAAAGATTAAATATGAATGCATGAGTGTGCTAAATGCGTGCAGTGCTTTACTGAGTATATCATTTACCTTTGTTAGTATTCAGTCCAAAATTGCCTTAGATAATGCAACAAGAAATGAACTGCTGGTTCAGTATGAATTCTATTAAAGAGGTTCATTAATTTCAACTAATGTGTGATAGATTGCGGATTAATTTTAACTACCTTAGTGAATTCCACTCAATGTTTGTGGGCACAGTGGCAATTCATGCAAAGAGATTATTTGAACGATAGGGTCCGACATACTCTGTACAGATATGTGAGATCAACCATTCCAAAGGATATAAGTATTCATGTAAGACGCTTACTGGCCATGTTTACAATTATTGGCGCTGTGTAAAGGGTTGCAGTGGTGGACACACAATCAGAAGGATGCTAATTCAAATCTTGGTTAAGGGTCATCTGATCTCATCATCCCTCAGGTGTCAACTCCAATCGTTCCATCAGAAACACTTTACTTTGACTTTAATGCTCATCGGTCTTCATTAGAGTTACAATGCGTATAAGTAGGACTAACTTTTGAACCTGTATCAAGTTAAAATAATTCGTGAATTTGGCTTGATATTTTGAATCAAAATCATTAATTAGAAATATTGCCTAAATATTCGTGATTTGTGCACTGCATCAAAGCAATGATCTAAAGTCCATAACTTTAAGCAATGTTTGATGCATAATTTATTGCAGGAAAACTATGTAACCAAAGGGAACAACATGGCAGGCTCTTTTTGCCTTAAGTGCTATAGATCTGCAAACTATGTAATGGACGTGAATTAAGAGTGAGGGTTTCCTGTAAAGCATCACACTATCCTGAGAAGCAAGAGGCTCGGCGCACGCCCGCACACTCTTGCGTGGCAGAGCTGACTCAGTGAAAAGGACTCTGGAAGTCAAACAGCCTGCACCGCTTTTCCCACGCATCGTGCTGCTGGGTGCACCGGGAACGTGGTGCCCTGTCTCTGGGGTGTGCGTAGGCAGGGCGCTCCAATGCATTTCAAGCGAATGCTTATATTGCCGTCTTATCCACTTATATGCGTGTGCTGTACTCTGGACTTCTTTCACACCGTACGTAGCCAACCGTGATAATCCAAGGTGTGGGGGCAAAGGACAACAAGCTAAATGCACACTGACATACATACAAGTGAATATATTTCCATTTTGAAATCTAACGTATTATTTGCCTTACTTCACAGAAGTCACAAATATAGTTTGATTTGCCTCAGTGTCTAAAATAAGATTGCATTGTTCACTACGTTACATCAGAACGGAGTCTGGGACAAGCATATCAATTGCCAGGATTTTATTGAAAATATGACTGTGATAATTATTTATAGACAAATTGGATTTTACTAATTTTATTCGCAATATGGTGCTGCTGTTTCCTGCGTGTAATTACCATTCTGCGTTATAGTTTAATTTGTGTAAAAAATAATGAAATAGTTGCCACGTTATTGCATTGAGGGTCTCAAAGATTCATGAACGTGAAGGTCACGTGAAAGGTTGTTCTACTTTAGGGCTCATTACGAGCTGTCATGCATGTTACTTAGGAAATTTAATTCATGTCAAAACTAATGTATGAGAAATTTATGTCATGCAAGTCGAAATCTTTCTTTTTTCTCATTTTGCAATTTAACATGACCGAGCTGGAGTGCATTTGCCGATTTTTGCAGAGGTTCGCGGTTCAAGACCCAAGCCACCCTGGTTAATACCACGGGAGTGTTGATGATTAAAAAAATCACACCGTCTGCATGGCAGTGAACGTTAAAGATTACATGACATTTGTGCAAAAAAACTAGTTCGTTTGTGCCAGTATCACAGTCAAAATTTGATCACGATTTTCCATAATAACTTGTAAATGACCTAATTGGATTGACCAAGCGCAACACCGCCCCCCCCCCCCCCCCATAGTGCTTACAGGCCGATGCTGCGTTACATTGAGATGCACAGGGACAGCTTTCATCAGGGGGTCTCCTCAGCCAAATAATAATAATAAATTACAGCTGGTCATTGAAATAATTGAGATGTGATGTAAGGGGCTTCGGGATGCTGAGGCATTCAAGCACCCAATACAAATAAATCCTTAATCCTTAATATACACTTTACTGCTATTACTGTTCTGACATATTAGCCGGCCATTGAAATGATTTTAATAATAATGACAGCATTATTGCTAATGACAAAATAATACAAATCTTGGCATATTCATTCATGCACAATATTATAAAGCCGGCAACCTGAGGACAATGTATAGGATATCATCAGCAGCCATGGTCAATCAACTGCCGGATTAAGGCCTCCCCAAGCTGCTATCATCTCTCATGATCTTGCGATGTCACAATCCACCCAGCATCTGCACATGCACTGATTTCATTGCCTCCATCTCCTCGGTGGATGTACTCTTAGATGTTGACATCCTCTCGGCAGCATATAGAGAATTACTGTATTATCCATAGCATTCAGCAATAATGCTGACATTGTATTGGTCAGGGAAAAACCATTGCAGAGGACAACAAAGAGAACAATCCACTGGTTAAATCTGTGTAGATCAGGCATTCGTCACAAAGTAATACATGAAAATAATATTGGCAAACTGACTTATCATTCATTCAAAATGTTAATAATATGAGTGCTCCGATATCATCGGTAGAGGTGGCTCAGTGGCATAGCGAGCTCCTCGCAAATGGAACGTTGAGAGTTCAAATTCAAATTCTGATTGTGTATTGACTCGTCATCCCTCTGGGGTTGATAGAAACAGGAACACTTCTTTTGGAAAGTCAAGAGTGCTTGCTTCATGGAAAGACTTGGCCCTGGCACAGGAGCGTGACATTCCACCATTGGCTCAGGGTTGTAAGTAGATGAGCACTCCCTTAATGCTTATTTGAGAAAGGCATCACTTGAGTAGTCTGTTGAGAAAATGTCAGACTTGTTACTGAATATGATTTGACATTAACATTTGGAAGGATTATTTTGTATAGCGTGCTAACTTAGGAGTAATTATTGTAAGATAACATAAAGGTCACACTCGAAATTAAACTCAATATAAGACCCTCTGAATTAGTGCTTCATTGCAAGGAAAGGTCTCCATAATGATGCGAGCGCTAAGGATATTTTAGGTTTATAACACCTGCTGGTACATATGGCATTCTCTTACGGGGGGGGGGGGGGAGTTATAGTCAGGTTTGTGTGTATACTTACGTTGCTCAGCTATGGTATTCTGTTGAGACTTTACTAAGCCAACTAGGGTTGTTAATGAATTTGCTTCTGCTTTAATTAAAACATTATTGAAATTCTAGTAGATTTAAGTTTTCACATAAAACTGGTTGCAGCGGTTGGATAACCATGAAAAGGTCGTGGACTATGAATCCCCATCGCCCCATCGGGAGTCAACTTGGGAAATCTTTATTTCAATCGGAAAAAAAAAACACGTGGAAGACTTTGTGGGAAGTCAATGGTGATCATCTCTTCCATGTAGACAGCCTGTACCACCCCCTTTGACTCTAAACTGGATCAACATAATCGAGTGAAAGTATTATAATTATATTCTTAGGTTTTTTCGGTTAAGTCACGTAAGTAAAACATCAAAATAAAAATAAAATAAAAATAAAAATCACGACGTTTCGGAGGCAACACAAGTCTCCGTCATCAGGTGGGACCGTCACAGCCTGATGACGGAGACTTGTGTTGCCTCCGAAACGTCGTGATTTTTATTTTTATTTTATTTTTATTTTGATGTTTTACTTACGTGACTTAACCGAAAAAACCTAAGAATATGAATCTTTGCAGTCACGAAAGCTTCAAATCTAGAAGTATTATAATTAGCCATATATTGTACTGCATCAAAATAGTTTGTGTCTCTCAACTGAAATAAACGTGGGGAGACTCTCATCTCTGCAGGCAGTCTTGAGCCTGTGGGGTAAATTCTACATGACTATGCAGAGGACCGGTATGACTGCAGAAAAATGTACTCATTCTTTGACCCAAATGATGACTAGGTCGCGATCCTCATTGAAATATGAAAACTCAACGCATGCGTCAATAACACTGCCTTAAAATGTGGGGATTTTTAAAAGTATAAAATATAAATATACGTAATATAAATAATAATTTACAATATTTAAGTCGATAAAATATAAAATATATAAAATATAAAAATAGGTGATCTTTTGATAAATGTACCGTCTTCATAGTGCATAAATGAACTTGCATTTTGTGCTCTAACTGTAGGGCAACCTTTTGTGCTACATAATATACAAAAATAAGTAACGATCATCATCGACCATGCTCAATACACTGCTGGATGAAGTCATCCCCAAGCCTTTGCTGCCATCTCCCACAAGCCTGTGATATAACCACCCCGCTCGCACCTGTGCCAAGCTGTTAGGTGGCACCTTTCTTTAAATTAAAACAAACTTTTATTTTATTGTCAAAATCAGCCATATTACAGTGGAGGTGGTGATAACTTTAGTCAAACACATTTGCATTAAGTTGTATACAGAGTACATCATAATTATTTCTCAAATGTTCTGAAGTAGACATTTATTTTCTGGTGAAATGTATGGTGAGGTATGGTGAGGTATGAAGACTCTTATGTGCTTTTTACCGTCTCTCAGGCTTGCGGGACAGTGTGACCTAAAGCCTGTGTCTAAAATGTTGAAAATGCCTCCAGCGTAGAAAATCCAATCTTTCTCAATTATTGCCACTAAGTGTGGTCGGTGCTGTGATCAGTCATAGAGTGAAACGCTCAATACGGTCCTGCTGTTTAATTTCAGGAAAACCTGCATGTATAGGACCTTTGAAAGAATTCTCAAGGTTTTTTCTTTTTTTTGGGACAATTTCTCTTTATGAATTGTCCAGGCTTTTTTCTCAACTCCAGACTATTGACAAAGCTAACAAATGAGGCTCCTCACATTGTTGGCATGCGGGTTTTCTCGAATTTCTCACACATTGGCCAAGCCATGAAATATAACTGGCATTTCCCCCCCAACGGGCAAATTTATTTCGCACATCACGCATTCTGCTGAGCCAATACTTGCTGCTTAACTAAGGAAATCCATCAAGTCCTACCCACTGTGTCATTTCAATGCATCTGCGGTCGTAATTACTTATTTGTATCCAGTCGTTCGGTCAAAATTCCCTCACTTCTTTCACACGTTAACACCAAAGATAATCACAATGTCAATGTATGTCCTCAGAACCAGAACTAAACTTCCAGAGTGGAGGGGGGGTCCCTAAATTTCAAGCTTCTTAAACAGGGCCCTATATTAATCATAACAAAAAAATCACCATATCTTATCTGGTACATATCAATGGAATACTCCTTTTTGGAATCCGCCATGATCCTCACCCAAATGAGCATGGAGCGGTGCTCATTTGGCCCTCAGCCCATAGTGGAGATTCCACGTCTCTGTAGCCACAGCCGCTTGTTTAATAGGACAAACTCTGTTGGCGAAGCACAGAGAGGGACTCGCATTTGTATTGAGCCTGAATGGAGTAACGGCTGGGACAAATACCTGACTCGGATTTGAACTCGCACTCTTCTCTTTGTGAGTTGCACGCTTTATCCGGAGCAAGACCGAACCTGCTCTGTTCATGTTGTATAACTGGATAACATGTGTTGGTGTAAATTTGACAACTCTACTGTTCACATTGCCTACAGTTGTTTTGTCAAGATCAAGAGATCATCATGGCCGATTTGTTGATGGCACCACACGACCACTTAATTCATTCTGCTATATTATATAGTTCAAGTTCAAGTTCATTTATTAGGTATAGCCCTGTGAGCCATTCAGCTCTTGTTGATGTGTACGAGACTATACAACTCAACGCTGTCAAATCCTAGTGCTGACACTTTATTTCAAATGTATTTTCCACTCCATGAAAATGAAAGCAATACAACAGCATCTGCAGCATTTTGAAACCAGGACAGTGAAACCTTGAGCATGGCATTCGCATGGATTTGGAATTACATCCTTGGAATCTTTTAAACTGTCTTGTCTGGCTAATGTATTGCACTTTGAACAAACAGCTCCAAGGTATTTTCTCTTCACAAAGCCTTAACTTTCCTCAAATCAATATATTGTAATAAAGACTGTAATGACGTAGGGCTACATTTAGACAACACGCTATAGGCAATCACATTAATGCTGTTTACTTTTTTGAAGGAGAGAAGCTAACTCGGGGCTTTAGCGAGTGGATGTCAGTATTGAAAATTACTGCTTGGCAATTGACATTGAAAGTCATATGGCATATTTCGAGAACCGTGCAAGATATTATTGACAACACCCAAATTTAGTAGAACATTATTTGGCAAGCTTAAAATGTAGGCATTAATTATTATTTTTGCAAATATTGCTCATTGCATTTATTTACAATGCAATCACTTTAACCCGAAATAAAAAAAATGGCTGGTAAATGTTTAGTTTTATAATCCTGAATAACTTTTTGTATAATATTGTAAATAAATAGCATTTTGATCACCTGACTTTTAAAAAAAAATTTCACACAAACTGTCAATGTCCCCATTTTCCATAATATTTCCCCCCTTAATATATCAACATGCCTTCCTAGTAAAATGAGTGGTGGATTTAACTCAGATATGTTGGCAGCTCTGAGTCAGAGGTATAAATTCCACATACCTATGACAAGGGCCAGGAAGACATAGGCCAACTGCTGGTGACTCCTTGCAAAATGGTATTGACCGTGGATGATGAACTGACCCATTCCCCGGTCGGGATTTGAATTTGCGATGTTCAGATTGTGAGTCGAGCTCTGTGTTACAACGCTACCCAGCTAGATAAATTAAATTGTACCAGAGCTATTTCTGATGTTGCACGTGTGAAGAATCGGCACATCAAAAGTGACTGAGCCAGTATGAACAAATTTGACGGATTAAATCCTGCCATTACCTAATATCCTTTTGTTGAATCACCAAAGCACACTGTTTTAAAATTGATACTTCTCGTTCTGTTCCCATTATTTCAAATAACAGGCTGTTATGATCACGTTAAATTAATCAGATTCCCTTTGTAAACATAATGTGCAACTAAACAATGTGAAAGTAATAATACATGTTCATGTATTTATCGTAATTAATTTATTAAGGGGCTTATATTAGTTGGTGGGTAGCTCTGTGGCAGAATTCGTATTTGCTAATGCTAAGGTTTGTGAATTCAAATACCAGATTTTGGTTTACTCAGCGAATCATCTCTCTGGGGTCAATATAATTGGTACCATCATTGTGGCAAACCAATAGTGGTATCCTTTATAAGCTGACCCTTGCCATAGAAATGGGGAATTTCCATAACTGAATCAGGACGCTAGCATAGCTGAGCAGCATTCAAAGATTATCGTTGCCCCTGTGAGTCTTGGATTTAACGCAACCATACCATCATAAATGTCATTTATTATTACTCTTATTTTAAAACATGAGCTATAAGAATACTAAAATTGTCTTGAGTTGGCTCTCAAACCCGTGGGAATTAACGCAGAACCATAAAGGTGATTCCTGCATTTTTCTCAGTGGACCTTAGGTATTAGCAATGAATCCACAAAATCGTAGGGGTATCAGGCTAGCTTTCTGAGCAATAAACATTAACAATGAACGTTAAACATTCTAAAGGAGTCTCAGTCTTCCAGCTACAGACTTCAACCATGTGCCCTATGAATTTTGCACCTTAAGGATCTTGAATGTTAAATCGTTTACGTGGTTTCTCCTCCACCATTCATAATTCAAATATGAACCATATACGTTATTCACTGAACAACAATTTTTTTTCTTTCAAAATCCCTTAACCACTTCATCACTCTAGGGAACTGTATCTGTGATGGAAAGCGTAGCACTTATCCCAACATTTCCTAATGGAATTTTATTTTTACCTGGCCTAAAAAAATCTAAGCTGAAACGAGCACAGGAGAAGCCTTTTTACCCTCCATGGCTCATTATTAGTCCGTGCGTATAGCCCACTGTTGGACTCTCACAATATCGCATGGTAAAATTAGACGTTTGTAAAATAATAAATGCATTTTATTTTTACTCAAAGCGTTTCCTTCTCGGTGGTGCTGTGATACAACGCATTTGACTCACAGCTGGAAAGGAATGATTTGAGCTGCCATTTTGAGAGTCGATTCAGTCCATTTTTTCTGTTGAGCTCAATAAAACGAGTACCACTTTAGATTTGAAGCTTTCGTGACTGCAATGATTCATACTCTTTGGTTTTTTCGGTAAAGTCACGTAGGTAAAACAATTAATAAAATAAATGAAAACAACTTAATTAAATTACGACGTTTCGGAGGCAACACAATCCTCCCTCATCAGGTGTAAAAATGCCTCCGAAACGTCGTGATTTAATTTAGTTGTTTTCATTTATTTTATTTTATTAATTGTTTTAACTACGTGACTTTAGCGAAAAAACCAAAGAGTATGAGTACCACTTTGTTGGAAGTTAAACAGTCACTGTCTTATGGAGTGCCTGGGCTGTGTCAAAGGAATGTGGAATTTCTACTACAGTACTGGTGGTACAGCACTGCCAATGCACCGAACCATGATCATTGGAGCAGACACTCTGACCTGACAAAAGGCAGCATTGACTGGGTTGAGCCCAACAAACTCACTAGAGTTTATTTTTTTTATATTAAGCAATAACTTAGCGCCTAGACTCGCTGTAGATCATTGAACCTCCCGTGCAGAAATACTGCACTGCGTGCAATATGAATGTGGGCCAGTAGAGCGGTAGTTGCTTCAAACAAAATCTCACTTCCTGAGGAAGAAATTAACTTTGAAGAAGTTTAATTCATCTTGATACACTGTACCTAGAAAGTAAAGGTAATTATGTTTATAATGCAAAAGTTGCGAAAATAAATAAATAATAATTAAAACGTTTACATATTTTGAATGTGATGTTCAAATGGGTTAAACAAATGTGGTGGCCATCTCGCAATCTTTACTCAGGCGACATTGGGTTTTCAAACGGGAACATAATTAAGACGTTGCTTTGAGTTCTCAAAAACAACAGATGTGAATGTGGTGTTTAGTCGATGCGCTTGGAGTATGTGGACAGAATAGGAATGAGGAATTTACTCCTGGGCAAACCTGTACTGTAATGCCCATGATGCTCATGACGATCAGCCAGTATTGGACATAATTTGCTTTGAGGGCACAAGTTGCAGGTCTTTAAGCCTGTTACATAGGGCCCTACTTGAATACACAAAACATTGTATGCATTTTCTCTGCTAAGTATCAACAAAATACTGCTTTTCCGAGTTTCACGTTTGGGGGGGGGTGTGTGTGGGGGGCGTGATCACCACTGGAGGGCACCCGATAAAGTGAGGGCACCCCATAAAGTGAGCGCACCCCATAAAGTGAGGTCACCCCATAAAGTGAGGTCACCCCATAAAGTGAGGTCACCCCATTAAGTGAGCGCACCCCATAAAGTGAGGTCACCCCATAAAGTGAGGGCACCCCATAAAGTGAGGTCACCCCATAAAGTGAGCGCACCCCATAAAGTGAGGTCACCCCATAAAGTGAGGTCACCCCATAAAGTGAGGTCACCCCATAAAGTGAGCGCACCCCATAAAGTGAGGTCACCCCATAAAGTGAGGGCACCCCATAAAGTGAGGTCACCCCATAAAGTGAGGTCACCCGATAAAGTGAGGGCACCCCATAAAGTGAGGTCACCCCATAAAGTGAGGGCACCCCATAAAGTGAGGGCACCCCATAAAGTGAGGTCACCCCATAAAGTGAGGGCACCCCATAAAGTGAGGGCACCCCATAAAGTGAGGTCACCCCATAAAGTGAGATAACCCGATAAAGTGAGGGCACCTGATAATCCCTTCGAGTGTCATTTGAGGAGGGCTTGGAGGATCGTACCTGCAAACCCAATTGTCGGGAGGCACGTGTTCGTGGATGATGCAGATTTGTGAAACTCTCATATCTGCTGGGTCGTGAGATGCCCAAAAGATAGCTGTACAGTCGGCTTATTCATCCTTTAACTCATCACATCTGTAGGGTTTGCTCCGAGTACTCCAATATCCTCTCAAAGGCAAAAAACTTCCAAAAGTGATGAATACAATTCCCCAATGCAGGACAATACTGAAAAAACAGTCTTACGATGATGCTAGAAATATATGTCTCATAATTGATATTATTACACATGAAATACAGAAAGCATAGTGTTCAGACAGTTACTCATTAAATATAATGAGTCGTCGATGACTGAATCTTGCCAAATCACAGTGTCTTATTTCTAAAACAATAAGCCAGTGCTCATCTCCATTGGCCCGCCTGAGCTCGTGGTGTAAATTCGACATTCCTGTGGTGAAGCCAGTGAATGGATAAAATGTCCACCCATTGGTTGAGGATTTTTGTAAAGAAAAAAAACAAAACCTCAATTTTATTAGTTTATACAAATGTGCTTAGAAGAATATGTGATAAAAGAAACAGCCCGGCAAAATGCTTGATTATGTCACTGCTGGTGAAAGGGCCTCTACTAGAGGTAGCTCTAGTGAGCCCATCCAGAGGTAGCTCTAGTGATCCCCTCCAGAAGGCATTATTAGCCTACTCTTCCACGCTGGCCAGATATTTTATAAGTTTACATGCTCTATGTTAATTTAATCTCAGGAACAAAATGACTTTACCATGCTTATAGCCTTTGCAGCATGATACATATCTGCATTGGTTACCAATTTCCTTCCCTTAACCAAAACTTACGTGACCTCGCAATTCTTCTTGGTTCTTTCGGTAAAGTCATGTAGAAGGGAAATAATAAAATAATACAATTTAAACATAATAAAATACAATTCTCACTACGTTTCGGCCACAACGCAAGCAGCCGTCCTCAGGTGAAGAACAGGTCTGACGGAAAGACAGCATTTCAGACGCTATCTTTCCGACAGACCTGTTCTTCACCTGAGGACGGCTGCTTGCGTTGTGGCCGAAACGTCGTGAGAATTGTATTTTATTATGTTTTATTTTTATTATTTTATTATTTCCCTTCTACGTGACTTTACCGAAAGAACCAAGAAGATGAATCCCTGCAGTCAGGAAAGCTTTAAATCGAAATTTGTCCTCGCAATTTTTTATGATTTTCAACATTTCACGAATAAATGTCAGCGTTGGTACACCCTGAGAAACAGTAATCTGACTAAACACTTTGGAATAAAGTAATCGTAGAGGATTATCAATAATCTCATTAAAATATGAATCTGATTAAACTCTTTCCGTGTTACTTGTAACACATTACTCGCCAAGAATTTTGGGAATTGGGTTACGGAAAAATAATAGGATGTTAATTCACAGTCGTTACTCATCCCAATTTTAAAGATGTAAAAACACAGCCATGTATCGTGTATAAACGCTCACGTGAATTATAATTACCACACCATATGTCGATTATCCTGTGATGAGAGACACTGAAGGGTCAACCCATCAATTCTCGAGGGTGGATAAAATAACTACCACTTAATCTTACTACAGACCGATTGTAGCCGTTCAGTGTACAATCAAAATTAAACAAACAACATATTTACGTATGTGTCTCTATTGGCCCTGACTGTAAGAGCATAATTTTTATAACATGTTTTCTTGTTTACTGGACGTGCACAGAAATTTAAAACGTGTTCAATTCACCGGTTCTCTGAGAGATGCTTTTGTTATGCAAAATCATTGCACTTGCAGACCAGGGGTTCATTAGAATGACTTGTAATCCCTGCAAGCCACAAATAGAGAGCATATTCCATTTCCTTACCAACTTAATCCCCAAAGCCACATCATCAAAATAATAACTTTTGAGAGCAGGATTAGCGTAAGATGGGCTGAAGCAAGCCCATTGCTGTTGTGCTTTAGATTTCATTGTGGATAATTTTTACATTTTGGTGCCTTTCTTGTTATGCATGTTGCATTCGTGTATGCTCGTCACCCTGCAGGTAATTCAGTCTTGGGCTTTCACTCACATATACATATGCTTATCTGTGTTTATTATGCAACTCTATGGACTGGAAATGGAAAAAATGCAATATTAAATAATGTCAAATCTCTGATGAGAGCTGACTTGTAAGGCACATGGTTGGATCCGTTGATAATAGTATGCTCGGCATATCAAATAATCGCAACACTGAAACTCATACGGATAATATTTAATGCTAAATATAGTTAAATTCATTGAAGCAACTGGAATGTGATGCTTTGCTTTTGCATGTTCAAGCCTATTGCTTATGAAACACAAGTGATTAAGAGCTGCAATGTTTCTTATTGATGATGCTAAATAAAGTGCGAGAAACAAGACCACGGTGCAGCTTGAAACGAGCTTCAGCTCATGACTCCGAGTGAGGAAGACCATTGATGCTATTCCTGTAAGCCAAAAATGGAACATTTTGAAATGAGTTTTCCCACATCTTTCAGGCGCATTAATTATACATATATAAACAGCTCACAATGTTCGACCATTGCTCTATATACATTTTTTTGCATACAAATTTTATTCTCATAATAAATAAATAAAAATCTTCACTACACTGTCCTCAACCACGCTGAAGCTGGGCAATATGGTGGACTTCACAATCATGAAGCTATGAGTTTAATAGCCCATTTTGGGGCCGACAAATGCGTCAGCCCTGAAAAAGTGGCCACAGCTACATGAAATGAGAGTGTGTCTTTGTAGGCCAGTAGTGTTCAAATTATTGTGCAGAATATCAAAATGTTTTATTTCTTAATACTGGAGGAATCCGACGAGCTGTAAAGTTCTTTTTTTTAAAGATGTCCAGTAGTATCACAAATGTGCACTCAAAATGTCATTGGTTGTGATTAATGAGCTTATCAAATTAACATTATATCTACGTAGAATAAATTCAAATTGAGGAATAAAAATGTGTCTTGTAGTTGACAAAATAAATAATTAACAAATGTGTTGGTCTTTTCTGTCTCATCTCCCAAATGGATCAAGATCAAGAGGCCATGATGGCCAATGCTGTTGATGCCACCAAATCTCACCATTGCTTCTTTCCTTTTTTCATTTCCTGCAATTGCTCCGCAGTTGCGACCCAGATATCTCCAGGATCTGCACTTAGTCGCATAACCTTCACGTGGCCTGACACCTTCTTTCTCTTGATCAAAAATGGCTGGGTAATCCACACCAATCCCGCTCTCATTTGTCTGTCCTTTATCCTTAATATCTTCCACCCATCACAACCTCCTCCCTCTGATTACATCTACAAATAGTTTGTCCTGCCCTATCCTATTATAAACTGCACGTGTCTTACCCTTTTCTGCTGTGAAACGTGTAACATCTTGCAAATGCACATACAATGCAAACTACTCTGGACTGTATACTCAAATGCTAGAAGTTGTTTTGGTTCGTTTGTAAAGTACAACTCTCACATCCTCTTAGTTCTTTCGGTAAAGTCACGTAGAAGGGAAGTAATAAAATAATAAAAATAAAACATAATAAAATAATTCTCACGACGTTTCGTCCACAACGCAAGCAGCCGTCCTCAGGTGAAGAACATGTCTGTCGATAAGACAGAGTCTAAATGACACGTCTTAGGCTTGGAGTGTCTATTTAAGCTGTGAGGGAGGAGGAAGAGAGCCTTGACAAAAGAATTTGCATTTGAAGAGGAATATGCTAAATTCCTCTTCAAATGCAAGAGGATGGATCCCTGCAGTCACGAAAGCTTTAAATCGAAATACAACTCTCACAGTAACACAGAACTTGGTCTTTTCCTCAAATGCCCATCTCAATAATGAGTGGAATATCTTTACCCTTACAAATTGGTTTACGAAGTATATTAAACGCCTGCCCTTCTAACAACCTCATATAGTATACTATATCACTAGAGTACACGCGTCTCTGTTACATTTGTACTGATAACCAGCGATGGAGATCCATGACTCGTTTGCCAAAATGTGGCTGTCAACTTGGCTTCGGAAAGCTCACCGTGAGGCAGCAATTGTCAATTTGCGGGTCATTTATGAGAGGCACAGACTCTGGCATGGATACCGTTCAGCACACATTTGGAAATTTGAGGGGGAAATATCAGGAACCACGGTGCAACGACAAAACACTGACGCACAACATTCATAAAATGCCTTACAAACACAAAGCACAATACTAAACAAATGCTTTACAAACATTGCATTAACTAGAAGCCATAGTAACCTTAGTTGTATCATGGGACCTTTTTGCGAGGATCAAGTGTAGTGGCACAGCACTGACTGTTGCACAGCAGCTGAAACTGCAGGTAGACACTTAGCGCACACGCTTTTGAGCATATATACGGGTGTGCCGGCAAGGGTCACGGTAGACCTCATGGAGAGGCCCCTGGAACCCTCTGATGGGTTCGACAAGGGAGGTGCGGCTAGGGCGGAACCAAGCCGCGCCGAGGGGAATATAAGCAGCAGAGAGTGAGGGCTCCGGGCTGCAGGTTCTGGGAGTGGAATCGTTTCGTCGTCGCTGTCGTCGTCGCCGCCTTTGTCGCTGCCGCCTATGCCCAATGATTGCGCAGCCAGACAATAGTTGGCTGTCTCGGTGGATGCCATCGGTGCAATGCAGACGGGGTCATGTCTGGGCCAGGACGTATGGCAGCGTGGTCGTGAGAGAGGGGGCCGGAGTTGGTGGTGTGAACATAATAAAAGAAAGACAGTGCCTCCTGCGACTACCTCGTCTCCGACTGAGTGTGTGTGTGCGATGCACACCACCTGCACACACACAAGCCTCGAGGAGAAGGAAGAAGAGACCTACCACACTACAAAAGTATGAAAAATAAGAATAGGTCTCACCCTTTCTGGCAATCAAACAGGTGTTAAAATGTTCAAACACCAAATAAATACCTTTTGCAATGAATAAAGTCTGCATTAACTGCACATACTTGATGATAAACATGCCAACAAAACATGCACTTATTAAAATTTCTGCATGCCTTTGAAATTAATTGGCCTAGACCAGAGTATTCTTTATGGCCTAGTCTCACCAGTATCAGACCAAAAAATGCCGACAGGTGAACAGTACAAAGACAATGCACGTATCAGAACATTTATAGCTCGAGGTGAGCAGTTATATCATGGGAACTGATGTACGGTGCGCCAATCGGTTTCAAAGACAATGCATATATTATCAGACCATGTATGTTTGGTCAAAGCAAACTTGATTCCTTGCAAAAGGTATCTATTTGGTGCCTGGACATCTTAGCACCTGCTTTATTGCTAGAAAGGGTAAAACCTATTCCTATTTTTCAAACCTTAGTCGTGTGTTTAGGGTTGGGTGGGAGGCCCAGGAACCAGTGGTTTTGATTTGGGGCCTCCTTAATTACAAAGTTACCAACTCCAGGAGCCATATCTACCAAGAGCTGCAATGTCTCAGCAAAGCTGAGAACATCTGCATGGAAATTACATTCTGGTGGAATGGGGCTCATGGACCTTTTCCACCACGTCGATGATTGACACTGGCAGAACGTTTAAAATTGCAATCTCCTGCATAATATAAGTTCATTCGACAGTGCACCACTTGGAATGAGGTTTGTATGCATCACTCTAACTCACAACAGTTATATGATTCAACTCACTTTCAGTCCATGACCGTCAGCTATAACCTAGTTGACTGGTTGGTCTTACTGATAGTCATGCATTAGAGCAATCATCATCATAAGCCATCATGAGTCTATCCATAATACTACCCACAATGCTCAACAATGGGCAATAATATTTTTTTTCTGTTCGCGTCGATTAGGTCCCGATTGTTTAAAGAGTGGACTTTTTGCAATCACATCTGCCAACCCATCAGTAATTTGTTTAACTCGGCTGACTTTTGCTGATTATACCCATACGGTTTCAAACTGATCGATGTCTTGCGTGTTTAAATAAACGCCACTTACAGTATTGGTCTCAAAAGCAAACATTATGATGCATTAAAACTTAGTTATTTTTAATGCACAAATATGGAATGGTAGTCTATGTATCTATGATAGTTATTACCTACTGCTGTCCTTACATTAACCAAGGCAGCTGACATGATTATTATTTCATTCCACTGCTGGTTGAAGAACCTACATAGAATGAACTATATAGGCCCCTCAACAGGGTATTTTTGTCTACTACTCTTCCATGGTTGTCAGTTATCTTGAAGAGGGACATGCTCACTACAGCGTTTATGAACGTTTCATACTATTTACAGAAAAACACGTTTATTGGCTGACTCCCTGCCCTGATTCCTGTTTTGCCTGGCTGGCTGGTACATAAGTGCACTTGGGTGGTAGTGACATCAACTGACACATCTGCATGATAATGTCACGATAGAGGAGGGAGTTGAGGGAGAGAGGAAGAGGGATGGATGAAGGAAGAGACAAAAAGGAATGTAGAGGAGAGGGGCGGGTAGAGAGTGAAATGGAGAAGACAGAGAGAGCAAAACGGAAAGAGGAGAGCCAGGGAAAGCAATACGCAACTATAAACCTCTGTATCACTCAGTACATGTTGGCAATTGCCTATAATTCATCCAATCCATTTTTTTTATCATGCAATAACTTTTTGGGAAATCAAAATCTGCTTGTCATTCGAGAGCTTATAATTTTATATTTACGAAAGGTGATTGGTCATTCTATGGCCTGACAGATTGCATGGTCACTCACTGCCTCCCCATACAAGACCACGGACGTTTAACTTTATCCTTTTTCATCTCTGTATATACACCTGGCAAGTAAGGATACATCCATCCATCAATTGTTATAGTTAAATATTACAATAATTATTAATATAATTGATCAATTATTTTTCGGTCATGCCACATCGTGATCTGGCTATATTTTTGGTGTGAAACCCTCCATCACCCGACATAGCCAAACAAATGAAATTGTAACGTGGTATACAAGCGTTTAACAACATGTTACTTGTGACTGTATCCGCCCATTGGATTTCACGGAAAATATATGGCCAGATCAATGAGTGGCCAAACTGAAAAATCTATTATGAATCATAATATTGGCTGCAAAAACATCGTGTTGAGTCATACTAATTGTCATTGATTATTCTGCTCACAATGCACGCAACTAATCATACAATGATTACGCTTTATGCAAATGCTACGATAATCATATCA